>NC_064568.1:41197068-41502551 GCF_937001465.1 Orcinus orca | reverse complement strand
AAGCAGCTTCACTACTCTCTCTGCCAAGACACCCAGAAATCAGTTAAGGGAGCATTTTCATCCGTCTACTGCCCCTTCCTTCTCTGTCATTATTTGCCAATTCACAGGGAGAAGTGAGAGGCGAGAGCATCTGGCTGATTCTCAGTCATGTGCCGTTTTAGACACGATGTTCAATGAATGTGGACGAAGTAAGGGAATTCACAGCTCCCTCAAGGCTGCTGAATCAACCACTGCTTTCATTCTTACTGCTCACTGCTCTGTACCTTTCATATGGGCTATTCGTTGGCCTTTCCATTTAGATAATAAGATAATAAATCAAGCTGCATCTTGTGCATTGCTTTGTTCTGTAGGAATTAACAGTGATTGACGGGCCATGTGCCTAGGAGAGCACCACCGAGGCCACAGGATGGTAAGGGTACTGAAAAGATGAGATGAGTCTCCACTGCAGTGTAGTTGTGATTTTTCCCCAGAACAAATCTAAAAGAGGTCTTTGCCATAATGACGACAAGGAATCAACTTGGGTCTTTTTTCTGTTATGGACGTCAGAGGTTGTGGACTGCAGCTTCTCTTCCACAATTATTCCCTAAACGCCCCTCAAATGCCAGGCACAGCACCTGGCCCTGGGACCCAGAGGGGGTGCAACTGTGTCATGATCGAAGGCCCCACCATAGCCATGGCTGGTGAAGACTTCCTCTGTGACTCTGTTAAAAATATAACATGCATTTGTTTAGGCGTTTTCGAAATTTCACCTAAACACCCATGATTAATAAGATGAAATGCATCCTTGACGTTAATCCATCTGATGGACAGTGGTCACATCAAAATAAAATCTGACTGTATCTGACCCCAGTTTTAAGGTGTTTCTGGCTCTCCAACACTCCCTGTATTCCCACATATGTGTCACATGCATGACCTTCTAATAAAGGGGCTCCATTCGATGAACTCTCAGAGGGGATGGGCCTGCTCTGCCTCTGTGCTGTCCACTACAGTAGCCACGGCTACACATGGCTGTCGAGCACCTGAAATGTGGCTAGTGTGACTAAGGAACCAGTCACACTTTAAACAATTTAAATTAAATAGGCACATGTGACCAACAGCTACGGCATTAGACAGCACAGCTGTAGGGGTTTAGGTATATCTAAGGCCAAAAGGGTTACATTGGGATGCACAGTGCTGGTGATAACCCCATACAGGCCTGTTCAGACAACGCCACCCAAAGAGATCTTATAAAGGTACACACTTCAGCCTGCCAGAAAAGGCTGACCTCTCTGGATGACTCTCCATTTCCCCATTTGCTGAAAGTAGCCATGCTGTCTAGGAAAAGAAACTGTTCTCAGATGATCAATCTGTATGTGCGTCTTCAGAGAAGACTGTTTTCCTTAACCCAGCATTTCTCTGCTTTTCATTTCTGGTTGCAGATCACCGACTCAGCTGAGCGCTGGAAGCTGCAGCTGGTGACTCCCCTCTCCCCACCCTCCTGGCCACCCCACCAGTGACAGCACAGGCAGGGGTGGCCTGGCTTCCTTTCTGGTGTTTTCGTCGGGTAGCTGCCTGCTCAGAGCTCACAGAAGGCTTGCCCCTCATCCCAGGCAGACGGCAGGCCAGCCCCCTCCCCAGACCCAGAGCTGGCGGGGTGGCCTCCTCCAGGAGCCTCACACGCTGCCCTCCACCGTGAGTATCGCCCTTCCTCCTCTTCCCCGTCCCAGTGTCACCCGTGTCCTCCGTTGTGTGCTGCCACGATGGCTTCTAAAACCCACTCGTTTGCTCAGTGGCCTTGAGAACCAGGCACTTGGCTAGAAGCTGCCAGGGAGGCAGAGGTGAATCCAGTGGCGCCCTGGCCAGGCTTCCAGGACAGCCTCCCACCCACATGTGTGAAGCCTGGGTTCAAGGCAGTCTGTTCTGTGATTTGGAGGGAGAAGCAGGAGGGGGGCACAGATGGCAAGAAGGTGGCCAGGGGCTGGGAAAGGGAAGTCCCGATGAGGTCCCTGGGTCTGAGAGACTGTCCCAGGGAGAGCATGCATTTCACTGCATTCTCTGTAGCAGTGAAAAACTGGAAACAAGCGAACTTTGCACCGAGAGGTGACTGGTTAAATGAACTGTAGAGAATCCGGAGAGTGGAACACTTGGCAGCCACCCAATCTGGTGATACGGCCTCACACTGAACTGGCATATAAAGTGGTCCATGAAAGACTGTTCCCTAGAGAGCAAGACAGAAAACAGTTTGTGCAGTCTGATTTCCTTTCAGAGTGTGTGTGTGTGGGTGCGTGTGTGTGAGATTGTGTTACAGAGAAAATGTCTGAAAGGCTGCATCTCAGAAAATGAACAGTGGCTATCCTAGGAGAGAGGTGTTTGGGGGGTTTTTATTTTCTTCATTATATATGTTTGCTTTGGGGGATTTTTTTTTTTTTGGTTGCTGTTCATTGTGAATATACTCCTTTATGATCAGAAAAAAGCAAAGCCACCCTATTTTAAATGACTCATCAGTGACTACTGTTTTGTCCTGTCAACACGCTCACCCTCTTTAGTTCTTAGTTGGCTCGTACTACTTGGATGCACTGCGGGGGAGCAGCTGCTGAGTGCGGGGCTGGGATGTGGGGCAGCCACCAGTGGGTGAGGCCTGCTTCTCCCTCCCCTCGCCCAACCAACCAAAGTTCACCTGCCATTTCAGCACCTGGAGTTTGACAGCCTCTTTTTTCCCAATATCTGTCCGTCTGTTCGGAAGCCCCCTCACATGCAACCCACTCACAGCCCCGAGCCCAGCACAGTGCCTGAGGGGTGGGCACCTGACCCAGGCTGGGGCAGCAGATAGCCAGCTCAGAGTCCCTGCTTTTGCGCAGGGTGAAAAAGGCAGAGCTTCCAAACAAAAACAAAAAAGCGAGAGGTGATCCAACCTCCCTGCACAAAGTCGGACAAAGATCAAAGTCAGGACCTGACTTCCTGACTCACTTTAGTATCAGTATCCAATTCACTGGGGCTACTACGAGCAACTCCATGCTGATTTTCATGTTGGTTACTTTTAAGGACAGCAGAGAATAGAAAAATAATGGTTAGATATTAATGGACTCCAGGCTAACTTTTTAATAGGCACTTTCCACTCTTGGAGACTTAACAACTCCCTACCTCTAAGGACCCTGCACATACCTTCTGCTTTCTGGCGTTCATGCCTTTGTGGATATGTTTTGTGTTTCCCTGCCCTGGAGTCATGTTCTGTCCCCTCACTGCATGTCCCCACACTCTCCAGCCTGCAGGGCCAACAAAAATGTTGCCTCCTCAATGAAGCCCTCCTGGATTTTCCCCAGCGCCAGAGACCCAGCTTCCTTCTCCCAATTCCCAAATCGTCTCATAGCATTTCCCATTATTGGTATTTGCAGCCATGATGTATTCATTGTACTTGAATGTGAGCTTCTTGAGGACATGGATCATGTCTTGTACAGTGTTTAAGCCAAGCAAGTGTATCTGGTGTCAAGTAAGCTGTGGGATGAAGACTGCTCCCTCACTGTTGCAGAGTTCTCTGCATTCCGCTAAGAGCCTTAATGCACAGCATTGCACTTGACCCTCGAAACAAGCCCTTGGAGTAGGCTGGGCTATCACGTGCATTTTACAGAGGAGGAAACCAAGGCTGGGGGAGGGGAGGTCGCTCCTTGCTGAGGTCCCACAGGCAGCAAAGGATGGACCAAGAAGCAGATGGCGGCCAGTGTGCTACCCCCACCTCACTCCACTGGGCTTCGAAACACAAGCAGGCTTTTCAGATTAGGCAGCTGCACTGCCCTGGATGAGGCCACACCGAGCGGCAAGGGGAGAGATTTGGGGCGGCCCTGAGTCCAACGCTCGTGTTCTCCCACCTTGCTTTCAGTGTGTTTTGTCACCTGTGGGGTTTTCCCCGTTTTTCTCTCCTTCTCAGGGGCGAGAAGAAAATGAAATCAAGCTCTGAGACTTTGCAGTTTGTGGAATAAAATAGACAAAAAGTATTCTGACAAAGAGAAGAGAGGAATAGATGAAAAGGCTCTCAGCGGTGTCTTTAGGTGGTGGGTCCACGGAGGAATATATTTCGTTTTTAGTTTTACTCTTGGGCTCTCTCCAAATCTTCTATGAGCCAGAAACACTTTTATAATGGAAGGAAGAAAAACCTTTATAAAAAGCTAGTGTAGGATTCCAAAGCTGCAAAAAGTAGCCTGAGCAAGTTACTTGCTAGATTTGCTCTTCCAGAGCTGCTTTGCAGGCAGCTGGAGGAGGCTACGAGTTCCTCCTTTGGACAAGTTTTGCAAACAGGTGTACAGAATGGAATAGCACTAGGGCTTCTTTTTTTGTTTTTTTAAAGCTGACAAGTTATTTTTATGATAGCCCTTAAAATAGAATGCCGTGCACAAAGTAAAATATTTAAATAGTTTACAAAACCTAAAGGAAAAAATGAAAGTCTCACTTTCCACTGGTCAGCCTTGTTCAAGCTCCTTCCAGAGAACGTTTCAGTACTGATCAGCTGTGAAGTGTATAACCTTTTATATACTTCTAAAAAGATCATGCATCGTAAGCTTCTACACCTTGCATTTTTACCCATAATAATCTTGCTGACCTCTTTGTATCAGTGTGGGGTCTATTTTATTCTATGTCTTGACTACATGTGGTTTACTGAATGGATGTATCAGAATATTAACTATTGCTAGATACATAGGTTGTTTCTAGTTTTTTGGTTCTACAAAAAAAAAAAAAATGCTGCAACATATATGCCTGTATATGCATCTTTATGTTCTTTGTGTGACTACTAGGAGGACGTGTTTTCAGCAGATAAACTGCTGAGTCAGAGCTGTTGTGCTTTGTATGTTTTGAAAGATATGGCTTAACCCTCCAAAAAGGTCACAACGATTTACACTCCCCACTGCCGAGTAGAGGCTTTTCCCCCAAACTCTTACCAACATCATTACCATCAATCCTTGTTTTCAACCTATAACTATAACCAAAGCCATTCTTTCATGTGGCTTCCTCCTTTGGGCATTTGTTTTCTCAGATATTATCTAGTTAATATTCAGTCTCTTCACGCAAGTTAAAAGGAAATGACATAAGCCACAGGTACTAGAAATATAGGAAGTGTTTTCTAACAAATGTCTCAAAAACCATCTCCCTATTACCCAAGCTGTATTAAAATTAAATTAGCTGAGTTGAGATCTTTCAAACTTAACTGGGCAATTTTTTACAAAGATTTTATTGTTTTAGAGCATGATTCAGAAAAAAAAAACAGAGAACGATAAAGTCAATGGGGCAATATGTAATTTGGGGGGAGATGCTTTGAGATGAAGTAAATTCCTCATCAAACATTCAGCCACTAATTTCATCATCCATTGGTGATTTTCCAATAACGTTATTCATTCTGTACTTATTAGTTGGCCCCATAAGAGGATATTACTTTTCTCATGTATTTACTCATTTATTTTCATCAGTATGGATTCATGGATCTTCGTTTAATTGAATGTGCTATAAAGACTGCTATCATTATTTAATTTGATGCTTCAATTGCCTCAGATTTGGCTAGTGGAACCCCATCAAGTTGGCGCCTATGTCCTTTGACAAGTCCTCACGGTCTCTGAACACTTGGCTTCTGTGGCAAAAATCAGTCCCAGGTTCATCTTATAGTTTCCCTGCCCTAACTCTGGAATCAGACATTTCTCCAAGGAATCCTGGTTTCTTGGCAGGGAGAAAGGTATTTAGAAACCCAGATCTGGGCACTAGAAGGTCATTCTACTGTGTGTCATGGCTTTTAGTTCCTCTCAGCAGACAGAGCCAGCAAATATGCTCAAATACATAGCAGTGTCCACACAAATTTATCTATCTACCTACCTACCTATCTACCAATCTATCTATCTATCATCTATCTCTCTATCATCATCACCATCTGTCTAATCTCATCTAACCCTAAAATACATGAGTTCACACTGAGCCCTCAATTCCCACACAACAGCACAAGGCACTCCAAGGCACTGTGGAGAAGCCACTGGCAGGAAGGTTGCAGGGAGGAAGTTCTGGCCGCCTTTCTCCTGGCCTGCTAATGGCCAGATATGACTCTGAGGAGGGACGAAAACAGAGTTTTCATCAGATCTTGCTGTTCTTCCTTTCTCTACTTTAACCACTTTATTGAGGTCCAGCTACAAACACTGCAAATATATAAAGTGCAGAACCTAAGTTATGACATATGTATATAACTGTGAAACCATCACACAATCAATATAGTGAACATACTTATCACCCCAAAGGCTTCCTGGCGTGCTCTTATCCCCCTCCTGCCTTGCCCTGTCCTCCCCTTCCCTCTCTCACCATGAAATTACTGATCTACTTTCTGTCATTACTGATTAGTTCACATTTTCTAGAATTTTTTCTAAGTAGAATCACACAGTATGTACTTTTTTGGGGTCTGGCTTCTTTACTTAGCATAATTATTTACCCACGTTGCTGTGTGTATCAGTAGCTGTTCCAATTCCATTGTATGGCTATTCCACAGTGACTTATCCATTAGCTATGCTTGAAGGACACTTGAGCTATTTCCAGTAGTTGGCTATTACAACTAAAGCTGCCATGAACATTCATGTATCAGTCTTTGTGTGGATATAAGCTTGCATTTTTCTTAGGTAAATACTTAGGAGTGGGATGGTTAGATCACAGGGTGTATGTTTAACGGGTTTCCAGAGTGGTTGTCCCTCATGTTATGTTTTTAAAACAACTGCACTTTTAGAAAAGCAGGGACAGTTACAACGTGTTATGAAAAAAAAGCCCAACAGGTTAGGGTTGGATTTATGAAGGAGAATGTTTCCTTCCAGAAGCTTGGGGTGGGCTGAACATGTTTCTTGGAAATATGGGCACAGACCCCTGCCTTGAAGGGAGCCAAGCAGTTGTTCCCTTGGTCACAGAGGGGTGGGTTTTGCAGAGATTCAAAACCCAGGAAAACAACACCTGAGATTTATCTCAGCTCGGAGGCCCTTTGCATTAGACAAATACCTTTTCTTTGGTAAACAAATCAAAGAAAAGGACTTCCTTTTCCTGCTGGAGTTGGGGTACAGAGTAAATCGGCCCTGAATTTGTAAACAGAGCACACAGGTAGGTGCTGGGGCACGGGGCCTCTCCTGGAGAGGGACTGATACTGACAGACGCCACCTCACTCCTGTGTCCTTGCCACCCGGTTACCCAGAGGCCCCTCCGCTGCAGTCAGCCCAGCACATTCTTAAGTCACTGCTGTCCTGCCATCTTCTGGAGTCCCTTGGTGGAAAAAATGGGGGTAGGTGGCACCTGATAGAGAAGTTGAGTCAAGAGGAAAAGGGCTAAGATTAAAAGGACGTGCTGGGAAGATGTCAAAGCCACACAGGGCTCTCAAAGGAGAGGTTTCTTTCATTTCTACGTTAACAACCAAGATGATACTGAAATCTAGACTTGACTTGAAATCTATTTGACTTGACATCAGTATAACATGGACTCTAACTCTTGCTTGGGACTTTTCTTTCCTCCATGAGAACAAACAGATTTAATGCTTAATCTCCATCTTTAGGTACTTGTTGCTGCTGAGTTAAGAGCCAGTCCTCTTTTTGATTTTTACCCTCTCTTTCTAGAAGCAAGCTTGCATCTGACCCACCATGGTCCCCACAGAAGTCACAGTGAGTACAGCTACGCCCCTTGGGTTCCTCAAAATGCACTCTATTTGGGGGCCTCTTTTCAGGGAGTGGGAAGGAATCTATTGTGGCGGAAGGATTTCTCTGTGGTTTCCCAGGGTAAGAGCTCTGCTGAGCAGTGCCCAGGACAGGTGGTCGATGCCCAGCACAGGGGGCTCTGCAAACGCGAAGCGCTAGAAGAGCTTTGGGGAATGTGGGAGGACAGAGGAAAATGCTATTTTAGATTTTACTAATAGGTGAGGATTATATGATCTTTAGGATGTCTTTGTCCCATGTGTCTGTTCTGAAACTCAGACAAAAGAGGACAAGAGAGAATCCATTTAGTTTGTTTTTAAAAGACCCACGGTGGGCATGTTAGCTTTGTTTCTTACATAACATTATGTAGCCTTTACAAAAAACACATAATGATATATATTTCTCTGAAAGAGGAAAAGAGGCCAACAAAAATGAGTGAGTAAAGTCATCAGAGAATTGTTTGTGATTTTATAGTCAAATGTAATTAATTATAGAATCAAATCAAATTCCTATGCTTTTGCTATATTCATAAATGCTCACAAAAATACCTAAAGGTTTTAATTTTGCTTTTCTCAAAGTAAGAATCTGGGTTTTACATGTAGGTATTGAAATCAAACCTTCTTAGTGGAGCTGACAAACCATCCCTCACAGGACACTGTAGGTTCCCACCATCTGTGGAGATTGGTGGTTGCCACCCCTGATGTCCAAAAAGTTATTTATCATATGCTAATGATACTAAGTATTGCATACGTCATTGCATATCCCGTAACAACAACAACAACAAGACAATTATTTTGGACCTGGTGAAGTAACGAGGTCAGTCTCTATTTTTCTAACCAGAATTAGACCCTTAGTTTCTCTCCTGAGTTAGAATTTGCTCTTCATCCCTGATGCTGGAAACGGGGCTGACACTGTCAGTCATTCGGTTTTATCCTCTGGAATCTTGGAAGATATCCAGACTGCAAGGCAGCTCCAGAGAGGAAGAAAAATGCACCCCAGTAATGACCTTTTGTGGTCAAGAGGTGTCCAGCACCACCTACATGGGGACAAGATGGGACCTCTGTAGCTACGACCCTGGGAAATAGCCATGACGTCCCTGTGGCCACCTTTCTGAGCACTGGCCATGTGCCAGTAACCAGCCAGGGTGCCACTTTCCTGCAGCCTCACGGTAAAGGCAGAGCCACGCTTACAGATGAGGAAACGAGCTGGGAGAAGGAACGGAAGGTTCCAGGTCTCGTGGCTAAAAGGAGGAGGAGCCCTGGAGGGTGCTCTCACAGTCACGGCTTCCCTGGGTCCCCCCCTGTGGGCAAATGTCAACACGCCGAGGTCCAAGCCTCACTGTGTGGAAGTCTCACTTCCTCGAAGGCGGGGACAGAGCACCTTGGGGCAGTGCCTGCCAACTCCCACTGCTCCCAACGCATCCCTCCCTGCCTGTGCCCCGCCCCTCCCATTTGCCGCCTCCTGGCACTAAGGAGCAATGAGGGGCACAGCTTTTGCCCTCTACCCTGGCCTCTCCCCAGAGGTGGGAATGAGGGGCCTGGGGCTGGGGGAAGGTTTCCAGAGACAACGTGAGTCGGCGAGGGAGGCCTCGGAAAGCTCTGGAGACCTTCCTCCTGCTCCAGGAGCAGCACGACGTTCACTGCCTGGGCTGCTGCTTCTGGGCCAAGGTTCTCGTGAGGGGAGGAGGACACACCTGCCCGGGCTCGGGGGCCAGAGCCTGTGGGGCAGAGCCTCGCTGGGGGCACCAGCGGGCAGCGCAGGCCCCTTGCCCGGCCGTGCACTGAGGTTTGCCCCTAGCATCAGGCAGCTCCCGGGCATCCTCTGGTGCCCAGAATCTTTCCGGGCTGGGGAGTGGGGAGGTAGGGCACCTGACGGCCACTCTGCTTGGGCTCCGTGAGGCCCAGCTCAGGTGCTGGGACCCAGATGCCGTGGCTCACGTTTGGTGTGGCCACTTTGACAACATCAGCACGTGGAGAGCTGGGTTTTGGGTCAGCAGGGATTAAAAGTGCCCCAGCTTGGGACTGAGGGGCTGGGGGATGGCTCTGGCCTTGACCCTCCCCCAGTGGCTGAGGGTTTGGGGCAGAACCTTCCATTCCTTGGGTCTGTCTCCTCCTCTCTTAAGATGATCTCTAACATCTGAACATCATTCTAAACCCTGTTGAGCTTCCAAAAACATTTTCCAGAGCAGAAACAAAAGCCTACGTGAGGAGAAGGCAGCCCATTGCTGAGTTCCGGGCCGGCCACTGGGCACGCTGTGACACATTGTCTCGTCTACTTAGACCTATGACTACGATGCGCTTCTTTTCTTGATCAAAATGCTAAAAATCATCCAAAATAAATGATATAAATCCCCCAATTAAGTAGCCCCCTGGGAGTAACAGAGCCATCCCACGAGGCCGCCCTGTCTAGGGCACCTCTGAGCTGTGGAGCTGCCGTCAGGGCTCTGCACGCAGATGGACCTCCCCTCCTGCCCCCACCCCCATCCCAGCCTCGGGCTTGACAGGCGAGGCCTGATGCAGGAGCCATTGACCTTTCTAACGTTTTACTCCAATTCTATTTCCATCACGGAGGCGAATGGTGTCCTTTGGAAGTGGCTTCTTTGCCTGGCGCGTACTCTGTGCTCAGTAAATATCTGTCGAATGAGTGAACAAATCACCCTATTTATCGGCAAGGAACGAGAAATAGAGACCTGTTTCTCAAGCCTAGGATGAGCATGCCGTTTTCTTAGGCAGGCAGGGAATGAGATGGTGGCATTTTCACACAAACACCATCCTGGCCAGGTCTGGGCCCTGTCCACCCCAGCAAATCACCACTCCTCACACTGGAAGAATATTCTAGATCTGGCTCAGACCTCTGCTCATGGGGGCCCACAGTCTCCGAATAGTGGTCTAGTTGGTAAAGACGTCATGTTTTTAAGAGTGTCTGAGAACAACACAGTTTGCTAAGAAATGCAAGAGAAACCTTAGGTAAGATTTCTAGACATTCTAATTTGATGTGGAAGAGAATGGTCAGCCCCTTCAGAGAGCAGGCCCTGGACACTTCCCAGCAATAACGACACCCTGTCTCACTCCGTCTCCACTGCCTGCCTTGTGTTCCATAACAGGCTTGAGGCACCTTACTGGGTGCGTAAAACAGAACAGAAAAGAAAGGACATATGTTACAACAGGGTCAGAGGAAACTGACAGAATAGGGAGAAAAGACCAAGGGAAGGAGTTAGAACTTGGGTTTTCAGCCTAAAGCTGTGCTGTCTGGTGAGGTAGCCACGAGCCACGTGGGGCCCGTGAGCACATGAAATGGGGCCACTCCAACTACGATGCCCCGTGCGTGTAAAATGCACTCCATGCAAATATAATCTCCGCAACAAAAGGATGTAAAAGATTTTGGTAACTTTTACATTGCTTATGTAACGAAAAAATATTTTAGACATACTAGGTTCCAATAAAATACATTATTAAGGTGAATTCCACCTGTCTCTTCTTTACCTCTTTCACTTGACTACTAGAAAATGCAAAAGTAACCCAGAGTTGCCTTATACTCCTATTGGACAGCAATGGTTGAAGGGTCTTATTTGGTTACTATAACTGGGCTACCAGTTTGACTGAGTTTCCCAATTAAAAAGGGAATCCTGATTAAGTCACAAAACTTATATGGTGTGTGAGCGAAAAGAAAAAAAAACCCTCACCTGTTCTTCAGGAGATTCGAAAGCCTTTCTTCACTTCTCTTTTATATTTAAATGCCAAATAAATATCTAGGCTAGGTCTTGGTGAGTAGGACACAGAGCTATGCGGACAGGCCCTTGGAGGTCCCCTCTCGGTGGAGAGGGTGGGCTCCACGGGGAGCTCCCTAGATGCCACCTCGATGCAGACCCCGGGGTAAACTCACAGCAGCTTGTGGGAAGTCATTCCACACAGTGCTCAGGCCAGGAGGCTCCAGCAGGTGCTCCTGGATGCACGCAAGACCGTGCGGATTTCAGATCCTTACACTGATCTTCTCTCAAGATGTTCCGACCCAGACTTTGAAAACAGCCTTTGTGGGTAGCTTCTCCAGCAAGAGCAGTGTCTCTAGCACTCAGAGAGCAGGGAGGGAGGGAGGGAGGAATGGCTTGGCAACCTCAGAATTCCTCCCAGAAGCCAGGTGCCCCTCATCTGGAAGAGGGGCCCGCCCCTACCTGGAAGGTCAAGGATTAAATGCATGCATGTCCTGTACTCTGCACTGGGTCTGATGTGCACTGGGTGCTCTGACAGTAAGGAATCAAATAAATTGGTAAATAATCGACGTTTACACTTGCTGGGAGATTTTCAAAGGATCCTTCGGTATTTACCTATCAGGCATGGACAAAGCTATGAGTACAAGTCTCGATGCAGGTGGACAGTTTGTCCAGGCTCCCCCTAGCCTGGGACGTGAATTCTTCCTTTGTCATCCTCAAAAAGATGGCCAATGCTTTGAACTTGTAAGGATGATATAGGCTTACCTTGTAGTCTTGATAAAATTCACACAAACCCAGGTTTTCTGTGTGTGAATTCAGTCACTCTTAAAATATGTCTGGGGAGTCCCTAACTAAATACAATTCTATGCTGAAGCACTGGGTCCTCCAACCCTCACCCAACAAGAAAACGTGCTCCGTGTGCTTCAAGCGGGACACAGTGTCCCCACTCTGGGACACAGTCTTGGGGAGCGGTGGTCACGGGCTCATTTACCAGGCCATGGAGAAGGCTGGGTCTCCTGGGACACTGGGACTGCTAGGGGTCCCCTCTGTGCCACATCTGTGAATGGGGATGCTGTTTGCCTCCGTAACTCACAGCCTTGGGTGCAGGCTCATGTGAGAGTCTATTAAATCTATTTAACCCCCCAAAAATGTAAAAAAAAACACCCTCCACAAAGCAGTTTGACACTTACTCACTGTGTGGATTCATAGTTGACACCTGCTCATCTGCATGGTTTTACTGACTTTCCTCCAAAATGTCAACCTCCTAACTTCTTAAATCTCCAGTGATACTTTTGTGGGTCTCTGTGCTCTTCGTGTTCTTCCTTCCACCTGAAAGTTCTTTGTTTCCTCTCAAAGTCTACTCAAACCCCACCTCTTAGGGGATGCCCTTCCCAGTGGGGCCACTGACGGTGCCTGGCTCCCATGTCCTGCTTTGGCAGAAGTGTCCTAGCATCTTCACTGAAATATGAGTCATCCGTAAGATCTGTCCTCCCAACGATCTGGGCTCGCAGACAACAGCCAAAGCTGGGAGGGGAATCTTTAAATGTACGTTGAGGATGGGTGAACCAGGCCTGGGGACGAAGCACATTCAAAATGGAGAGTTTTCCTCAGCTCTTCCCAGAAGCAGGCCGTTCCCAGCTGCTGGCTCCTGAAGACCCAGCTCCTGGATCTGGCCCCCAGGGGTCTCTCTGCAATAGGACTTTCTCTTGGTCGCACACTAGAGGCGGATCAGGACCAGATTCAGGTTTTCCTAATTGCAGTCCAGGTTACCTTGGGCGTCCTCCGGGCACTTCCTGCCAGTCGGGGCCCAAACGGAATGGACCCATCACCTCAGCTCTCGGCATGAGCTTCAGAATTCAGGAGACCACAGCCTCCTGGCGTCTACTGCACCTTATCAGTCCACTCAGTGTGTCCTGATATCTTAATAAGCACTCAGTAAACACACACACACACACACACACACACACACACACACACACACACGACAGGTTCCATGCTCATGTAAGATTAGGAAACACTATTAAACAAAATTCAACAGATTCTGAAGGACTTCTCAGAGCCTTTACTATGCTATCATGCAGTTAAAATAAAAGAAGCTCTGCAGGACTTCTCAGAGCCTTTAATATGCTCATGATTATTGTGAATTTCAAAGAAGGTGATATAGTAAGCAGAGATTCTCAACTATTGAACTACTAGTGTTCCGCCCAAAACATGGTTTGGGAAATGCTGGTTGAAACTATTAGAAATAGATGGAGATGATAATGTGTGTAGAAGGGGAACTCCCAGCTAAAAGACGACTGGTAGAAGATGTTTTATTATTTCAACATGAATAGTTTAATATATAAACTAAATATTTTTACTTAAATATTTATTGGCATTAAATATTTAAAACAAAATGAAAACCTAGTGGGGATCTGAGGTTACTTCTAGTCCAAATGCTTCTAGATGAACTGAACAACTGCTGCATTTCCAGAGCAGAAATGAAGGGAGAGATGAGATTTGGCAAGGCACGTGCCTTGGGGCAAGGGAACGAGAGCTAGTGGTCCCTGGCAGGATTGGGGGCCCTAATGGGGGCCCTAGGAGGGGGGTGCTGGTGGGAAGTGAGAGCATGTGAGAATTTGTAAGTGGAGGCCTTGGAACATGTCAGATGCGGGGCCGAGTTTCCCCTCCACCAGGCAAACCTCTCCTCCGTTCCCTCCATCCCAGGCTTGACTCAAGGGCTCCATCTCCGCCTTTATTTCCTCTTCCCCCAGCAGGGGTTCTAGGAAGGCTTCTGAGCCAGGAACCCATTGAAGCTGTAATGAGGGGTGTGTGTGTGTGTGTGAGCACACGTGTGTACACATCATGAGGGTGTGTGCACACGTGTCTGAATGTGTGCATATATGTACATGTGAGTATGTATATTAGTGTAGGCATGTTTGTGTGCACATGTGTTTGTAAATGTGTTGTGTGTGTGCTTGTGAGGGCTGGTTTCATGGGTGTGTTACACACACCCATGCCGCACGCTTCATGCTTAGAAGTGTCACTTGCTTGATTTAATGCTCTGCTATCTTGAAATTCTTAACAAATTTTGAACAAGGGACCCTGAAATCACGTAGTCTGTCCTGGTTCTTGTGTATGTGCATGTATGTGAGAGTGTATGAATATGTGTGTGTGTTCATGTGTGTGCACATGTGTAAGTGGGTGCATGTGTGACTCTTTGGTGCTTCTCCAACAGAGGATCCACAGCTTTCAGAAGACTCAGGGGAACCTGGACCCAGAAAAGTTTAAAAGCCTCTGAGGACCTTTTTGGGAGGGTAGAGAGAAGGGACAATCAGAACCATTCACTTAGTTTGATAAAAGTCCGCCCACCAGTGGTCCCAGACCCTCTTTCCCACGCCGTCAGAGCATCTGTCATGCAGCCTGTGACTGTTCCTTTGCTTGAGTGTCTCCTCCCAGAGTAGGTAAGTTCCATGAGAGCAGGAACCATGTCTGACTCTCCAGCATGTACCCAGTACCTACCATGTCGTAGGTGCTCAATAAACATTTGTTGAATAAATAAATCATTTACAATCCAAGCAGATGCTCTCAGAATTCCTACTTCCTACACATACATTTCTTTTGTCTTATCACAGACTTTGGGAATGGAAGGTTCAAGGGCTCCATGCCTCTGCCATCATGAGATAGAACCTCCAAAAGCATGCCCTTGACCCGGTGCCGTCCTGTGTCTTCTTGCAGAGCCTGATCCCTAACATGCCAGATGACTATAGCTATGACACCACATCTTCCATGGAAGATTACGGGAACTTCAACATCACTGACTTATTCTGTAAGAAAAACCACGTCAGGCAGTTCGCAAGCTACTTCCTTCCACCCTTTTACTGGCTCGTGTTCATCGTGGGGGCCTTGGGCAACAGTCTGGTCATCCTTGTCTACTGGTACTGCACGAGGGTGAAGACCATGACCGACATGTTCCTTTTGAATTTGGCAATCGCTGACCTTCTCTTTCTCGTCACCCTTCCCTTCTGGGCCATTGCTGCCGCTGACCAGTGGAAATTCCAGACCTTCATGTGCAAAGTGGTCAACAGCATGTACAAGATGAACTTCTACAGTTGTGTGCTTCTGATCACGTGCATCAGCGTTGACAGGTACATCGCCATTGCTCAGGCCATGAGAGCGCAGATGTGGAGGCAGAAAAGGCTTCTGTACAGCAAAATGGTCTGTTTTACTGTCTGGGTGATGGCGGCCGCGCTCTGCATCCCAGAACTCCTGTACAGCCAAGTCAAGAAGGAGTATGGGATCGCTATCTGCACCATGGTTTACCCCAGTGACGAGAGTACCAAACTGAAGTCAGCTGTCTTGACTCTGAAAGTCATCCTGGGATTCTTCCTCCCTTTTGT
This sequence comes from Orcinus orca, assembly GCF_937001465.1. NCBI lineage: Eukaryota > Metazoa > Chordata > Mammalia > Artiodactyla > Delphinidae > Orcinus > Orcinus orca. Next base: position 41,486,805 of record NC_064568.1, on the reverse strand, counting down.
GGTCATGGCTTGCTGCTATACCATCATCATTCACACCCTGATACAAGCCAAGAAGTCATCCAAGCACAAGGCCCTGAAGGTGACCGTCACTGTGCTCACTGTCTTCATCCTATCTCAGTTCCCCCATAACTGCGTTCTGCTGGTGCAGACCATCGATGCCTACAGCACGTTCATCTCCAGCTGTGCTGTCTCCACCAACATTGACATCAGCTTCCAGGTCACTCAAACCATCGCCTTTCTCCACAGTTGCCTCAACCCTGTTCTCTACGTTTTTGTGGGTGAGAGGTTCCGCCGGGATCTTGTGAAGACCCTAAAGAACTTGGGCTGCATCAGCCAGGCTCAGTGGGTTTCATTTACAAGGAGAGAAGGAAGCCTGAAGCTGTCATCTATGTTGCTGGAGACAACCTCGGGAGCTCTCTCCCTCTGAGGGATCTTCTCCCCGAGGTGGATGGTCCTTTTGGAAGTAACAAGAAATACATACAGCTACGACTTCCCTTACTGGTAGGGCCAAAGGGAAAGCAGAGAAGGAAAAGGAAGTGAAAAAAGGAAATAAAAAACTCAGAAAGGGATGAATTTGAATACCATTACACCTTTCGTCAGGATTTGCCAAGCCAGAGTCTTCAAAATTGACTGGCCAACCCAGGGGGCTGCTGATTGGCTCCTGGCTGCCACACCTGCAGTTTTCAAAGGAGGACTAAGGAGCAGCATTGCAAGCCTCCCCGGCTTTGCCACTTGCCCGAGCGTTAATGCAGCTGACCTCTGGAGGAGGCTTGGATTTCTCAGTGCACGGTGAATCGCTGTGCCTTCAGTTCTGACGCCACCCCTTCCAAAAGGAGACAGAGGAGCACTGGCCACTGCCACAGTCCACGAATGCACAAGGCTTCATGAAAACTCCCATCTTTGGAGAATTTCTACCCTGGTTTGGGGGGCTGATACCCATGCCAGGTCTTAGAGATTCCTGCTCTAGAATCTTTCCAAACACCCTCAGATCTAATGCCCTTCTGGTCTCCTTGATCTGTTTTGGGCCAGTGAGGGTGCTTGTTCCCGTTCTGAAGCTATCTGCAGCACTGGTCAGTGAGGCCCTGGGTAACTGACCCTGGGTAACTGACCATACCAGCACGTCATCCGGATTCTGTTGGTTTCCAACCCATTTCTGCCAGAGGTTCTGTGATTTCACACCTGGCTGCCACACTGATCCGAGCAAGGATTCAGCTTGTCCAGTGGTGTCATGGAAGTGGTCCTCTCAGCCCGTGCACGGAGACTAAGAACCTCAGTTGGTGGGAACCGGCTCCATTATGGGCTCACTGTGTTGAGTGGCTTGTGTGATGGTCCACTCTACCTGTTCCCTATAAAATGGGTTGGTCCTATTTGCCCTTTTGTTTCTGAGGCCACTGCAAGGATATCTGCTTCCATGCTTCTCTTCTTCATACTGTATAATGCTAACATGTTAAAAAAAAAAGCTTTCAACTTAGAGATTAGGCTGAAAAAAAAGTTAACACAATTCACCTTTGCTCTGTGTCTTTCTTTTAACTATTCGGCAAATTTATCACATTTAAAACTTTCATTTATTAGAAAAGTGCTTTTTAAATGACTGTTTAAATACATCCGTTACTTTTCACTTTCTTCACCCTGTCTCTATATTTTAAATGTGTACAATTAGAGATCAAATAGCCGTATTAGAGTGTGAAGAATAAGAGGCTAGGATAGGGAAATAACATTTCCAAAATACCATAAAATCATCTTTGCTGACACATTTTTAATTTCTCCTCTGTTCAAACTTATCTTCCAAGTTTTTCCAGGTTAGTCCAGTGGAGTTTCCAAGAAGGACAATTACAGCAGCACCATAAGCCATACCAGCTTTGCCACTTGCTCCCGAGGAAGCATCTCATTTTCCCAGCAGGCTGTGAATTGCTGTGGTTTCAGTTCCAAGGCCATCCCTTCCAAAGGGGACACAAAAGCTCTAGACTCTGGCATGGTGTCCATTTTCTCCCCACCCACTTCTAAACTACATGTTAGTGAGAAATAAAGTGAGCAGAAGGTGGGCAGCAACCAGGGGGAGCAAAGGGTAATACAAAGGCTGCGCCAACCCACCCCGAGTGTGGGCAGTTGGTGGCAAATAAGCATTGGCCTGGGACCGGCACATCAACATGGGTCCCGGCACAACAAGAACTGCCTACAGTCAAAGGGAAGGATGGCTTCCCCAAGGCAGTCTATGGACGGAGCTGTCTATATGGTCACCTTTTCCAGGAGGAGACCCAGATAACCTTTGAGGAACCTAGAAGAATAAGCAATAGGCATGGGCCAAACCTAAATAACACTGTGCAGTTAAGTGGAAGAACTCAACTGAGTTTGGCTCTTCCATCCCATGCCGTTTTTTGTTTGTTTTTGTTTTGTTTTATACAGCAGGTTCTTATTTGTTATCTATTTTATACATATTAGTGTGTACATGTCAATCCTAATCTCCCAATTCATCACACCACCTCCCGCTGTGCTTTCCCCCCTTGGTGTCCATACATTTGTTCTCTACACCTGTGTTTCTATTTCTGCCTTGCAAACTGGTTCATCTGTACCATTTTTCTAGATTCCACATATACGCGTTAATATACGATATTTGTTTTTCTCTTTCTGACTTACTTCACTCTGTATGACAGTCTCTAGGTCCATCCATGTCTCTACAAATGACCCAATTTTGTTCCTTTTTATGGCTGAGTAATATTCCATTGTATATACGTACCACACCTTCTTTATCCATTTGTCTGTCAATGGGCATTTAGGTTGCTTCCATGACCTGGCTATTGTAAATAGTGCCGCAATGAACATTGGGGTGCATGTGTCTTTTTGAATTACGGTTCTCTCTGGGTATATGCCCAGTAGTGGGATTGCTGAGTCATATGGTAATTCTATTTTTAGTTTTTTAAGGAACCTCCATACTGTTCTCCATAGTGGCTGTATCAATTTACATTCCCACCAACAGTGCAAGAGGGTTCCCTTTTCTCCACACCCTCTCCAGCACTTATTGTTTGTAGATTTTCTGATGACGCCCCTTCTAACCGGCGTGAGGTGATGCCTCATTGTAGTTTTGATTTGCATTTCTCTAATAATTAGTGATGTTGAGCAGCTTTTCATGGGCTTCTTGGCCATCTGTATGTCTTTGGAGAAATGTCTGTTTAGGTCTTCTGCCCATTTTTTTTTTTTTTTTTGCGGTACGCGGGCCTCTCACTGTTGTGGCCTCTCCTGTTGCGGAGCACAGGCTCTGGACGCGCGGGCTCAGCAGTGCCGCTCCATGGCATGTGGGATCTTCCCGGGCCGGGGCACGAACCCATGTCCCCTGCATAGGCAGGCGGACTCTCAACCACTGTGCCACCAGGGAAGCCCTTTCCCCCCTGATTTTTAAGAAAGGAGATGTGGGAACACCACAAGAACTACGAACCCTGCATTGCACCCTAACGCACAATGACCACGCCTAGTTCCAAAGACTTCTTTTGGGACCCGACTGTCACTATTAGACTGTCCCAGTCCTAACGCAGCTTCAATGCAGGATTAAAGACATGCTGCAGCTATATTATATTTTAAAGGTTTTAAGTATCCTTTGTTGGCGAATTGTCTTCGTTTTTAAATGACTGCATAAATAGGACCATTTTATATTCAACTTAAACTAGGTTTTAGTAGCAGATTTATCCTAAGATAAAAACGTTGGAAGAATCAACAAGGGGAAACCCACAAGGAAGTTGTGACCCACTCAACATTTCCATAAAATACGCTGTGTGCATACTTTTCTGAAATAATGATAAGAGGATTACAATATAACTACATTTTACTGGAACTCTATAAATCAGAAAAATCTAGAAACTGAATGAAGCCGGATGTGTGTTTATGAAAAAAAGAAATTGCCTTTTCTACTGAAAAACAATTTTTAAAAACTAATCTTAAATCAACACATCACAACATACACATTCAAGTGGGGATTGCCATTCTGAAGCAGTCTGCTTGCATGCCTAGAGATTTGGTCTTTGGCCTGTCTTTCAGGCCTACAGAATCCTCATTTGTTCATTCAGCAAACAATTGTGTGCACACCATGAGCCAGTCCCTTTCTATTCACTGAGGCTATACTGGGAATAGGATAGTCCTTTCTGTCAAGATGCTTACATTCTAGCCATATGGGAAAGCCAAGTCTCAGGTGAGACCCCCCCCACCAACCTCGGCTGAGAATCATGAGGCTGGTGTCACTGTGTGGCTTATAAACTGGTTTGTAGACAGTTTCCAGGACAAGCAGCCTCTTTGGGTGAGTGAGCCCTTGGACAGCAACTTCGTGTGTGCGTTCCTCATCTGGTCTATGTGCCAAACATACCCCATACACAGTGCCTTGGATATAGCAGATACACTATGCTGAATGAATACATTTGTTAAAATTGGTCATTTCTCAAATTTGTACTTCACATATTAGAAATCAGCTGCCGGAAAACTTCCCCCCCAAAATTAGCAAGGTTGAGCAACGGGACATTACGTCTGTTGGGCAGTAGTACTGTCCTGTTACCTACAGCAGCTTGAGAGGAGTTGGTGGTCAAGGAGGGCTGGCTCGAGTGGTACTGGACACCACTGCCTTCCCACGGTCCGCTGAGAGGCTCAGACCACCGCCGCCAACCCCTGGGAGAGGCGTGGGGTTATGGTTTCCTCCGTCCGTCCATAGCGGCTGCTACAAATAGTCCTGTGCAAGGAAGCAACCAGCCCCAGCGAGCTCCTTCCACTTTGACCTGTCAGCCTCACAGAAGGCCGTCACCATCGTAGTGTGGCGGTTATGCGGAGTGTTCGTGTGATGGGCTTAAACACACAGCAAAGCTGCCATGAAGCCTGAAACCTTCAGACACCTCCAACTGTCTTTCTGCTTTAATAAATGAAAAGCTGGCATCTGTGTTTTGTGGTTGTAATCCTTCAGCAGGTGTGCTTGGTTTTCCAATTCTGAGTTGGCCTCATTGGCTGGAGCTTCCCGTGGGCTCCAGGTCAAGCATGGGCAGGAGCATCACCCCATCCCACCCCTGGATCTCTGTCCATCAGTGGATTTGACCTCTCTACACTGGAGCTGCTCCTCCCCCACTCTGGTCAGCTTGTCTCAAAGTGAGGTCTGGTCAAGGGGCTCTAAGTGACTTTGAGAAAAGGGAAATAATCAGGGCCTCCAGCACCCACACCTCACACATTTTAGATGCTCCAAACAAATCTCTCTTCATTTGACAAATGTTTACTGATTGTTTACTATGTGTGATTAACAAATATTGTGGCTTTAGAATTATCATCACAACCAAGACATGGTGCGTCTGCAGCACAGTTCCTTCTGCCCCATTCCATATGGCCCTCCTGTTACAACTGCAGTCTAAGCCCAGCATCCTCTTGGGACATGGAGTGTTTCTCTAGTCAATTCTGTATTATTACTACAGACAACCCAAATAGCTGATGTCCCTTTCAATGTTTGTTTTATAAAATCCTATGAGAGACATGCAAATGTGTTTCTCCAAAACGAGACCCTTTATGAATCCCTCTCCGCTCTTGTACACAAGATAAGTAAAAAATCTCTGTGGTTAATGGAGAGGCACCAACCGGATGTCCTTTCGTGAAATAACTTGAAGGGAACCTGGTCAGCACATAATGTCCAGCTGCCAGTTCCTTCAGGTCTGCCTCCGCTGCACAGCGCAGCCCTGGCCAGAGCCACGTGACCCAAGGTCCATTCCCCTGCGTCCAACGCCTGGAAGGGGGGTGTAGAGGGTGTCAGCCTGTCGGGGGTGCTCTGATGGGCAGCATCCGCTCCAGAGCTTCCTGCCAGGCTGGCAACGCCTGTTGGGTTTGCTTCTCAGTTTGACTCCTCCCTCTGCCCAGTCCTGTTTCCCCCAACTTCCCTTCTTAGTTGTTGATCCCTAATAGACATCTTGCCCCCCAAATTCCAGCTCAGCATCTGCTTCTAGAGAAGGCAGCCTGCAACAGTCTTTTCACCAGGGGTTGCCAATTACAAGAGCGCATTTGAGACCCTCCGGGTAAAGAACACGGGGTGTCTGGAGCTACAGAGAATTCTGTGAGCATCCGTCACAGAACCCATCTCAGGAGGCTGGGAGCACGAGCCTGCCTGATCTTAATTCAACCCTCAGCAGACCTTCGTGCATACCAGTGGCCTGCCAGGCCCCGCGGGTACAGGACAGACAGTCTCCCCTCATGACCTTTCAGCCGTCACCTCCTGCTTGCTTGCTCTGTACCAGGTAGACATGGTAACTCACCCCGTTTTACAGATGAAGGGGCTGAGCTTCAGGGGTCAGGAACTCGCTAAGCATCACGCCATTAGTAATCGGCAAGGCTAGGACACGACCCTGGGCATGTCTGGCACTCAAGCCTTGGCTTTTGCCCATGATGCTGTCCCGCCTTGCCTGACATGGTCAGACACATCAGCCATTGCTTTGGAGGGTCGACCAACAATTTGCCCAGTACCAGGTTGAGTACCAGGGGATGCAAAGATGGATGGGCACAGCCTTGGCCAGCACTGCTTCATATACCACTGCACACAAACTCTAAATGATGACATGTGACAGCTGAGGCTGTGCTGAGCCCTCCTCCAAAAGTGGGCCATGCGGGAGGACCAGCACAGGACAATGTCATCATCCTCACAGACTCAAGAAGCTTCCTCCCTGCTCCCTCTCCCGGGCTCCTCCCCAAACACGTGCAGTTGTGGAGCCTCAAATCCTGTGTGAAGGAGCCACAGATTCCGCTGCAGGTCTGCAGACGTGCAGGTCCAAGGAGACTGCACCCAAACCTGGCCAGACTTCCGGACACCCACCTGTCCTCCTCACCCCACTCTGTCCCCACCTGTCTTTCCTAGCTCCTTTCTCACAAACAGACTAGCCCATCCGCCAGCTGAATGCCACCAAGTGTGTCAATACCACATGGAACAGAAGAATCACCCTGCCAAGCCCTGCTCAAACTCCTGACTCATAACATCATGAGATATAATAAAATGGTTATCATTGTTTTAAGCCACTGAGTTTGAGGTAATTCGTTATGTAGCAGTTGATAAACAGAATGCTGAGAAGCCAACAATTTCTGGTGTTAGTCTTTCAGAGCCAACACAATAACGTGACCGTCCCGGGTGAACCCCCCGGAGCATACGGCAAAGACCCAGCATTAAAGAAGAGGCTGGACGAGGTATCAGACAGTTCACCCTGCAGTTCTCTCGGTGACTGTGGCTGGATCCCCACCAGTCAAGTTTCCTACCCCGCCTCCTTAGGTCTGTGGTCAAGCACCACCTTCTCCTCCAGGCCTTCCCTGCCCCGCCTCAGTCCTCCCCCGCCGCCCCCGCCTCCGCTTTTGTTGTTCTCCACAGCTCTTAGCACCACCTGATACACAACAACTGTAAACTCCACAGGGTAGGGATTGTTTTTCTGTTCTGTTCATTGCTATTTCCCTAGCACCTACAAGAGGCTTCACACACGACAGACAATAAACGTGTGTCAAATCAATCAGTGGCCCCTCCAATTTCAAATATTTGGTTTCATGAAGCATCCATCCTTGTGAAACCCTGTATCTTGGGAAAATACAGCAATTGACAACAATACTTTAACAACCTCATTCAACAAAAACTTACGGAACATTTTCTACGTGTCAGGCACTGGGCTTAGGTGATGTTGAGCAAAAGCAGACACAGGCCCAGCGCTCATGAGGCTCACAGTCCACAGGTGACAGACCCTAATCACACTGTCACAAAGAGATGGTTTTAAGATGCTAGAAAGTGCGTTACAGGAGGCTCTGACCTACTCTGGGGATGGGAGACAGGGAAGGTGTCCATGAGAAAGTGACATTGAGCTGAGAGCTGAAGGATGAGCAGGAATCACCTACAGGAAGAAGGGGAGGGAGGGTGTACTGGGAGGAGGGAGTGGCACGTGCAAAGGCCCTGTAGCACCCATGCCTATGCCAGGCTAAGTACTTAGGAAAGTGTCCTGCCATTGAGTTGGTTCAGGTTATCTCCACTCATGTTCTTTTCTTTTTAAACTCTTTAATTATGGAAATTTAAAAACTTACATAAATGTAGAGAGAATAGCATAATGAACCTCCACATACCCATCACCCAGCTTCAACAGTGATCAACATTCTCTCCATTCTCACCCCGTCTATACCACCCACTCTCTTTTCTTCTTTCTTTCCTCTTCTCTTCACTCTTCGTTTCATTTGCCCCCCTTCCTTCCTTTGCTCCTCCCTTCCCCTCTTTCTTCCTCCACTCCTACCTTTCTCCCTTAGCTCCTTCCTTTATCTTTGCTAGAGTATTTTAAAGCAAATCCAAGACATCAAATAAGTTCCCTCAAAAATCATGCTCTTATCCTTTCAAAGCTCCAGATATAAACAAATGAATGGATGGAAACTTCCTATCTGGCTGGGCCACTCCTTACCAAAGGGACCAAGGGAGGTACAGAGACAGTTGGGAATGAATGAGCAGACTCTAAAAGGTCTAAAAGGTCTCACACTGTGGGCGACACCTTCTCAGTGGGACTAACAATCTAGGGAACTCAGAATACCCTGGGAGACTAACAAAGGCGGAGTGAGCCCCAGTACTTTCTCTCGTTCAACTTTTGGAACCAGAAAGCCTCTAAGGGCCAGAAGAGATCTGACTCACTGAGACAGTGTGGGACCATCAGCTCTAATCCTCATTGGTGTCACTGAGGCAGGGAAGTGATTATCACAGCTCAGGAGCTGAAAGAAGACTTTGGTTTCTTTCACTGTTGATTGGAGGTTATGAGCGTGAGGGAGGTCAGACTGGAGAGAAAGGTAGGGGTTTCCTCAGACCCAGATGATGAATTTAGATTCTATTCCACTGCCAGGGATAAGATATTTAAGTGGGAGTGTGACTTGATCTAACTCATGTTTTAAAGATCTCTAAAGCCCCTGGGTGAAGAAAGGTTGGCAGGGGTTCTGGGAGTGGGAAGGAAAGGGTAGAAGCAGACAGACCGATCAGAAGGCTGCGGCAGTTGTTCAGGAAAGAGACGACGGTGGCTGGGCTCAGGGTGATGGTGGCAGAGGTGGTGGAGGAGGTGGATGACTCTGAGACTCATTCTGGAGTAGAAGCAACAGGCACGGGTGAGGCTGAGAGAAAGGAAGGAATCAAGGATGAGGTTTTGAGCTTGAACTTCTGGGCAGTCGGCGGTGCCACCACTGAGGAGGGGAGGATTAGTGGAGAAGAAGATTGGGGGTGGAAATCGAGTTCCATCTAGGGCCAGCCTAGCTCTCCACGCAAGATTGGAGTTAGAGAAAAGATGCAAATCTGGAGGTCACCCACATGAAGATGACAGTCATGCCCATGGGAACTGCTAAGATCAAGACAGAGTGGAGAGGACGAGGGCTGAGGGTAGGGCAGGATGCGGCTCTAGGAACCCACTATTAGAGGCTGGATACAGGAGGAGCCTGCGTGGGGGACCAAGCAGCGACCACTCAGGTAAGAGAAATGGGAGAGGAGTGTCACTGTGGGAGGCAAGCAAGGGGGGATCAAGGAGGGGTCAACTGTGTTGAGATGCTTAAAAGTTGGAGGATGAGGGCCGGGAGCGTTTCTGGACTTGGCTCCGCAGCGGCTGCCTGTGGCCTCGATGTGAGTGCCTTCTGAGGCCTGATCAGGGCAGATTAGGGCTGCGTGAGAAGCAAATGGGAACTGAGGATGTGGAAAGGGGATGTATAGACAACATTCATGTCACATCTGCTGTGATGAAGTATAAGGGGTCATCCAATAGAACAATTTTTTTGATACGGTGTTCTCTTTTTGCCTCACTCACAATTAAGTGAAAGGAGTGCTTTTAGAACGCGCTTGTACTCTGTTCAGCTATGTCCCCGTTACTGCTGCCACAAAGCTCTGCAGTATAAAGCAGTAACCGTTTACTGTGCTCCCCATTGTGAGGGTCAGGAATTTGGAAGGGGATTGGCTGGGCGTGTCTAGCTTGAGGCCTCTGGCTGCTGTCAGATGCTGGCTGGGGGTGTGGTCACCTGAAAGCTGCACTGGGAGGGTCAGGCCACTGGGCCAGAAGCTGCGCTGCCTGCCAAGTAGGGTGCCAAGCCATGGTCCCTCAGCACAGGGGTCTCACATAGCAGCTGGCTTCTCCTGAGCAAGGGTCCAAGAGGACCAGGGAGAAGTTGTATGTCTTCTTCTGGCCTGGCACCAAAAGTCAGTCACATAGCATTACTTTGGCTGTTCTCCCCAGTCAGAGCAGTGCCAGGCCAGCCCAGGTTCAAGGGGGGAGTGGCCCCAGACCCACCTCTTATGGGAGGAATGTCTAATAACTTTGGGTTGTGTTTCACAACCACCAGAAGCTGCTATTCTGTAAACTACCTTGTCTTCAATGATCCCAACCGCTCAATCCCTCAACTACCTAGCTGACTGATACCCAGAGAGGAGAGGAAAAGGGGTTGGACAAGGTGTATGCAGAGAGCTTTCTTGGTAACAACAGCTATCACATTTCTGAGTGGCTCTTTATGGGAAACACTCCATAAGGCCCTTTTTGTTCTTATGTGGTTTCCACAGCATCCTTATGAAGTAGCTACTGTTATGTCTCCCATTTAACAGATGGAGAAAGTGGGGCACAGAGTACCCCCATCACCACAAGCCATAGCTAGCAGGTAGTGGTACCAGGAATCCATTCATGCCTTCTTGATACTAGACTCCGACCTCCTAGATACTGCTATACTTTTTCCCCAACTGAAGTTCAAGTACTTTTGTTCCAGTGGTCAAACTCCCACCATGGAGCCTAGGAATAGCTCTCTTCTCATGTGGGTCGAGTCAGGATGGTACGGTGGCCCCAGATGGGCCAGCCCTGAGGTCGGGGGAGCAAGAGGCCTGATCAGATTGCGGCTTGCTCCCAGGCCCTCCCTTTCTGGCTTCATGTGGTCATGCTTACAGGAGCAGTGGCCCTCTGGTGAATGTAGGAAGAGATGAACAACTCTGTTACGACTTGAGCTTGGAGGAATTGGGCATTTGGTTGTTTACTGGGAAACTGAGATAACCATAAACTGAGGTGAATTTGTTCTTTGGATAAATTAGTTTTCAAATTTTAAAAGTTAAACTGGCATGCAGTAAAAACAATTGTATGGTACAAAAAGTTATAAGAGAAAAGTAAAAGCCACCATGTCCAAAGCCCCATTTCCACAGGCAGTCATTCTTCAACCCACCCACCTTGAACATGCTCTTTCCTGTGTTTTGCTGTCACAGACAATGTGTCCATGAAGAGTCTTGTGTGTATCTTTGTGCACAGGGATGAGTGGATCTGGAGAAGGCCTGTATTTTCCTGAAGGAGAGTGAGAATCGGGGTGGAGGGGGAAGTGCAAGAAGGGAAGATCGACTGACTCTGCGGTAGAATGACAGCAAAAATAGTCCGAATTCTCCACCCCTTGTCCCCAAAGCCTTTACAATGTGACCCTGCAGTTCCTCCCATCAAGGAGTCCCTTTCCCTATACCTTGAATCTGGGCTGGCCTGTGACTTGCTTTGGTCAACAGAATGTGGTTGAAGTGAGGCTGTGCACTTCTGAGACTAGGTCTCCCAAGGCTTGTGTACTCCTTGCTCGCTTGGAAACCTGCCCAGCAAGCATCTGAGCAAGCCTGGGCCATCCTGCTGGGGGAATGGGAGACTGTGAGGGGCAGAGCACAGTCGTCTGGCCAAGGCCATGCTAGCCCAGCCAGCCCCAGGGGACCAACCAACTGACCACAGACATGGGAGTGAGCCCAGCCAAGGTCAGTGAGCAGCCAGCCAGCCCTCAGATGTGAGAGAGCACAGCTGAGATGAGCGGAACTGCCTAGATGACACACAGCTGATGGAGGGCAGACACATCAGTGAGCCCAGCAAGAGTGAGTCCAGAAGACCTTCTAGTCAACCTACAGATGTGTGAGCGAAATAAATGCTTAGTGGTTTAAGCCACCGGTTTTGAGACTGTTCATTATGCAGTGTTACTGTGACAATACACAACTGATAAAGCCTCATGTATGGAAGATGATACACAGTAAGGGTCTGAAGGTTAAGAGCTGCCATAGCATAGCCTGGTATATGGAAGGTTGTTTTTTAATCACTGGAGAATCTATGTTCCAGTGAAATGGTAACGGTTTGGAGAAAACTACTCCCACAGCCGTCTCAGCCTAGTAGTAACCTCTTCTCCAAATGGTTCTAACTTATCAAGTGCCTTGGGTCTTTGGTTTCCTCATCTGGAAAACGTGGCTGACTTATGGCAAGAGCCTATTAAATTAGATATGCTGCTATTAATTATATGTTATTATTAATAAATCAGTGCTGCAATGAGATGATCTTTGTATTCTTTTCCATGAAGACCTGCCAGAACCCAAAGGTCCTTAACCTTTTTTTTCCCCTCACGCACCCCTCTGACAATCTGACAAAGCCTATAGCCTCCTTTTCAGAATGTTTTAAAATGAATAAAATACAATAAATAGGATTATAAAGGAAACCAATTACACTGACGTATAATTCTCTAACTATTAAAACAAATTTGTGAACTAGTAACACACATGCCTCTTTATGAACACGTTAAATAAAATCTACCAGCAGGCCTAATGACAACCTTCATTTCACAGTGGAAATCAGCATAAATGATATTTTGAGCGTCTGCAACAACTTTCGTGTAACTTGAAAATATCTGTCATTTCCACCAGTGACCGAGTCACAGGTCTTGCTAATACATACTTGTGTGGCATGTAGTCTATATTCATAATTGAAGGAAGACCTACACTTTAATTAGATAATAGGGTAAAGACGTCATTTTCCAAGTTCATAGACCTTCTGAATTCTGTGTATGGACCAGCTTAAGAACCCAAACCCTTTGGTACCAAACTCATATTTCTTCCTCTAATTCTTAAATTGTGGACACATATGGGACTGCTTTGGATTTGGGAAAGGGAATGTCTTTCCATTTACAAATGACGCCAGTTAACAACATGTCCCTTGAATACAAATACAAGCCATAAAGAAGAAAATTATGGTTGTAAAAAGATTTTACCTGTAGAATAGTTTCATATCAGGTGATTCATTTAGAAATATCTTCCTCTCCAAGAATGAAATTTCCACCACTGCATCCTAGTGCTTGGATCGGTGGATTGAGGGATAGGTCCTGGTTCCAAGATTTGAGGGTCACTGGTAGAGTTAAATTAGAAGACATATCCATTAGCTGATTTTATCCCTTTCCTCAAGTTCTAACCAAAATGGTGACACAGTAGTGATCATCAATGACTTTCTGGTGTGGTCCATGGATCACCTCCACCAGAATCACCTGGCCGACTTGTGAATGAACCAGACCTGATGAACCAGAGTTGATGCGGGGAGTGCCCATGACTCTGCATTTTAATATGCCACCAGGTAACCCAAATAAGAGGACTTTCTTCTAAGCAACTCTATGCTACTTGCTTTGTATTTACTGACACTTAATAAATGAACAGTTTGACTCTGGAGCAAAATTGAGCCCTGGGTGAGTCTTGGGCTTTTCCTGATAGCTTAACACCTGAACCCTTGATCCTAAGGAACCTGTGTGCCTGATCTGTGCCTCACGGGTCCCTATCCCTCTTCCACAGGGTCATCCTGGGGGTGTGAACGTGTGATCCTCTTGCTGAGAACACCCAACAGTCCTGTGGGGTCCTTGCTGGTGGAGAAGGGCTGTCTTTACAAAGACCTTTGGTTCTACATGTGGACCCTGTGTATTGTGCAAAGGCCACTTGGAGGGCTGACCTGCTGCCACACGCAAGGGCTGTTTTGTGAAAGCACGTGGGGCCTTGAAGTCAGCCTCCGAGACAGAGGGACAAATTGGATTACCTTCTCCGTGTCTGCAGTCACTGCCTTCGGTGTCTGTTCCGTAAACCTGCCATTTCCCCACTGCTCCTTTCCTCCCACGAGAAAGGCGGCTTCTGCTAAGCTGGCCTGCGGTGTGGCACCCCTCGAGGCCTCCTCCAGAAAGGCCCTCCCTGCTGCTGGTCCTCTTTTCGGACCCCTTCTTCACTCTCCTATCCTTTCACCCTCCCCCACCCCCCACCCGCTTTCCTTTCTCACGCCAGGGAGAAGACAACGCCTGACCCACTGACCTGGCAGACGGATGTGTGACCTCCCAGGAATGGTGTCCTTCTCTCCTTGGGGCTCAGTCAGAGGCCACCTTGGGAGTGGAAAGCTGGGAGGCCTCCCTGAAATCACCTCCCCTTTGAGGATTCTGTGGAGCCACAGGCCCAAAGCCAAACCTGCTCTGGAAATGAGGCCTTCCTTGGGGAAGGGCACTCACGCTTCTCAGCTTTGGCGAGGCCTGGCTCCCTTTGTTCATTTTTGAGCTAAGAAGAAAACTCATTCCAGGCTGCAGATGGGGCTGCCAAGTCTGCGATAACCTCAGCACGAACGTGCCAGGAGGTGTGAGGAAACTACACCAGCCTCCATCCTCCCCCAGAGCTCGGGGGATGGGGGAGGGACCAGGAGACACACATCAAAGACCAGAGGTCGGCCATCACACTTCTGCTCGGCTTTACCATCTTTCTTTAGAAACCAGCAGGTGTGGAAAAAGTAAAAGGCTGACCTTTCTTTCAACCCTAACCCACTTTGAGCGGCTTTCATAATAGCTCGGCTCTGCCCTGGGTTTTGATAGCTTCGGCTTCAATCTCTCCCCCCGAAAAAGTCCGTTTTCTCATCTCGGGCGACAGGTTTCACCATCTATTTGCTTTTCAGATGTGCGTGGGTGGCGGGCCCCACTCGCCAGATTTTTCCCACGCATCTTCAAACCGAAAGGTCTGACCCTGCAGACAGTGTCCTTCTGAGTCACCTGGGGAATCTCTACGTTCTCCCGCACCACGCGGCGACCGAGCGGAAGAGGCGTGGAACCGAGTGCCACGGCGCGTACGGACGAGTGCCACGGCGCGTACGGACGCCGAGATGGGCCAGAATGCCTGGAATCGAGTGGGGGCTGGGAAACCCTGGAGCGGAGGATTGCTTTGGTCACCTTGGACTACTCAGCGGTTCAGCAGGTGGGGTGAGGCGCACAGGGATTCTGCCACGAAGGATCCCAGCCCAGATAGAGCAGCCTGCACATCCGTGTGTCCCCGTCGGTTCTCCTTCTAGGCCCAGTCCACGTGGCCACCTGAGTGTCGGGAGGGACTGTCCTATTAATAAAGAAATCCTTCTGCTGTGCTGTTCTGGGCACTTGGATAAACCACTCTTCTGTTACTGGACAGTAAGAGGCTTGACTTGAGGGTATAGGGGGTTGTGAGGGGTCGGATCTAGTGACCAGCTCACCTCCATTCTCCCCAAACCTCCCCTGCAGGCTTGCCCTTTGTCCTTCTCTGACATGGGGGTTTGGGGAGTTTGTCTCTGGCCAAGTTGGCCAGTGGGATCGTCGATGGCTTAGAGCTGACCAAGGCACCGAGTGTCCTCGCCGATTCAGAGGCTGGCGAGCGCTCTCGTGCCTGGCACAGTGCTGGTTGCTGTGAGGTGAGGCAGAGGGAGTTGAAGATGCAAGAAACACAGGTCCTGGCCCTAGTGGGAACAATCCGATTATGGAAAGTAACTTATTCCTGAGTAACTGATGAAAGATGAGGCCACAGGAGAATCGGGGGGGGGGCAGGGGGAGGGTTGGAGGGAGGTGGAGGGAAGGGGGACTGGGAGGGGCTCTGTGGGGCACAAGGCACTCAGGAGAGGTGAGTGCAGATGGACTGCCCAGCCTGAGCTCAATCTGCCCGGTGGAGTGGCTGGGACATGCACCTCGGGGCCTGTGTCCAGGCTCTTTGCTGATCCTCTGTACTGCCTCGTGCTGGCAGTCTTGCCCAGATTTATATCCAGATTCACTAACTGTGGTTTTCGGTCACCGTGACCTCCTCCCCCACCCCATTATTCTGGTAAATCAGGTCGCTCTTTGCTCTGTGTGCTCTTTGAGGACCAGGGGAGGGCTGGGGAATTTTGCTGAACGCAAAAGCTCATCTGGCAGAGGGCAGTGGGTTGGTGCATTGCGATGGCTCAGGCAGGTCTGAACACAGGCCTCAGAGCAGACTGTGGGTCCAGATACCAGGCCATGTGGCAACTGTTCAGGGCAGCTGCTGGCTCAGGCCCTTTTGAAAAGTCATGGTACAAGACGTGTCCCAGAAGGGCAGCTCGACCCCGACTCTGCTGTGGGCAACTTCATCGCTTGCCTTATGTCTCAACAGAATGAAAGATGACACTACTGTCAATGACATAGTGTTTATTTAAATCCTGAGGTTAAAAATAAAGACATTCCCAAATGGTGCAGCAGATGCTATAAGGAATATGTTTTGGGATACAAAAGTTCATCACCCCTGCTGTGCAGGTAGCGTGTTGACATTTGATGTGCTTCTGGGTAATTCTTTGGCAGATAAGAATGCGATGGGTTTCCAGACCTGCTATCCCATAAGGCTGCAAGAACTGAGGATTAGTCAATTAAAGTGCAATTCCGATTTGGAAGCCATCCAACTGAGGCTTCACTGTTGCTCTGCAGCCACCAGGGGCAGAATCATCTCTGGATAACACTTGTCCTAAGGTTCTAAGGAAGCCTTTTTATCAGAAATGCCTCCCCAAATTTAAAGATGTACTTTATTATTTTGAAAAAGTGCTTAAGAGAGAAAAGGCATTAACTCAGTCTTTCCTGTTTCCTTGGAAGAAGCACAATGAAAAGAGAGAAACTTACCCAAGGTTCCACTGAAAAGTACATTTCAGGTAAGCATTTTGTAAATGTGGATGGCTGACTCCAGTCTCTGGGCAACCCTTGGTTCTGAGCATCACAGATGGTGGCTCTGCTGATTCTCAAAACCTCTGAGTCAAGGATGGGATTCTCCCATGTAGAGTCACCAGGGTGGGCTTCTGAAATTGAAACTCCTATAAAACCATGTCAGTGGACATCTAACCAGTATCATAAAACAGATTGAGATTCCATCCCCAAACGGGGATTTCTTTTCATGTGAGTCTGGAATGACTTCACCACCGAAGGTGAGTGACAACTGAAAATTGCCAGAAAAACCATCCCCTCTATTTCTGAACTACATAGTGTGGCTTTTCATGTCTACTTTCTAAACCCTATGTGGTGTTTCAGTTCCAGATTCCTGCTTGAGAATTTCCTTGCCTGCTCTTGGTCCTGTAGACCTGGAGTAGGTGGGCTCCAGCCAGAAGCGCTCTGCGGAGGCCACGCTTTCTCCCAAATGCCCTTCCTTGAGGTTCATGAGTGTGCCTGACAGAGGCTGTGTTCATGGGCGAGGGTGATCAGTGGCTTCTGAGACAGTGGTGAGCAAGGTGGCTGGTATCAATACTAAAGAGTGACGGTTATTCAGAGAGCTGGGCCATCAAGGGGCTGCTAGGGTTTTGTTTTTGCTTTTAAATAGTGATCTGAGACCCCAAGGATGTTTCCTCCTTCTTGACTTCTAGTGTAGTTCAGTCTACTGGGTGGAGCCACCACTTTCAATAGCTGTCCTTCATTGTTGTTTGCATTACAAAAAAAATACTGCAACCCCACAGCCTCAGTAAAATTGGGAACCTGTTTAAAATAAGAAAGCTATTTATAGAAGCCATACCTAAATATGGCTGCAAGCATATCTGCAGCCATACATATTCTCTAGCCGCATAGTGCACAGCAAACCTGAGCGCGCACAGCAAAGGAACAAAGGACAGGAGTCCATTCAACACAAAAAATACATATGCTGCAGAAGCGGGGTGTGACCGGGGGTCGGGGGGCAGGTCTCTGAACACAGCAATGGCCTTTTTGCACAACTGCAGTCACCTTTTGTTGTGGTGCCACTAGGGGCCCACGCTCTCCTGCAGGAGTGGCTCTGGGTTGGCGTCACAAGAGCCAAGTGATTTTTTAAGCTACAGTTGGGCTGAGTGACAGAGGTTCAGAATCAGCCTCAAATGGAATGTTCCAGGCCTTTCGCAGGAAACACATCAGCTACTCTCGAAACGCTGGTTCTAGCTGCAGGTGACGGTGGTGATACCAGCAGAAGGCCATCAGCTTGGCCAGTCTCCACGGTATCCTGGGAAAGCTAAGCACTCAAACCAAGATCCCAGACTGCTCTGGGTTTTGTTAGTTTCTCCCACGTGGTGGACTAGCTACACCTGACTATCCAAGAAGGTGGGTGGCTTTAAAGGCAGGATAATTCGCCCTGGAACAACCTATAGGCTGTGTGGCACCCTGTGAGGACAAGCACTGAGGCTAGGAAGTCTCTGGGGGCTATTTCCGCTTTGGTGCTGAGCGCTGTCAGGACCTTGCTCGAGGAGATGCTAGAGACGTGGCTTTCTGCCACAGGCGACTGCTCCCAGGAAAGACAGCACAAGAGATCCAGCTTTTCTCTGCGCTAATCTCTCTGGAAGGTTCTGTTCACCATGTCCCAAACCCCACTTAAAGTGACTGGGAGTGCCTAAGTCTCCTGTTTAAATCAAAGTTCTGAATCGATCGCCAAAGTCATTTCCTCCTACCCCTGCCCCACAAGTCCTCTCTGCTGGTGCATGGTGGGTGTGGGGTCTGAGCTGAACTTGGCCTGGGGTTCCTGACCCATTCTCCAGCTCTCAGAACTGGTCAGACCAGGCTTGTGAACCACGAGATAAAGCTTAGAGGTGTTGTGGCTTGGCCTAGTCACCAGGCTAGCTGGAGGGCTGGCTGGGCCCAACACTCAGACCCACAGTCACCCTGCCCGGCACCCTCTCCCTGTCCCCAGCCAAGGTGGGCTGCTTTGTCAGATGTTCTACTCACTGTGAAAAGTACCTGGGACCTGACTGCCCTGTGAACAGGGCACAAAAAGGCCGTCAAAGGTGAGCCCTCTGTGGTGGGAGAAAAGGGCCACAGAGAACAGGAAGACTATCTCCTTCTCTCGTCCTGGAAAAGGACAGAGGATTCATTTGCCCCAGAGGGAGGCAGCTCACAGGTGTCAGGTGCAGGCTGAGCAGCAGGAAGTGGGCAAATGGGGTGTGGGGAATCTGGTAGGTGGGGAGGGGGGACCAAGAGGTGTGCAAAGAGCAGATTCATGAATTATGCCTGTTGACACTTGAGTTACCAAAGACTTTTGTTAAGAAGCCCCAATTTTTAAAAGTGGTTCCTACCCTGATTTATGATCTTTAGTAAACATATCTGCAGGTGAGGCAGAAGCTCTTATTGATATAAACAAAGACAGGCTGTCGGCTAAGGAGTGAGCCCTATAGGCTGATGCACAACCCTGCGTTTTGGTCATGGCGTTGACATTACCCAGCATCTGGGCTCTGGCCGTCCGTAGACAGACAGCACTGCAGGCCCTCAGTAGGTGGGTTCTGTTCCCTGGATTAGCTTCAATTCTGATTCTTAGGGTGATGTTTTGAGCCGTTGAGAGGTCTGGCTGAGTGAAGGGCTTTGCTTGAGGACAGAAGGGCCAGGAGGCAAGTGCAGCTGGAGGACCCTCTGAAATGGCTGAGTTCTGGAGCAGCCCTGGACTCACGGGGCAGGAAGGGACAGGAGCATGATGGAGGAGGCTGGTTGGGATCTTGGGTGGGCCCCCGGGTGCCCCGACCTCCTTTTCCTGGGAGGACTCGAGGGCCTCACAGGGTCTGGCCAGGGCATCCCAGCTCATGGTCACCCATGATACGTGGCCCCAGGCTGGGCACAGGGGGGCCATGTCTCTCCCTGAGCAGAAGTTGGGATCCTCTCTCGCCTGGGAAACTCTCCACAGGAGGCCTGGAACCAACTGTGCCCCCAGGAGAGGCCAGTGGTCTCCTGAGTGTTTGAAACTTTGGCATAGTGTCCCTCTGGGTGTGAGGACAATGGAAACGTTGCCTGAGCCCTTAGAAGCCACAGGGCTAAGAGTGACGTGCGTGGTGCTGAGTACGAGGAACCCAGCTCCAAGGGCAGCCAAGGGCCCGCTGCACAGTGGATCTTGATGGCTTCAGAGCAGCTGGTTGCTGTTTTTTGGGTTTTGTAACAGGAGAGGAAGAGTAGTGTTTCCTGTGGGTAATGGGAAACTATTAACATCCACGTGCTTGAGGCTACGGGAAATCACTTCCATCGTAGATCACAGGCCGGTCAACCGTTAAGTGATAAAATACTTTCTTGGAGACAAACCTGAGGAAACAGAAATGGAAAAGGAGGTGTTACCTTGAGGGCTAAAAGCCCGAGGGGCAGCAGCTGCAGTGACCTGGCACGGCGAGTCTTCGTGCAGAGACCTCTGCTCGGAGGCTGGGGCATCTTGCAGAATGTGCGGACTCTTCCAGGCCCCCTCACCCCCACTTCCTGTCTGTCTAGCAGAGACATCTCCCTGCAAAGTATCAGGGGTCTTGGGACACCGCCACAGACTTTCCTGGGGCTTGGGTGCAGAAAGGCCCATTTGGTCTCACACTGTGAAGCCCCGCCCCCGCTTGCCTTGCTGCTCTGAAGCAGTCCCGGGGGTCTCCGGGGTCTAGGTGGTCTGGACTGCACTGGGGAAGTGAATGGAGCAGGCACGGAGAGGACATATACGGTGGAAGTGAGCCTGGATTTCATTCTGCCTGGGCATCGAAATCCATTTTGCTGTCCATGCTTTGGAAGTCTCGAGTTGGCCCCTGAGATGACCTCAGTGGATTAAGGCCAGAGTGTGTCACTGCACCACGGCCGCTTCTAATGATAACTGGGGGCCAGCCTGGGGCTGCACTCTGCCCTCAACATGCCTCTACCGGCCTCTCCGTCAACACACAGTGGGGCTCTGTGAGGTAGTAAAAATGCTGGCTGCCACTTCAGAGGAAACTGGGGTTCAACTAAAACCCACAGAGGGAAGAGCAGAGCCTGTGCCTGGCTGGCCTCCACCAGGTCTCCTAACTGCTGCCCCAGAGGGGCTGAGGCCCACGTCCAGTCCGAAAGCAGCTCTCTGGACACGCTGGGCCTGTGCCCGAGAGTCCTGCTAACTCAAGGTGTGTTCATGTTCATGGGGGGTGGGGGTGGGGGGAGGGGAAGGAGTGGGGCAAGGTGGGAAGCCCATTCTTCTAACCTCTCCCTTGGTAGATGCCCACGGCCACAAGCCCTGAGAGTTCAAGGCCTGGAGGTGGTGAGGGGGTGGCACTCTAGCTTTCCCTTAGAGTGTCCTATTAAGTTATTCCCAGCCTATTAAGTGGGCTTGGAAGGGTGCCCATGTGGAGGGATGTGGCCGCTAGCTCAAGGTCCTGCTCAGAGAGGATGTGGCTGGATGCTGACAAGACAGGTCTTATAAAAGAGGCAAGCCCCAATTAAGGGCTTACGCTGAAGCAGAAGACACAAAAGGGACAGGTGCCCGGCAACCTGTCTCACGTCTCCATGACGTAGGCCCCTGGCTCACAGCAGATGCTCAACCAATGGTGGTCCTCTATCCTACTTCCTTTCTTGGCTGCCCCTCCAGCCTTATCTCCCTACATCCCCATCCTCCTGCCCCGCAAGCCCTACACTCCTGGATCTGCATCTGGTGCTTTGAAACAGTGCTTCCCAAAGATGGTACCTGCTGCTCTACTCCCATGACAGGAGGGCCCAGGGGCCTCACCTCACAGCTCTGGTCCTCACAGCTCTGGTCTCAAACTTTAGCCTTCATTCCTTCGCTTCTCTCTCATCCATCCATCCATCCATCCACCTAATCCTTCCACTATATTTACTGGGCTCTTCTCTGGTCTGGGCAGTGGGAATCTGGACAGCAGAGAGGCAGAAGAGCATCCCGGGTAAGAGCCTAGAGTCTGCAGCCTGGCCACCTGGGTTCAAATCCAGCTCCACCACCAGCTGTGTGACTTGGGATTGTCACTCTTCTATCCTTCTGGTCCTCAGTCTCTTAGTAGTAACACAAGGAGAAAGACAGTCCCTATTGCATGAGGCTGATGTGGGGCTGAAGTAAGTAAGAGCGGAGGGCGGAGAACACACCTGCCATGTGGCGAGAGTCTGTAAGTATTAGCCTGTGTGTTACACAGTCTGTAACAGACACTGGAACACCAAAGCATAGGTCTAAAATCAAAGAACTACTGATGATAAGCTACTGATAATTAAATAACTTCTTTTAAACATCCACCTCTCTTCTTGGGACCAGGTGCCAGGTGGATTCCCCTGGATGCTGATGAATGAGGTGGCCCCTACCTGGAAAAGGTGTTGTCGAAGATGAGCATGTAGATGCCTGGTGTGCGGACCTTGAGCTGGCCCTGGATGTTCTCCTTGTGGGAATTGCATCGGGTTGTGGGAATGAGCACCTGGGAGACAAGGCAGATAGGAAAAGTGAAACAGAAGCTGAGAGGGCACCATGGATCCTCTGGGCAGACTCTGTATCTTGGGGAAGGAAACTGAGGCCCAGGGAAGCTGAGTGCCTGCCTCGTCTAAGGTCACAGCTGAGCAGGGTTGGGGCTGAGATCAGCCCCCAGGATCGGTGGGGTACCTTCCACATGCCCTGGGTGGGTCGATAACTTGAGATAGTGGGGAGGCTGTAGACACGAGTTTCATCCAGAATCATGAATTGGTCAGCATCCCAAAAGAATGGTCCTCCAGCCTCCTCTGACCACGGCCAGTGCCAGAACGCTCCACCATCCAGAGGAACAGCCTCCTTCTGGCTTCAGGAAGGTGAGGCTTATTCTAGGTGAAATCCTGCCTGGCTCTTTCTTTTGCGCAGGTGCTGCTACCCTTGGGGGTCTCACAGGACAGGCCGAGCCCTCTTTCCACATCTCTAGAGCACTTTGTGAAGCTGCTGGGCCCCAGGCTGACCACCCCTGGCTCCACCCGTGGCTTCTCACTTGGCCCCAGTCGGTCCATATGCCTCAGAGCCCTTTCATCTTTCCAAGTCTCCTGCTTCCTCTCTATCTCCTCTGAGAATGAGAAATTAATCCCAGGAGACATTTATTTTCTAAGGGCCTCACTGTCAGAGGCCAAATCTGAGCAAATGCTGTGAGCTGGACAGGGCCAGGGCTGGGGTCTATCGATGGCCAACCTCTTTCCCATGGGCAGAGTCTTCAACCTGTTAGCCAGCTAAGATACTCTAAAATTGAAGATATGACAGGAATTAACACAAGAGCCAACCAAAATTAAAAACATTTTTTTGAAGGGACAAGCACTTAGAGCCACTTAGAGACAAGACCCTCGAAGGGGTCTTAGAGGGTCTTGTCTCATTAAGCATCCATAAGCCTCCCAGTTGGGACTACACATGAATGGTCACGCAGACCATGTAACATGTTAGCGACGGGTTCCTAAGGTGGTGAGCTGCCCCACAATGTAAAAATCTTCATTCTCTACAAAATTAAATGTTGCTCTTTTTTTGGAAATTCAATTTTTGTTAAATTTAGTTTTAATTTTTTCCTATTAAACATTTTTCAACCTGTGCAAAATGACTGACTCCAAAATAGTTAGAAAGATGTGGTTACTTTTTCAACTCAAACTTGAATACAGCTACCTGTTTCCTGAAACACTACATGGTGGCCACAAAGTTCCCAAAGTGAAGTAAGTTCCCACAAAAGGCTCTGCTGCCCTTAAGGATCTTGTGGTTTAATGGTGACAACAGATAAAAAAACATTCAATTATGTTGGGTGAGACTGTCACGAGGGGTCTACCAGGGAGGGGTGCCTATCCCAGCCTCTGGGTGGGAGGGAGGAGAGGCAGAATCAGGGAAGACTTCCTGGAAGAGGCAACACTGAGCTTGGACAACTTAGCTGGTTATAGGGAGCTCTGGCAGCTCCAGGCAGCAGGGACAACATATTCAAAAGCATGGGAGAATGGCTAAGATTTACCCTCTCAAGTAACAACCAAAACCAACAAAATATACAAAACAGTTTTTAAGACACTGTACATCAGGCAATGATGGACAGTGATCCGTGAGAGAACAAGGTGAGCCCTGCAATTGCCCTAGTTTACTGCTTTGAGAGGAAAAGAGAACAACAAGCAGATGGAACAAATAAAAAACAGTAAGATGAGAGACTCAAACCTAACCTTATTGACAATCACATTAAATGTAAGTAGGCTAAACATCCCAATTGAAAGGCATGTATTATCAGGTTGGATAAAAGCAAGCCCCAACCCCATCATGCCTACAAGAAATACAATTTAAATGTAAAGATACAAAGAAGTTAAAAGGATGTAAGAAGATATACCATGTTAACACTAGTCAAAAGAAAGAGGGATTGACTATATTAATATCAAAGTAGATTTTTATATCAAAGAATGTGGCCAGGGACAGTTTCATAATGATAAAGATGTCAATTTCATCAAGGGGCCAAAACAATCCTAAACATTTATGCCCCTAATGACAGAGCTTCAACACATATGAAGCAAAAAGTGGTAGAGTTACAAGGAGAAATAGAATAAATTCATAATTATAGTTGGATATTTTAATGTCCCTCAATAATTGATGAAATAAGTAGACAGGAACTCAGTAAGGAAATAGAAGAACACTATCAACTGATATGTATAGAACACTCCACCCAACAATAGCAGAACACACACGCTTTTCAAGTGTACTTGAAACATTCACCAGGTAGGCCATATTCTAGGCCATTAAAAAAAAAAAAACCCAAAACTTACATTTAAAAGGAGTCAAACTATACAAAGTGCATTTTCTGACAATGGAATGAAGTAAGAAAAAAAAAAGCAGTTGCCTGGAAAATCCCAAAATATTTGGAAGCTAAATAACATATGGGTCAGAGAGAAGTCAAGAGGGAGATCCCAAAGGCATGGGAGAGAGAGACGGCACACAGTATGTTCCTGACACCACAGTACATGTGCTCTGGCAGGAAGCTGGTGGTGGTGAGGGAGTAGGACGGGCCCAAGACAAGCCCGGAAGGGACAAAGATGCATGAGGACCTACTATGCGTGGGCTCTGTGGCAGCTGCTTCTTATCTCATCAAGTTCCATTAATGTTCTACAATATTCTAATTCCACTGGGGACTGAGAATCCTGGGAGGCTGGGTGGTTGGGTCTGTTCCCGTGATGCATAACCTAAAAATTCTGAGCCTGGCCTAAGATACTTCAGCAACCACATGTAGGAGGAAGTGCTGGGGAGAAAGGCTTGCTGTTTACACAGGGACGCCTGTGTGCCCCGCACCTCAACCTTCCCACACACTACTTTGATTACAAAGCAAAACCCAAGAGCTTGTTAAGGCAGGTCCTCTGAAGAGGACACGTGTAAGATAATACTCTTCATTTCTTTAAACAGTCTACTCTATGGACTTTTGGTTCGTTCCAGCTGCTGTTTTTTCTACCACGGTCAAAATCTGTAAGACTGATTTTAAAATCAATCAATCAAAACGTCTAGGGGAGATTAACGAAGGCTCTGGTGTCAAAGCCCATACAGCAGAGGTGACGGGAGATGACTGGGGTCTCATGTAACCCTGAGTGAGACAGGTCTCTGCTGTGTGAGCTCTGGGGGCGTCTCGCATCAGCCTCCAGTGCTTGGGCGCCCATGACCTGATTTAAGTGATATGTCTGCAAAACAGTCCAAGTTGGTTTTACTGCTTTCTCGAGGGACTCTAGTGACCTGGCGGCCTGGTGCAGAGCCAGGGTTCTATGTTAAATGGAAAAAGTCAGTCTCAAAAGGCCACATATTGCATGATTCCATTCACATGAAATGTCCAGAACCGGGAATCTGTAAGGACAGAAGGTAGGTTGGTGGTTGCTGGGTGGAGGTTGGGGAGTGACTGCTAATGGGCACAGGGTTTCTTTTTGTTTTGGGGGATGATGAAAATGATCTAAAATCAGACAGTGGTGATGGTTACACAACTCTGTGAATAATACTGAAATAACAGTGAATTGCACATTTTAAATGGGTGAATTATATGGTGTGTAAATTATACCTCAATAAAGCTGTTAAAAATCAAGGGTCCTTGCTCCCAGTAGACTAAGGCAGGCCTCTGAGCTTCTCTGGCCAAAGAGAGAGGCAGGGCCTCGGTCTTCTTCCCTGATTTGTCCCAGGCTTCAGGGCAGCAGTCTGCACATGGGTAGCCTCAAGTCCTTGATTTACCGCTTCTTTCGTCAAGTGCTTCCCAAAGTCACAGTCTCTAATCTCAGTGTCAAGGTATGGCCTTGATAGAGGAGGTCCCTCTGGAGAGAGGGTGGTCCCGAGTGGGAGTGTCTGACATGCCCCTAGAGATGGGACTGGCCTTCCATGCTGTTCCCTCCACCTGTACGCTTTTCCTTTAACCCATGTCCCCCTGCCATCCCCTCCCCACAGCTTTTCTTGGTTTGGCCCAAGAGTCTCCTGCCCCGATCACTGCTCCCCAGGTTAGGTGTCTGCCCCCCACCCCCAAGTGCCACCCCACCACGACAGTCACCACCTGGAATCAGTTGTTTCTTTCTTTTTTCCCCCACAGTTGTTTTTTAAATAAGGTCTCTCTCTGATCACACCATGAGCTCCTCAAGGGCAGATCCCATGCTGTTCCTTCTCTCTTTATCCCCAGTGGGCCCACCCTACAGAGCCCAGTATACAGCATACACTAAATGGTTGTGAACAGAGTGCAAGTACACAGCATAGCTCCTCATGCCTGAACCTCCACAATCACGAAACCTGAGTGTTGCAATTTGCACTATGTCCCATTGTTCCCAATAAGGTCCAGTCTGGTCAGGGCATCATACGGGGAGTCCCCAGGATAGATGCTAAAGGTGTGAGCCTGGATGTAGATTCTCAACCACAGGCAGACATAACAGCCATCCCCACAGCTGGCTGGTGACAGTTGCGCCTGTGACGGCAGAGGAGCACCTGAGCACCCTTCTCACCCACCCTGCAGATGGGCTCCTTCTGCCCCCTGGCGTCCACTGTGGGAAAGACAATGGTAACCATATCCTTCAGGCAATAAGGGAGCCAGAGATGAGGATGGCTCCTGGGCGTCCCTGAGCTCCTGATTCCTGGGAGGAACCACACAGGTCTCCCAGGGCCATGAGGATTAGGCTGGTGAGTGTCTGAGCAAGGAGAGAGGCGTGAAGACCGGATCTAGTCACCTCCCTCTCTCCCTCCCACAAATATCCACCAGTATCTAACGTGGGCAGACAGTGCGAGGCGCTCGGTGGGCATTGGGAACAGGAGGTGAGCAGCGAAGGTGCTGGTGCTGAGTTCCAGGTGGTGCAGCTGGTTGCTAGTGCAGAGCTGAGCAGCACGCTGCTTAAACTGCTGCCCAACCAACTGCCCAGGCAGGCCGCTCTGCACCCGAGTTTCCTCACCAGCAAGGTGGGACTAAGACCTGCCTCATGGACCGAGACATGTGCCCAGGTGGCAGCAGTGAGCCTGAATCCACTCCCTGACCACAAGCCCAGGACCTCCCGGGTGGACGCTCAGAACCGCTTGGGAAGGAAGGGCTCCAAGGCTACATGTGTGGTGTGGCTGTGAGCCTCCAAAAGGAAAAGAGGGGCAGAGCAGTTTTTAAATAAGCATGAGCACGAGACTCCAATAATCAAGGCCAACTCAGGGGGGCTAGAATTAAATTTAAGGAGTGAATTTGAAGAGGAAGGAAATGACAAAGCAATCTCTATAATAGGCAGATATCACCAGGACAGGGATGGCAGGAGAGCAAACACAGACGGACACACGTCCGCCCATGTGGATACCGAAGCTGGAGCGGCGACCTGTGTGCCAGCATGCCCGAGCCTGGCCCTCCTGGGGCTCTGGGCCTTCCCCAGCCCTCACCGCGAGCCCCTTAGGACACCCAGAGGACCACAAGCGTGAGGGACTAGTGGATGTCATCGCAGAGACTTCACAGAAGGCTTCTTTCACACAACTTCAAATTGCTCCTCTCTAGCTTCATTCTTAGAAAATGGAGATTTTGTATTAAAAGTCTAGGATCTACCTGGAGCTCCAATCCAGCCTGTGTGACTGTCCTCACTATTCCTTCCACTCACAGTGATTCAAATGGAACTCGTGTTTCCACCCAAACCAGCTCTCCCTCCATCATCCCCTGGCACCCTCCCTGCAGAGATTCAGGTGTGGAATTCAGACCCTCCCTCTTCCTCGGCCCACAGTGAATCAGCGCCCCCGGAGGCTGTTCATTGTCCTGTGCTCTGCATCCTACTCCATCCTTTCTACTCTTCTTCCCCTTGAGCTAAACCAGTGGCTCTCAACCTTGATTGCCCACTGGGACCATCTAAGGATGCCTGGATCCCCCTTAGACATTCTGGTTTAGTGGTCTGGGGTGTGGACTCAGAAGTGTGTTTTAAAAAGCTTCCCAGGGCTTCCCTGGTGGTGCAGTGGTTAAAAATCCGTCTGCCAATGCAGGGGACATGGGTTCGAGCCCTGGTCCGGGAAGATCCCACATGCCGCAGAGCAACTAAGCCTGTGAGCCACAACTACTGAGCCTGTACTCTAGAGCCTGTGAGCCACAACTACTGAGCCTGTGAGCCACAACTACTGAGCCTGTGTGCCACAACTACTGAAGCCCGCATGCCTAGAGCCCGTGCTCCGCAACAAGAGAAGCCACTGCGATGAGAAGCCCGTGCACCACAATGAAGAGTAGACCCCGCTCGCCGCAACTAGAGAAAGCATGCACACGGCAATGAAGACCCAATACAGCCAAAAATAAATAAAATTAAAAAATAAATAAATTTATTTTAAAAAAAGCTTCCCAGGTGTTTCTAATGTGTGGCCAAGGTTGAGAACTATGGTCCCGGCCACTGTCAATGTCCCATGTTTAGAATGTCTTAGGAGTTTATGAACTGGTATCTGCCACGAAGATTTCCAGCCCACCCAAGTGACACAATGGCTATGAGCCTCTACTGACCTTTCTGAGGTGAGATGCTGAACACCCTAAGCTCATAACCAGAAGCAAAGATCTTGGTCCCCACCTCCCATGGTGACCCATTCTTGCTCCGCATGGCTCTGTTAAAGAAATGATCCTTAAACTGAGTCACACATCTGTATTCCTTTCAGTTTCACCTACCAACCTATTCTAAGGTCAGTCTGAAGCTGACCCAGGAGTAGGCCTTCAGACATTAGAAGGCAGCTCTCCTCCCCCAGGCTGGACAAGCCCGGGTGTGTTGCCTGCTCTGCATGATGCAGCCCAGGGGGTTTTCCCACTCTGGCCTCTCTGTGCCCCTCTCAGAACATCCCAGATAAGCTCTGCCCGGGGAATCCTGCTGGCAGGGAGATGGCCTCACCTTACATTGATCCAGCGGTGTGTCCTCCGCCTCCCGGTACACCACACTGAAGGAGATACTCTTGGGGTCGGAGGAGAAGACCCAGCTGATGGTGAGGCCTGCCTCGGCCACAGTGATGGGGATGAGGCTATAGGTACTGGACCTCACAAACAGCTCCCTGTTGCCCTCCCCAAAGTTGGCGATCTCTTCCACCGTGAGGGGTAATTTTATCCTAAAATACGAATGCAGAGAGGGACTTGATCAAAGCAGGGAAAGCGTTTGAGTCCACTGGCCAGGTTGTCTGTGACTCCGAGGTGACTGGAAACCCTGGAGGCTCTTGGGAGGAAAAGCCCTGGGTCCCCATGACTGACACGCTTAAACATGGGAGAATTCTTGATGTGCAGCTCATGCCATCAGATGTTTCCTGAGCACTTACTAGGTGCCTGGCATAGCTCTAGGCACTGGGGACACAGAAGTAAAAAATACAGATGATAATCCTTGCCCGCGAGGAGCTGGTGTGGTCCCTGCAAGCCGGCTGGAACTGAGAGGACAGCCTGGGCCGCTCTGTGCCGCTCAAGGACGGGAAGCGCGTGCCGAGGCCTCAGCTTTCTGCAGCTCTCCTGCAGCTGCCCTGCGGCTCAGCTGTCCACTCTTTCTCTCCCCTTTCTCCTTCCAGTTCCTTGCCTCCCGCTTTTACCTAATTAGCACCAGAAGTAAGCACACGCATCGTTTGAAACCTCCTGCCCTTTCTGTCAGTCATCCCTCTTTTCAGCGGAAATCCGGGGCCTGCCAAAAAATTCCAACCAGGCACCCTGACTTTTCATAAATGCAAACACCCCAGACTCTTTAATGCAGGGTAGTCTGAGGGCCTTGGGGAGACAGGCTTCTTGGGGCTGTGTCCCTATTCTAACTCTCATTAGCTGGATTAAGAGCCAGTTCCAAAAGTTTAAAGGGTTTAGGGACAGTGAGTTTCTCTGCAGGACCCAGAGTACCCGGTGCTGGTACCTGCCTCGCTTCTCATCTGCCGCAGGGCTCACCCTCATGTCAGCCTCAGGTTCCTCACCTGCAGACAGGGACAACCATGCCTGCCTCTGGCGGGTGTGACAGTTACGTTAGAAGATGAACCTGTGCTGAAGGGCAAAGTCTCCCTGATTAAGTGGTGCCTCCTCCTGCCCAGCAAATCTGGAGGCAGCAGGTGAGCGAGGTCCACGAGGGCAGGGCCTCCAGTGCGGGGTTGCAGCTCAGGAGTGTGCGGCCCTGGACGGTCCCATCTCCTCTCCTCAACTGTGCAAGGGCTACCTCTGCTCGCCAGCTTCTGGTGTTGTCACAAGGGCTATGTGAGGAAGCATGATGCTCCCG
The DNA here is from genome assembly GCF_937001465.1 of Orcinus orca. Classification (NCBI taxonomy): domain Eukaryota; kingdom Metazoa; phylum Chordata; class Mammalia; order Artiodactyla; family Delphinidae; genus Orcinus; species Orcinus orca. Next base: position 41,456,445 of record NC_064568.1, on the reverse strand, counting down.
TCTACACACGAGGAAGCTAAGATTCAAAAAGACTAAGCAACTCTATCCAGGTCCATACAGGTCTGATCCAAAGCCACTGCCTTTCTACTACACCAAACTGCCTTTCATGAACAAAAATATTACTGTGCCCTTTAACACAGGGGTGGAAACCAAAACTCAGAGAGGGCAGGTAACTTGCCCAAGACTGCACAGCAAATAAGTGGTGGTGCTAAGAATTCTGTTGGCTCCAAAGTCGTAGAGGTGGATGGGAATACTCCCCAAGCTTTGCAAATGAGAAGACTAATCAATGATTAGAAAACCAAAATGCTCTAAGGAACAGCTCTGATACAGGTCATTCACCTGTGTAAAAATTTAATTCCATGGACCATTTTCCCATGTGTTAATTTAAGCTTTATTGCTAATTATAGTAAAAAAAAGGTCGTGTCCAATATTTACAATTTTCAAGAATCTGCAAGTAGGCAGAAGGGTCCATTTTGGAAAAGAGGTCTCTTACAACATGGCAATCTTGCTGCATTACTTACTCTGACAGGGTGCCCCACTAATGCTGGGTTATTTCATAATTTTACATTCCAGAATTCTCCCCTTGCACCGAGTTACTTGGATTGTGCCTTTAATCTTTTTTACCTTTCTAGACCTCATCTGTTCAGTGAGAGGACAATTCTCAGTCTCGCCAAAGGAGATGCTAATAAAAAGAAATCAAGGGTTTGCCATCTCTGCTCAAATATAATCTTAAATAAGTCTGTTGTCCATAAGACTCACATCATAAATGTAAATTCAACTGGTCTCCCTACTTCTGTCCCTTCATAGTCATTCTCCACGTGGCAAATAGAGTGACTCCTTTTATAATGTAAATTATATTAAGTCACACTTCTGTTCCAAATCTAATTTTAAAGCTCCCATTCCCCCCAGATTAAAAGCCAGGGTCCTTACAATGGCCAAGAAGGCCTGATGTGACGTGGGCCCTGTTCCCTCTCTGACCCAGTCTCCTTCCCTATTTCTGCTTCAGTCACACTGACCCTATCCCTATTCCTTAAACACACCAGACACCATCCTGCCCCAGGGCCTTTGCACTGACTGTTCCTTCTGCCTGAATGCTGTCCCTCACATATCTGCATGAAAACTCCTTCAAGTCTTACCTTCTTAGCGTTTTCTATTTAAAATTGCAACCCCACAAACGTATGGACACCAAGGGGGAAAAGCAGGCGTGGGGTGGTGGTGACGGTAGTGGTGGTGGGATGAACTGGGAGATTGGGATTGACATATATACACTAGTATGTATAAAATAGATAACTAATTAAAAAAATTAAGAAAAAATAAAATTGCAACCCCTCCCCCCAATCCTACTCTTGGTTTCTTTTCCAAAGCAAGCACCACCTTGTAACATACTATATAATTTACTTATTTACTGATGTTTATTGTCTGTCACCCCTGCTGGAATGTAAAGTGAACATGAGGGCAGGAATCTTTGTCTGCTTTGTTCACTGATGTGCTCTAAGGACCTAGAAGAGTATCTAGCTCATAGTAGGTGCTGGATAAATATCTGTGAATGAGTGACTGAATCTACTCGATGACCATAATGCAATCATGCAGCCATTCGTTACAACACTGGAGAAAAGGAATGATATGGGGAAATACTCATGCAATATTAAGTTTAAAAAGACTGTGAAATAAGACGTAGGATATTTGTTTATGTTGAAAAATTAGGTATATTAGTATAAACAAGACTGGAAGGCTATATCCAAGGTGGTTTGCTTATCTCTGTTTCCTGAGTTTCTACAAGGAAAATTTTCTTACAATAAGAAAATAAAGTTATTTTCAAAAAGGAAGAACACAGGACATAGGGGTGGGGGAAGGATGAGTATCAAAGGACGGGGGAGCTTTTTGGGGTGATGGAACTGTTCTATATCTTCACTCCGGTCAATTTTCTTTTCCAGACCTAGGTTTCCTCTTTGGCAGACTTGGGAGTGGAGCTGGTTGGGTGCTGAGGCCTGAGACTGTAAAGCCACTGGCAGAGCTCGATGTGGGGGCTGGCAGACGCCTGGTGATTACACTGTGTTACTTGTCAAAATCCAAGCACCGTATACTACAAATGGGGACCTTTACTGTATATAAATTTTACAAAAGAAAGGAAGGAAGGAAGGAAGGAAGGAAGGGAGGGAGGGAGGAAGGAAGGAAGGGAGGAAGGAAGAAAAAGAAGCACACACACACACACACACACACACAAAGAAGCACAAACTTGAAAACCACCATGGGTGCCAAGTCTGAGCCTCTGGGGTGCTTTCCAGCTGGGACACCGGAAGGCCAGGCCTCCTCTGGTGTTCCTCCTCCCCAGAAGTGACACCCTGGGAAGTCCAGCTTGGGAGCCCATCACTTACATCAGTTCTCCCGACTTCAGCAAGCAGATTTCAGCATCCTGCCCCACGGGCATGTCTTCAGTGTCTTCAGGGGTTAGCGAGTTTGACGTGGTGTCCCTGAAATGTCACAAACGAGAACACAGCCAGTTAGCTATCAGCACACAGCGTCCCACATCCTGAAGCCCGTAGTCTTGGAGTCTGGTAGCCAACCTCAGAATGCACGGGGAACCCTTCAATCATAGAGGCCAGGACAGAGGCCCCGCAGACTCTGGGGGTGGAGAGCCATAGGGGCCAGGCCCAGGCAGGCAGGACGGGGAGGGAAGACAACAGGGCTGCAGTGACTTCCCCAATGTCTTCTCGGTGGGCGTGGGATGGGTGACCACAGCACAAATGGACCACCTCCTGTCCCACGCCAGCAGAGCTACAGCCATGGGGTAAGTTTCCAGCACCACTGATGCTGCCTTTTCAGCGCCAGTCCCTGACTAGACGAGCCTGCTCTGGCCCATCTCTGGAGAACAAGGACAGGCACCCAGAGCTGATGAGGCAGGAAGCGGCATGGCCTGAGAAGGAGGTTGTGGGACAGAGACTCATACAAAGAGGGCAGATCCACGCCACAGCTCCTCTTCCCTTACAACCTACTGCCTGCTGTGTGGAGAACCAGCTGTGGGAGCTGCCTGGCAGTACAGAGGTGCCATGGTTCCCAAAGTGTGCTCTGTGGAACACCACTGCCAGGGGAGGGGAATCTTGCGCTCTTTCTTAGAAACTCATGGCATTCTTAAACAGTAAATTCAAGGCTCTGAGATGTCCTGCAATAAAGACATCTATTAATTTTCTTTTAATATTTATTTTCCTTATTTTTTTGGCTGCGTCAGGTCTTAGTTGTGGCACATGGGATCTTTGTTGAGGCATGCGGGATCTTTCATTACGGTGCACGGCTCTTCGCTATTTGCAGCGTTCGGGGCTTCTCTCTAGTTGTGGCGTGGGGGTTTTCTCGCTCTAGTTGTGGCACGCAGGCTCCAGGGCGCGTGGGCTCTGTAGTTGTGGCGCACGGGCTCTCTAGTTGAGGCACGCGAGCTCAGTAGTTGCGGCACGCGGGATTAGTTGCCCCATGGCATGTGGGATCTTAGTTCCCTGACCAGGGATCACACTCGAGTCCCCCTGCATTGGAAGGCGGATTCTTTACCACTGGACCACCAGGGAAGTCCCAAGACATCTATTAAATTTTAACTCTAGCATTCCCATGGAACATTTTTAACCACTGCTGAGTTGCTGATCCTCGGAGCAGTGCCCACACTTCACTGATGGGGACACAGAGGCCCAGGCAGGTCTTGAGAGGCAGGGCCAGAGCCAGACACCCTGACTCCAGCTCAGTGCTCATCTTGCTGGGTCCCACGCCCACTGTGGCCAATCGCTTATATGAGTTCAGGGATCTCAAACCCAACCAGCTCCAGTGTCCAATGCTGCCTGAGAAGAACCTAGGTCCAGGAAAGGGAAATGATTTGCTGATTTGCCCCATGGGAAGGGGTTAATGAGGAAGATCTCCTGAGCAGCATGGCTTTTTCCCAAAATGCTGTGATAATTCCTTCTCAACTGTCCTAGTAGGCTCTCCCCAGATGTTTCTGGGGTGAGGTCAATAGGCCCCAAAATGCCCTCACCCAGTTCTGCTCCCCCATCCCACCCCCTGCACATGCCCCTGGGCTCTCACCAGCCTGGCCCCCGGGCACATTCACTCAACCTCTGAGGCCCTGTGTGAACTTGTGTGAACTCAGACCTGCCTTACCCTCACCCTGCCTGCTGCTGAGCGGGTCCTGAGGCGGCGGCCCAGCACTGCGCAGGACACGTGAGGCGGGCACGGGCCCTACCCCACAGACGCGCTCCCTCTGAGGCAGGGACAGACAGCTGCGGCCTGACTGGAAGGCGGCCTCGGCACATACAGCGCACACGAGGTCAGCGGCTGACAGCAAGCATCCAGACCACGCGCTCAGATGGCCCTCCTCACCTACCCTCACACCCACTCGAGCACCAAGTTCACGGCTGCCCCTAGAGTGGACCTACAACTCACGCTGGGAAACTGGTGTGCTTCTCTGAGAGCGCCATCTGGGCTGCGGCCAGGTGTGATGCCTGGGGAGGGGCTCTGCAGCTTTCCTAGGGAGTTAACAGACCCTGAATCCCAGAGCTCAGGTGAGCCTGGGACCTCACATCATCTCTGGAACGTGAGAAATACAAGAGAGCACAGTGGGTGGCCAGACCCTAACGCTCACAGAGCTTCTGGCTGGAGGTGGCGGCATCGCCTCTGCTCAGAAACGGTTCTCACCACACTGCTCCTCACATTTCACTGCCGGGTGGGTCCCGTGGCCAAACACGCCACAGCAGGGGCACGAGGCTCATCCTTCCACAGGGAGAGGCACTAGCAATGGGCAGAGATGCACAACCCACCCATGGGGAGGGGCCGCAGATACCGTCCCCCGAAGTCTACGCCCTGTGCCTGAGGCCTGAGGCTCCTCACTCAGTCAGCAGGACGCTGGGAAGGTCCCGGGAGCACCCAGGTGTTCTTCATGCAGATGCGAAGACGGGTGGCTCAGAGCTGGCAAAATCCAGGGAGCCTCGCCTAAGCCTGTCCCGGATGCCACTCAACCCTGGGGGCAGGAATACCTGTGCGACATGCAGTGCGCCTGCAGCAACCATGATGCACCAGGAGTTTGGGGTCAGCGACTGGTGGTGTCACCCCAGGGGCTGCGACAGACGCGGCACCTGCAGCTCGCTCCCACCCCCCACGCTCCTGCACCCCATACTCCCCCCCGCCACCCACGTGTCACAGCCCTGCTCACGCTGGGCTTTGCCTATCTGCTTTTGGGTCTTAGCTCCCCCTGGTCCACATGCTCTTTGCAAGCAGGGGCCATGGCTGGGCTTTCCCTGTCCCAAAGGACAGGTCACGGCCATGTGCAGGAACCAAAGAATGTCTGTGCTACTTGCTAAGAAATATACGTGGGGGTGTAAATTGTTAGTGTGTAAATTCAGGATGAAAGGGCAGAGGTAATGCTGATGAAATCAAGAAAAGAATCAGCAACAGATCCTGAAGGAGGAAGACCCCAAGTCACACGTGGAGTGGCAAACGCTGGGTTAGCAGAGCCACACCTGGGGACAAACTGCAGCACCTTCACCTCGAACAGGATTTTCTCAGACACAAAACAGACTGTTCGCTGCCAACTTACAAAGCTTCTCTGTCTGGAGGACAGCACTGCACAGGGGGAGGCCTCCGTCCTCTCTGGAAATCTCTGAGCTCGAGACTTGGCTTCATTCAGACAGCTGGACATCACGCCTGCTCGCTCCGCCCCACTTCCCGGCCTCACTCCTGTCTACTGCTGGAGCACTGAAGCCGCTGGCTGTGACAAGCTGCTCAGGGCGCTGCTGTGAGGGGCTGGAGGTGGTGGCTGGTACGGGGGCCTCCAGGGCTGCCTAGATAATCAGATGCCCACTAGCACTCAGGTGTCAGGCGGGCTGTCTGTGCACAGTCTACAGCAGCCCACGGCAGGTGGGAGAGCGCGTCCTCACCAACGCCTCGCCCTCAGCGCTGAGGCCTAACCAGTGGGCTCCCTCTGGCTGTAGCTCACTGTGGCTCCAGAGGGCAGGGGAGGTGGTATGGCTCAGGGGAGAGGGGTATCACTCCACGTGGTCCCAGTCTTGGCTTTATGACTGTGACTCTCGGTGAGCCCTTTCCTCCTCTGAGACCTCAGACTTCTCCTTTCTAAATGGGAGGAGATGGAACCGGAGGGACTCCAAGTTTTGCTGGCTTAAAAAGGCTGTAAGTTTCAAAGGACTTGGAGAAGGCGTTTTACTGGCTGGGAAAGAGGTGGGCTCGCTCTGGTCGGCAGCTCGTGCCCTCAGCCTTCCCCACTCTTCCCAGGGAAGGTACAGCAAGGACATGTCCTCAAGTGCATGCTGCCACCAAGGGCAAGCCTTGTCACTCCTTTTTCTCCCCAGCTCAGCCCACCTCTGACCGCCTTCCTGTCCAACACCTCTTTCTTGTTCATCTTCCAATCGCTGGCTTCCAGATTCCCCCACCCCCATCACAGAATGTCAGTGTGAGAAGAAGCTCAAAGGACCATCCAGTCCAACCCCACTTGATGGCTAAGGAGGCAGGGGCCAGGGGAGAGGAGACGGGCCCAAGGCCACTCAGGCCTGCCTCGTTTCATTTGCTCTCATCCTTGTGCAAAGTGCAAATACCATAAATGAGAAAGATAGATAACATATGATGAAACGAACTCTGAAAACTGTGGTTGGTTCTCTCATATTCCCTCATTAAGAATAAAAGATGTTGGGAATTCCCTGGTCGTCCAGTGGTTGGGACTCCGCATTCCCACTGCAAGGGGCATGGGTTCGATGCCTGGTTGGGGAACTAAGATCCCACAAGTCGTGGGGTGCAGCCAAAAAACCCCCAAGATGTCCTAATCTTTTGTTCCCTCTCCTCCTCCATCTCCCCACCTCTCTGACCATCACAACACAGACAACCCTCTTACCAGAGTAGGTCCTGCAACCCTTGCTAGTCCTGGCTGAGGACCTACATGGGGGAGCTTTGTGAGGTGGGAAGGGGAGACAGATGGAGGTGGGAGTGTGCATGGGTGGGTGATGCAGTCTCAAAGGCAATGATTAGGGACACAGAGTTTCCTTTCAATGGCTTTTCAAACTGTGGGTCATGACCCATTCAGTCAGTTGTGAATCAATTAATAAGTTATGACGAATATTAAAAGAAATATGATAGAGAGGGCAGACAGCAGAAGCAAGAAGAATGACAATCCTGCAGCCTGTGGAACAAAAACCACATTCACAGAAAGACAGATAAGATGAAAAGGCAGAGGGCTATGTACCAGATGAAGGAACAAGATAAAACCCCAGAAAAACAACTAAGTGAAGTGGAGATAGGAAACCTTCCAGAAAAAGAATTCAGAATAATGATAGTGAAGATGTTCCAAGACCTCGGAAAAACAATGGAGGCAAAGATCGAGAAGATGCAAAAAATGTTTAACAAAGACCCAGAAGAATTAAAGAACAAACAAACAGAGACCAACAATACAATAACTGAAATGAAGACTACACTAGAAGGAATCAAAACCAAAATAACTGAGGCAGAAGAATGGATAAGTGACATGGAAGACAAAATGGTGGAATTCACTGCTGCAGAACAGAATCAAGAAAAGAGAATGAAAAGAAATGAAGACAGCCAAAGAGACCTCTGAGACAACATTAAACGCAACAACATTCACATTATAGGGGTCCCAGAAGGAGAAGAGAGAAGAGAATGGATGCAAGAAAATATTTGAAGAGATTATAGTTGAAAACTTCCCTAACATGGGAAAGGAAACAGCCACCTAAGTCCAGAAAACGCAGTGAGTCCCATACAGGATAAACCCAAGGAGAAACAAGCCGAGACACATAGTAATCAAATTGGCAAAAATTAAAGACAAAGAAAAATTATTGAAAGCAGCAAGGGAAATGTGACAAATAACATACAAGGGAACTCCCATAAGGTTAACAGCTGTTTCTCAGCAGAAACTCTACAAGCCAGAAGGGAGTGGCATGATATACTTAAAGTGATGAAAGGGAAGAACCTACAACGAAGATTACTCTACCCGGCAAGGATCTCATTCAGATTCGATGGAGAAATTGATGGAGAAATCTCATTCAAATCGATGGAGAAAAGCTTTACAGACAAGCAAAAGCTAAAAGAATTCAGCACCACCAAACCAGCTCTACAGCAAATGCTAAAGGAACTTCTCTAAGTGGAAAACACAAGAGAAGAAAAGGACCTACAAAAACAAACCCAAAACAATTAAGAAAATGGTAATAGGAACATACATATCGATAACTACCTTAAACATGAATGGATTAAATGCTCCAACCAAAAAGACACAGGCTTGCTGAATGGATACAAAAACAAGACCCATATATATGCTGTCTAAAAGAGACCCACTTCAGACCTAGGAACACATACAGACTGAAAGTGAGGGGATGGAAAAAGATATTCCATGCAAATGGAAATCAAAAAAAGCTGGAGTAGCAATACTCATATCAGATAAAATCGACTTTAAAATAAAGATTGTTACAAGAGACAAGGAAGGACACTACATAATGATCAAGGGATCAATCCAAGAAGAAGATATAACAATTATAAATATATAGGCACGCAACACAGGAGCTCCTCAATACATAAGGCATTGCTAACAGCTATAAAAGAGGAAATCGACAGTAACACAGTAATAGTGGGGGACTTTAACACCTCACTTATACCAATGGACAGATCATCCAAAATGAAAATAAATAAGGAAACACAAGCTTTAAATGACACAATACACTAGATAGATTTAATTGATATTTATAGGACATTCCATCCAAAAACAGCAGATTACACTTGCTTCTCAAGTGCATATGGAACATTCTCCAGGATAGATCACATCTTGGGTCACAAATCAAGCCTCAGTAAATTTAAGAAAATTGAAATCATACCAAGCATCTTTTCTGACCACAACGCTATGAGATTAGAAATGAATTACAGGGAAGAAAACGTAAAAAGCACAAACACATGGAGACTAAACAATACGTTACTAAATAACCAAGAGATCACTGAAGAAATCAAAGAGGAAATCAAAAAATACCTAGAGACAAATTAAAATGAAAACATGACGATCCAAAACCTATGGGATGCAGCAAAAGCAGTTCTAAGAGGGAAGTTTATTGCTATACAAGCCTACCTCAAGAAACAAGAAAAATCTCAAATAAACAATCTAACCTTACACCTAAAGGAACTAGAGAAAGAACAAACAAAACTCAAAGTTACCAGAAGGAAAGAAATCATAAAGATCAGAGCAGAAATAAATGAAATAGAAACAAAGAAAACAATAGCAAAGATCAATAAAACTAAAAGCTGGTTGTTTGAGAAGATAAACCAAATCGATAAACCATTAGCCAGACTCATCAAGAAAAAGAGGGAGAGGACTCAAATCAATAAAATTAGAAATGGAAAAGGAGAACTTACAACAGACACCGCAGAAATACAAAGCACCCTAAGAGACTACTACAAGCAACTCTATGCCAATAAAATGGACAACCTGGAAGAAATGGACAAATTCTTAGAAAGGTATAGCCTTCCAATACTGAACCAGGAAGAAATAGAAAATATGAATAGACCAATCACAAGTAATGAAATTGAAACTGTGATTAAAAGTCTTCCAACAAACAAAAGTCCAGGACCAGATGGCTTCACAGGTGAATTCTATCAAACATTTAGAGAAGAGCTAACACCCATCCTTCTCAAACTCTTCCAAAAAATCACAGAGGAAGGAACACTCCCAAACTCATTCTATGAGGCTGCCATCACCCTGATACCAAAACCAGACAGATACTACAAAAAAAGAAAATTACAGACCAATATAACTGATGAATATAGATGCAAAAATCCTCAACAAAATACTAGCAAACAGAATCCAACCACACATTAGAAGAATCATACACTATGATCAAGTGGGATTTATCCCAGGGATGCAAGGATTCTTCAATATACGTGAATCAATCAATGTGATACACCATTTTAACAAACTGAAGAATAAAAACCATATGATCATCTCAATAGATGCAGAAAAAGCTTTTGACAAAATTCAACACCCATTTGTGATAAAAACTCTCCAGAAAGTGGGCAGAGGGAACCTACCTCAACATAATAAAGGCCATATACGACAAACCCACAGCAAACATCATTCTCAATGGTGAAAAACTGAAAGCATTTCCTCTAAGATCAGGAACAAGACAAGGATGTCCACTCTCACCACTATTACTCAACACAGTTGTGGAAGTCCTAGCCACAGCAATCAGAGAAGAAAAAGAAATAAAAGGAATACAAATTGGAAAAGAAGAAGTAAAACTGTCACTGTTTGCAGATGACATGATACTATACATAGAGAATCCTAAAAATGCCACCAGAAAACTACTAGAGCTAATTGATGAATTTGGTAAAGTTGCAGGATACAAAATTAATGCACAGAAATCTCTTGCATCCTTATACACTAATGATGAAAAATCTGAAAGAGAAATTAAGGAAACACTTCCATTTACCACTGCAACAAGAAAATAAAATACCTAGGAATAAACCTACCTAGGGAGACAAAAGACCTGTATGCAGAAAACTATAAGACACTGATGAAAGAAATTAAAGATGATACCAACAGGTGGAGAGATATACCATGTTCTTGGATTGGAAGAATCAATATTGTGAAAATGACTACACTACCCAAAGCAATCTATAGATTCAATGCAATCCCTATCAATTACCAATGGCATTTTTTACAGAACTAGAACAATAAATCTTTGAATTTGTATGGAGACACAAAAGACCCTGAATAGCCAAAGCAGTCTTGAGGGAAAAAAACGGAGAGGGAGGAATGAGACTCCCTGACTTCAGACTATACTACAAAGCTATAGTAATCAAGACAATATGGAACTGGCACAAAAACAGAAACATTGATCAACAGAATAAGATAGAAAGCCCAGAGATAAACCCATGCACCTATGGTCAACTAATCTATGACAAAGGAGGCAAGGATATACAATGGAGAAAAGACAGTCTCTTCAATAAGTGGTGCTGGGATAACTGGACAGCTACATGTAAAAGAATGAAATTAGAACACTCCTGACCACCATACACAAAAATAAACTCAAAATGGATTTGAGACCTAAATTTAAGACTGGACACTATAAAACTCTTAGAGGAAAACATAGGAAGAACGCCCTTTGACATAAATCAGAGCAAGATCTTTTCTGATCCACCTCCTAGAGTAATGGAAATAAAAACAAAAATAAACAAATGGGACCTAATGAAACTTCAAAGCTTTTGCACAGCAAAGGAAACCATAAACAAGACGAAAAGACAACTCTCAGAATGGGAGAAAATATTTTCAAACGAATCAACGGACAAAGGATTAATCTCCAAAATATATAAACAGCTCATGCAGCTCAATATTAAAGAAACAAACAACCCAATCCAAAAATGGGCAGAAGACCTAAATAGACATTTCTCCAAAGTAGACATACAGATGGCCAAGAAGCACATGAAAAGCTGCTCAACATCACTAATTATAAGAGAAATGCAAATCAAAACTACAATGAGGCATCACCTCACACCAGTTAGAATGGGCATCATCAGAGAATCTACAAACAATAAATGCTGGAGAGGGTGTGGAGAAAAGGGAACCCTCTTGCACTGTTGGTGGGAATGTAAATTGATAAAGCCACTATGGAGAACAGTATGGAGGTTCCTTAAAAAACTAAAAATAGAATCACCATATGACTCAGCAATCCCACTACTGGGCATATTCCCAGAGAAAACCATAATTCAAAAAGACACATGCACCCAATGTTCATTGCAGCACTATTTACAATAGCCAGGTCTTGGAAGCAACCTGAATGCCCATCGACAGATGAATGGATAAAGAAGTTGTGGTACCTATATACAATGGATATTACTCAGCCATAAAAAGGAACGAAATTGGGTCATCTGTTGAGACGTGGATGGATCTAGAGACTGTCATACAGTGTGAAGTAAGTCAGAAAGAGAAAAACAAATATCGTATATTAATGCATGTATGTGGAACCTAGAAAAATGGTACTGATGAACCGGTTTGCAGGGCAGAAGTTGAGACACAGATGTAGAGAACAAACATATGGACACCAAGGGGGGAAAGCTGCAGGGGGGTGGGGATGGTGGTTTGATGAATTGGGCGATTGGGATGACATGTAAACACTGATGTGTATAAAACTGATGACTAATAAGAACCTGCTGTATAAAAAAAATAAATAAAATAAAATTCAAAAATTAAAAAAACAAACAAAAAAACTAATACTAAACTTTCTTTGGTTTATTTGTATGGAAATATGTTAATATAAATGTTTCAGACATTACATGAAATTCCTAAAAATCTTATATGTTCTGGTATAATGTTATAAGTCATAACTCTAGTTATTATTTTAAAATGTGTATCTCAGAAATAACTAAATTTCCTTGTCAATTGCATTATTATGAACTTTCATCAAATGTTTAATCGTGGTCATTTTTAAGTCTTTTGTCATTTACAGACAGTTCTGGGTGTACTCTGATGCTTTTGCAAAAATGTTCCTATAAAAGGGTAAAAAAAAAAAAAAAGAAATAGGATATAATAGAAAATATGAACGCATTTTTGCATTATACTGCATGTGGTAAGGATAAGCATTGTTTTATGAGGCTCTTGTTTGACTGTCTATACACATACACACCTGGGTAGTCATGTAAATTTCTGACTGTGGGATGCAGTAGAAAATGTTCAAGCAACTGTGTTGGAAGATGTCAAAGGATTTTTAAGTTTGAGAATGACAGGGAACAAAGATAAGCCCACTAGGGGGCACCCTATCTCCTTTTGTTGCCATTGAGGTGTTTCCCTCAGAAAAGATGCAAGACAAGCTCACTGCCCACAAGTGACCTTCCTCCTCCCCTTGCTCTGGCCATGGGAGCCTACTGCTAGCTATGGTGGCCTCTCATGGCTGATGGCACGTCATCCCTTCCTGTCCATCTGAATTTCTGTCCCTGAGCCTGTGGTTGGTCGAGCTGAACTGTCCTAAGGCATGTACATCTGTCAACTTGCTCCACCCTATCAGGGCAGTCACCTTGGCCACACCTGCCACATTTGGCCTGGGCACCCGTCATGCACACAGCCAAGGTGGTCTTCTGCCCCAAATGTCCCCAAGGACATGACCAAGGCTTGCTCCACTTCGGAACCAAGTAAGAATAAAGTGGTGACCACAGGCAAGGATGCTGAGGAAGTCCCTAGCAACGCAGTCCAGGGGTCCACGCCTGCCTGGACTAGGGGGTCACAGGTGAGGTCCCTCCAGCTTGCTCTCTGCAGCTGTAATATACAGTATTCTCCTGTCACAAATCAAAACGCCTTAGCCTCTTTTTTCTTTAACTTCAATTCTGCCAGTTGCCCAAGGAGCAGATTCTCTCTGGCTGTTCAGGTTGGCTGAGGAAGGAATGGAGCCCAGAGAGCCTCATGGCCTGAGTGTCCTGCTGACAGCCTTCCCCAGAGGGCTCCATCCACCCCTCCGCCTTGCTAAGCCAGCACGGTTGGAGTGCTGCTCTGCCTGTTACACGGGGTCTCCTGTGAACTGGAGAAGTCTTTGGTTTACAACTGCCCTGTTCAGTACAGAACCACTGGCCTCATGTGGCTGCTTAAATTCAAATTCATCAGAATTAAAACAAAACTAAAAGCTTGGCTCTGTTGTTGCACTAGCCACACTTCGAGTGCCTAATAGCCACAGGAGTTAGTGCCCGCTGTGTTGGATGCACAGACACAGGACACGCCTGTCATCTCAGAAGGCTCTACTGAACAGCTTGGGTTTGGAAGGAGAGGCTGAGCCACACGTGGGCCACATTCACTGTGGGGCTTGGGTGCATCTATTTTACTGTTAAATTCCTAGTAGTTTTTCTTGTAGTCATTTTCCTTTTTGCCTAAAAACCAAGTGAAGAAGATCGCTTCTGGTGTTGATTTCTGATTACTTGGTAACTATGGGCTGACCAAAACACTCAGACCCACATGCCCGTCCTGACAACTGGCCTGCCGCCTGCTGCCTTCTGGTTAGGCTGCTTTTCTGAGGGTTTTTCCAACTCATCCTCCACAGCTGCCGCCACCCACCACCGCCTGGCAGTTACTCCTCTACCAGCAGCAACTGCCTCATCCCTGCGTCCTGAACTGCCGTCCTACGCAGGGCCCTGGCTCCAGAATGTCAGGTGTTCAGAAAAAGGAAGCAGGTCAACACAGTCTGACTTCTGAGAATCTGCAGGGGGCACGGCTGCCACAGCACTTTTACTCTCCCCCGATTCTGTTTCGGAAATGTTTACATATTCTGGGAAAAACCCAAGACATATGGTTGGGTACTTGCCCTTAAGAAGTTCAGAGTTTTGTTTCAAAGAAAAGCAATGAGCACTACAAATCGGAAGACAACAGAAGGCATTTTGTAAAGTGGTTGAAATAAAATTCTGACCCCCAAATTGTGAGGGGCTCTTATCATCTAATTTAGTTGCAAGTTTTCCATCGGAGAACTTTCCATTGGAGAATGGTTATGACAAGTTTGGTCACGCTCTCTCTAAGGTACACATCACCCCTCCTTCCCAAGCATGTATGTGGTCACGGAGGGCACTGGGCCGAGGCCTGTTCTTCCCCATGGAGGGAAAGCGATTGCTGAGAGGGACGACCATGGCTGAGCCAGTGTGTCTGATAAGGTTCAGCCCCTTCTAACATCACCCTGTGAACTGGTCCTAAGTGACACGGTTTGTTTGTCTCTGGGAAAAATTCATCTCTCAAAGCTTAAAGATTCCAAGATGTCAGGCTGGCTCACTGTGAAGGAATGTCTTGTCTCAGAAGATTTCTTTCAGAAAGATGGGTGCTTTGACCTGCAGTATTTGGTTCAGCCTGTTCACTGTTGATTCTAGTCTGGACAAGCAGGGTGGTGAGCACTGTCTGAGTGGTGTGGGTTTAGGAGGAAGGGCTGTGTCTGGCCCTCTGGCAGACCCATCATCTAGAAGCCATTTGGTCCACTGGTCTGGCAACAATGGAGACCCGGGTTCGTATCCTGGAAGTGGCAGTTATTAGCTGTGAGTCCGTGGGGCTGTTCTTTGGTTACAGTCCTCTGTATTCTCATCTATAAAATGGTGTAATACCTACTTGCAGGACTGGTATGAGAATCAGGGCTGTCACGTATACTGGAGCTGCAAGCACACAGGGAACCCAGGCCATAGCATCGACTTTGCATTGGTCCAGACCCAAACTGCCCCAAAGAGACATACGACTAGTGAATGAAATAATTTTAGGGTAAAAATGCCACCATCTTCAGTGGACTACCAGACACTGCATATCGCTCCCCTTCAGTTTACAAATTAAAACCCTCTTGGATCCTGGCAAAAGAGTAAGACCCCAGCCAGGTTGCAGGGGGTGTGCAGCATCAGAGCCACTGCTTCGTCTCTTTGACTCCCAAATTACGTGGGTGCAGGCTGGTCATGTGGATTCTGATCTGCAAGATTGGGAAGGGCTGGGTCTCCTATAATCACCAACCGAGGGCTCTTAAAAATTACGCAACGGAAACGGACCACATCAGAGAGGCAGAGGCCGACCTTGCTGCTGTGAGCAACCTCATCTCAGGAACAAACTGAAAGAGCATCTCTACTGGTGAGTCATTGGTCTTCTTTATAGTTAAAAGAGGGGCTAACTCCAGGTTGTTGCGATTCTCAGAGTCCTGCCTGCAGCACGGTATGGTGTCAAATGCCCAGGCTTTCAAGCTCAACTGCCCTTGGCTCAAACTCCATCTCTGCTATTTGCTGCCATGAGGGTCCGAGGAGAGGATTATGACAACCTCGTTCTGTAAGATGATGCTTGTAAGATGATGCTGATAGTAATGGCATAATTAGACCCTCCCCAGGAGATAAGGAGAGTCTAGTCACTGTGTGTGTTCATTGACTAATCTCTTTTTCTGTTTTTCTTTTCCATTTTATAAGACAGGCTGTTATCTTAGATTATGGTTTACTTTCTTTTCTCCATATATGTCAATATACAACTGTAGCAACTTCAGAAAATACAGAAAAATATAAAGGAGGAATGGAAATAAGTCACCCCTAATTCTACCAGCCAGGGGTGAACTGCTGATAAAATCTGATCATTTTTCTATGTTTTAAAAAATATAGTCAAAATCATATAGCTTGGGATTCCCTGGTGGCACAGTGGTTGAGAGTCCGCCTGCTGATGCAGGGGACACGGGTTCGTGCCCCGGTCCAGGAAGATCCCACATGCTGCAGAGTGGCTGGGCCCATGAGCCATAGCCGCTGAGACTGCGCGTCTGGAGCCTGTGCTCCGCAACGGGAGAGGCCACAACAGTGAGAGGCCCGCATACCACAAAAAAAAAAAAAAAAAAAAAAAAAAAATCATATAGCTTATCACAGATTTGTAAACAAAGTCTATAGAATATGGGGCAGAGGGATTTAAAGAGTTCATGAACCCCCAGAGTTGCAGGCATGCTTGTACATTATTACTGAGGGAAAAGAGCTACAGCTTTAATAAGACTCTCAAAGGAGTTTATGATCAAAGAAGGCCGAGAATCATGATCAATTTTACATTCACTTTGTCATCTATTCGTTGTAATGGTAACAGCCAATATTACATTGCATATTGCGGGGGGCGGGCAGGGATAAATTGGGAGATTGGGATTGGCATATACACACTACTATATGTAAAACAGATAACTAATAAAAACCTGCTGTATAGCATAGGGAACTCTACTCGATACTGCAATGAGCTGTATGGGAAAAGAATCTAAAAAAAAGAGTATATATATATATATGTCACTTATATATATATATCAGTTATATATATATAACTGATTCACTTTGCTGTACACCTGAAACTAACACAACGTTGTCAATCAACCATACTCCAATAAAAAATTTTTTAAATGTATTGCATTTTCCAAAATCATTAAAGGCACTTCCTAAACATTTCAGTCATATTCTGTTTTATGCCTAAATTATACTTTACTTATTTATTATCAGACACTATTTCCAAAGTTGTATATATTACTTTCTTTTTAATTTTCACAAATCAACATAGGACTTTGGTTAGAGAAAATAAAGAAACAAATGGTTTTAATATTTCTAGAAGGGAAAGTAATTTTTAACACTCTATCTGCACAGAACTGTGCAGTCCCAACCTGTTAAACACTGTTTAGTTTACCAATTATTACAAATGAATTTGCATGGGTCATCTGAAGAAACTGCAATGCCAGCCTAAGGATGCAGCAACAGCCTTAGTAGGAGAATTATTAATTCATTCATTCATTCATTTAGTTATTTATTTTTGGCTCTCTTCGTTGCTGCGTGGGCTTTCTGTAGTTGTGGCGAGCGGGTGCTACTCTTTGTTGTGGTGTGTGGGCTTCTCATTGCTTGCGGTGGCTTCTCTTGTTGCGGAGCACGGTCTCTAGGGCACGCGGGCTTCAGAAGTTGTGGCATGTGGGCTCAGTAGTTGTGGCTCGCAGGCTTTAGAGCACAGGCTCAGTAGTTGTGGCACACAGGCTTAGTCGCTCTGCGGCATGTGGGATCTTCCCAGACCAGGGATCAAACCCGTGCCCCCTGTATTGGCAGGAGGATTCTTAACCACCGCGCCACCAGGGAAGTCCCAGGAGAATTTTTTTTAAAGGCCAAGAGTAAGTCAAACAATAATGGAGATCTGACATTACTTTTAATGTCACATTCTAAATGATGAAGAATATATTTTTGTCCCCATGTGAAGCAGTAACACCCACAGAGCATTGTCTGACCCACTTAACCTAGCAGCCCAGAGCTGGTGGGGCACAATGCCCATGGGTTGGCCTTTCACTCTTAGAGATCCAACATTTTGTGGTCCAGGAGGAGGGATTTTTCACTGAGTAGTCTTAGCCCAAAGACAAGGTTCTTCCTTGGAGAGAAAGGGTGCTTTGAGCCCATGAAATACCAAGGTGGCAGCAGGGCTAAAATCCCTTCCTGTCAGGACCCAGCATCAGGAAAAGAAAAGTCTCCGAGGAGACCAGAAAGGAAAGATCATCTCTCCTTTTACACCCCCTTGTCTGGCCGGTTGATATTCTGACTTTGCTAAACCAAATGCCTGCTCTTCTTAAACATTTCCTTGAGGTGCCAGTGGGATACGGCACCGCTCACTGGAAGAGTCCCTGCGTATTGAGTACCTCCAAGACAGTGGCAGGGACTGACCTGGCCCTCCAAGGCCGATGCTGCCGCAGTTGCCCCTACTCCCACACCACAGATTATATCACCCGTGTCTGGTCCATGGTCCCCAGCAGAGTCACAGGGCCCAGAGAAGGGTCAGAGGGAAGCGATAACCTTGAAGGGCTGGGACCCCCAGGCAAGAAAGTTAGCTATTTGGTCTTTGCTATAAGTAGTCCCACTGCAAGGCTGGCCACGAGCCCTGCTGTGGTAGCCCACCCTCCTGACATCCCATTTCAATCAGCTCTTCCGTGTGTTAAAGGAGACCCCTCAGCCCTACACTGCTGGTCATAAAAGCTAAAGCAATCTTCCCTTCTGGGGGAATCTACCTTGTAAGAGATTCCTGAAGATCAAAGAGGCCCTGAGGGTGGAATGTCATACACTGTGACAGATGAAGGGGAAAGCTGGGGTTGGGCGTGAGGAAAACTGCCCAGTTCCCTGGTCAGAAAGCCGCTCGGCCAAAGCACTGGGCAGCCTGGGCTCTTCCCTGCCCTGGCTCCCCATCACGGTAAGACGAGGCAGGATGGATGGCCCATCTAGGCAGAAACGACCAAACACCTCTTGGTCTCCAGGAGTCTCCTTGATGGTGGACCCCCAGGAAGGGGGATATTGCCTTAGCTTTCACAATTCGTAGTCCAGGGGTCAACTTAACAGAAGATGGGGCACAGGCTAGGTGGGCACCTTCTGCGAGGCATGGGCAGATGAATACAGCCCTCCCCACTGAAGAGCAGCGCCGCTCTTCCAAAAGGACACAGTCCCCAGTTCACCACGTGGTGACCTTTGCTTCCAAGGCCATTGAGCACAGGATTTTATGGAATGTGGGTGGGGTCAGTTATGTGTTGTCTCCCAGACAGGTGAGATCCTGAGAACTTTAGGGCCAGTGAAGGGTTCCTCGTCCTGTCTGAGCAGTTTCCCCTCAGAACTGGTTGTCCCCAATATACTGGGCTGTTACTGAGCAGAACAGTGGGTGGGTTTAGGAGGTGACTATCTGCCCCCTAACTGTGGGCAATGGGAAGACAGGAGGGATCACCCTCAGCCCCAAATATATATAATTCCTGTGGTTTGACTCCCAGGGGTCCATCAGAACAGACACCATGGCCGAGTACGACTACGAAGACCTCGGGTTCTTCAACGCTTCCAATGACAGCAGCCAGGGGCACGAACACTTCCTGCAGTTCAGCAAGTTGTTCCTGCCCTGCATGTATGTGGTGGTGTTCATCTGTGGCCTGGTGGGGAACTCCCTGGTGCTGGTCATATACATCTTCTACCAGAAGCTGAAGAGCCTGACGGACGTGTTCCTAATCAACCTGCCCTTGGCCGACCTGGTGTTCGTCTGTACTCTGCCCTTCTGGGCCTATGCAGGCTTCCATGAGTGGGTCTTTGGCAAAGTCATGTGCAAAACCCTGCTGGGCATCTACACTTTGAACTTCTACACGTCCATGCTCATCCTCACCTGCATCACCATGGACCGCTTCATTGCAGTGGTTCAGGCCACCAAGGCCTATAACCAGCAGGCCAAGCGGATGGCCTGGGGTAAGGCCGTCTGCTTGTCCATCTGGGTAGTTTCCCTGCTGGTTTCCTTGCCGCAGATCATCTATGGCAACGTCCTTTACCTTGACAAGCCTGTCTGCGGCTATCACAACGAGGAGATTTCCACCATGGTTCTGGCCACCCAGATGACACTGGGGTTCTTCCTGCCATTGCTTGCCATGATTGTCTGCTACTCAGTCATAATCAAGACACTGCTTCAGGCCCGAGGCTTCCAGAAGCACACGTCTCTGAAGATCATCTTCCTGGTGGTGGCGGTGTTCCTGCTGACCCAGACGCCCTTCAACCTCGTGAAGCTCATCCGCAGCATGAGCTGGGAGTACCACGTGATGACTAGCTTTCACTATGCCATCACAGTGACAGAGGCCATCGCCTACCTGCGTGCCTGCCTTAATCCTGTGCTCTATGCCTTTGTTGGCCTGAAGTTTCGGAAGAACTTCTGGAAACTTGTGAAAGATGCTGGCTGCCTCCCTTACCTGGATGTCTCAAGCCAACGGAAGTGTTCAGAGGACACTTCCAGGACTGCTTCAGCCTCTCGCAACATGGAGGCGACCAGCATGTTCCAGCTGTAGGCCTTGCTGGGCTTGGAGAGGCTGCTCAGAAGTCACAGGACCATGGCTGTGTCCTCTAAGGCTTTGTGTATAGCATGGGCATTCTCAAGGAGAAGTTATCAAACGGTGCAGCTGGGGTGGGATGTTTCTTCTCAGGCATGCGCAGACTGTGCCCTCTTCTTTTACACCCAGGCCTGAAGCTCAAAGGGGAGGCTGAAAGCTGCCAGAGCTTTCCTTCCTCTACCCCGAGGATACTGACACCAGGGAATGACGTGTGATTCTCCAGACCCCAGGTTCTCCTTCAGTGGGAATGGGAATGGGACTAAGGGTTGAACAGGGGGACCGGGCCAACAAAGGTCTTGATGGCAGGTGACACTCCGGGCTCCCAAGTTCAGAAGATTCTTCTGCCGATTGGGAAGCAGGGGAGATTAAAGCAGCCATGAAAACCAGTGCTGACACTGTGACTCAGACCTCCATCACCAGGCACCCAACAGAAATGAGCTCAGGTTCTGCCATGCCTTGTGGGTTTGGTTTTATACAGATAGGTGCTTTATGTTCTCTTTGATTAATCCTGGAAGGGCTAGCACCAGGGAATATGAATGGGCCAAAGCAAATGAGGGTCGGCTGAGGATTCCAGCGGGCCACAGAATGCCAGAAGAATGTGCAAAGCTGAGTCTAAGACTACCGTGAGTCTAAGCAGCGCCTCTGAAATGGATCCTCGGTGGGTCTGCTCATTTAAAACCTGCATTTATCCCATGCCTCACACACACACAAATCACAGAGAAATGTACATGTAATACACACACACACACATCTCAAACAGCATGATTTTCATGACTGAGAAATAAAACTTTTTAAAAGTCTCCAAACTACTTTTATCCTTAGGCACATTCCACCTTACTGTGGTATTCCTGAATATACCAAAAGTGATCACTTGTGGGCTCAGAGCACAGGAAATAAGTTAAAACTGTCAACCTTCAGGGCACTGCTCTATCAATACACCAATGATAACAACTGTGGCTTCAACCTCCTGCCCAGAACGAGAGGTGCATTTGTTACCTCTGAGATGTGGTCACGGAATGAGGCAGAGTTTTAGCATGTTTATTAGATCCCAGCAACCTGCTCAACAGGCTTAAGAGTGGCCTTTTTGGCTCACATGTCACAAAATCACTCACTGAAATATGGAGAACCTGTTGACAACAGCTAAGAGCGCTCAGGGAGGTGGGCCAGAAAGGGCCGAACAGTGAGGTTTCGCAGCTTGGACAGACCCGAGTCACGAATGGGTAAGACCAGCTGGTAATCTCTTAATCATTTCCGCTTTGGTGAAACGTAGACCATAACAGTACCATCTCTCAGGGCAGGCGTGTGAGGACTGGAGAGGGTGCACACAAACACTTAGCACGGTTTGCATTTGTGGGAGGAAGGGCCCCCAAAATGGCGGTAGTTGTTATTCTCTCAAGAACCAGCCACACAAAACGTGAGCCGCCTGCCTTTCTCTGTGCACTGGCAGGGCGGGGCAGGGTCGGCTTCGTGCCTTCCAGAGGCGCACGGCACAGTCCAGCTGCGCACAGGCCGGCCTTGCAGGGCCCACAGGGCCACCGACCGTTTCATACACGTGCCTAAATGCACCCACGGGGAGAGCGGCTTTACTGTGCTCAGGCCGCATGGACTACCCAGCGCTCCTCGAACACCAAAACCTGCCCTTTTCGTGGTGACAAGGCTGACTTTCAACTTGTTTACGTTGGCTTCAGAGGGGGAGTTTTGGTAACCCTCCTCTGTGCTGTCACCTTAATGTCAAGCACTTCTGGTAGAGGGACCACGAGCCCCTGGCCTCCCCAACAATGTCCCAAAACAAGAGGCAGAGGCCCTAACTGGGAAGGAGGGAGTGAAGAGTCGGGGAGCCAGGGGCCCTGCGGCCTCTCCATGTGTCCCCACGGAGGAAAGCAGTGTGGTGGGATGGGAAAAGCAGGGCTCTGGGGTGACTCAGTCACTGCCCCGGAGAGAGCTCCACATCTGTCCATCCTGGGACAAACGCCGCAGCCTCCTCAAGCCCATTTCACCATCCACACCCCAAGCTGACAACGGCCCTCCTTCCAGGAGCGCTGTGAGGCATGGACAGTGCACTCCAAGCCACGCTGGGGGCTGCTGGTCACGGCAACAGAGGGGCAGCTGCTGGGACCACTGGGTTCTCCCTGAACGGTGCCTGCCTGGCTGAGTCAAAGGAGACCAGGCACCCATCAGGCCGTGCCCCACCCCAGGCCTATTATATGCCCTCTCTCCAGCCTCCTTGCAAAAAGGTTTTGCACTGGCCCTTCCACAGCTTAGGAGAACCTGCCTGCCTGTCCTGAGGAAAAGCACAGCAGCTGAATCTTCTTTCACCTTCTCTGCCTCCCCAGTCACTCATTGGCCCTACTCTCTGGGCCCTCACCTGCTCACACTTGGGAGTAGAGATCTTTTTCCCAAACCCCTCCTGGGTACACACCATTATGGGCAACAGACATGGGCACAGCCCAAACAAGGCTTTCACTCTCGACTTCACTCATCCACGGGACAGCCCCATGGAGCACAAGCTCAGCCCCGCCCTTCTCCCCTTGCTCTCCCCTCTGCTCCCACGCACCAGTGCTTGACGTAAGCAGCCTGGGGTGTGGGGGAAACTGGCGGGAGGGGGTCAGGCTGGGTGTGGACCCTGGGTGAGTCCAGTTGGCCTCACGTGCGGCCTCAGGGTCTCCTCCCCGACCAGGTTCTCTGCACTTACAGGCCGGGGGTGGGGCGGTTAGAGACCATGACGGCCACACTGTCTGAGATGTGGTGAACACAGGGTGAACCTGATTCCAGGGGCTACCTGGAGCCAGAAGCCCGGGATTCTCAGTGAGCATTCTGGACTGAGGAAATGGTGCTGCAGGAGAGAAAAAACAGAAGCTGTCTGTACTGAAGGGGTGGAGGCGGAGCAAAGAGCACAGGGCCCAGGAGTGGCTGGGGCGCTGGCTCTAGCCTCGTTCTCTCAGCGCAGCACCCCTTCCACAGGCCCAGTCCTTTGTGGTCCACGGTAACTCCCAATGCCGTTTGGTAGGACACCTGGTACTATCATCCCTGTTTTCCAGATGAGGAAACTAGTTCAGAGACATTACTACCTGCCAAAGCTCACACAGCAGAGCTAGGGCTGGAACCCCGGTGAATAACCTCTTTCTCTTCCCCCAAACGTTGGCTAAGATGGCCCGGGGTACCTGACAACTCTGTACTTGTCTGAAGGCGGAGATGCTAGGTTAACCCAAGCACAAGGTGGCTTTCTAACCTTAACTGTTATCATCATATCCTGTTCTCGGTTTGAGATACCAGGTATCGTATCTCCTGGTTGGTGATAAACCTGCCACAAATTGCCGAAGCACTCTGACCACAGAGCACTTGTTCTAAAGCAAGTACCGGCAAAGATGCTCTGTGGGTCAGGGACAGTCTCCGTGCGTGAGTTTGAGCTCAGTATCATCTGGGCATCTGGTGGGATTTTCGTTGGCGAACACAACTGAGCTACAAGATGTAAGGAACCAAGCCCGTGGCAGTAGACATCACAGTGTGGCCCTTGACCTCACAGTTCAGGGGAAACATCACCAAAACCACGCAATTCCATGGAAGGCTTTCCACATCATTTCCATCTCATCCTCCTAACAACCCTAGAGGTGCCGTCCCTGTCTCTTCTGTACGAGGGAGGGAACTGAGTTTGGGGCCTGTGGTGCTCAAAGCCAGGGAACCTGGAGGCAGCAGACCAGGAGTGTCTGACTCTGGACCTCAAGTTCTTCATGGGCACAGTCTGCTTGAGAAGGGAGGCCGGGCCTGGAGGAGGGAATGGCTGCTGGAAGCAGAGCAGAGGCCAAGGGACCCAAGGCCAGGCTTGTTGCTGGAGGACAGAGTTTCTTTCCTCCTCTGCCTGCCTCGGTCCTGAGAAGAGCTGGGCACCTGGTCAGGGAGACGGCTGAGGGTGGGCCTGGGTCACAGTTGGGAGGGGTGTGCACAGCTGCAGGGTTCTGGAGAATATCTCCCCTCCACCTGAGGTGGGCTGTGCTCCTGAGCCACGTGCAGGGGCCTCTGGGAGGCTGCCTAGGGATCTGCGGGATCCTGCCGGGTCTCCCCGAGAGCTGGATTCTGGGACCTGTTCCTGTCCCATCACGGCCAGGAGGGCCAAGGCAGACAACTGTGTTTGTCCTGAGAATGTGTGTGTGGGGGGTGGTAGGAGTGGACAAAGAGGCAGGGAAGGTGGGCAGGTGCTTGATGTGAAGATAGGGAAACGGGACCAGGAGGAGAGGGCTGTACTCTTCAAAATGAATCTCGGGCCTGTGGACTGGAGGGAGGGGTTCTGGGCACAAAGCTTAATGCTGACACTTACAGCCCCCTGACCCTGAGCAAGTTACCTGGCCTCCTGAGCTTCAGTACCTTGACCTGTAAAATGGGGACCATAATCCCTACCCTTTGAAGGGTTGGGCAGGGACTAAGTGAGGTCACGTGCAAAAGCTGCTACACAGGGAAAGTGCTTGACAGACACTGCCTCCAGGCAGCCTCCTTCCCCCCACATCAGGGCTTTCACAGCCTTGAACCCCTCCTGGACCACTTCTTCCTTTGGACTTGCTGATTTCTTTCTCTCAGTGTCTTGGCAGGGATGCATACACAAACCCAGGCTCTATACCAACCCCTCACACTCCCCACCCCACCAAACCCGTCGGAGCTCCTCAGACTCCTGGTGGTTTTGATTGGTCCTAAGGTTAGGAAGAAAAAGAACATAAGAAAAAGCCACCAGAGACACGGGGGTCCGTCTCTGGCTAACTCACAAGGAAGGTGTGAGACAAGGCAGGCCCTGAACTGACTTGGAGGGCTGGCCCTTCACCCAAACAGAGGACGCATGGGGACTGCAGGCCCATGCATTAGCCCTGGATCTCCTCCGCAGGCCGCAGGCCAGCACACTGGCAGTTTCCTTTCCTTGGACCGCTTCCTGATTCCCCATGACCCAAAACACACTTATTTGTCAGCAGTCAGAAGACCTTCTGCTTTTGCTCCTACTGAGAAAGGGGAAGGCGAAAGGTGAAGGGAAGAGGGAGCTGCAGCGCGGCACTTCCTCATGCAGGTGACAGCCCAAGGTCATCCTCCCAGGCCCTGAGCTTCCGGTCCTGCTCCCCGGACCCCCTACCCACCTACCCACCTGGCCAGCAGTTGAGGCACAGTCAGTGAAGAGTTGCCAGGTGACGACGGCATGAGTATGGCTTACTGCAAATGCAAGAGAACGTGCCCTGGGGACCACTGAACCATGGGGGTTGGGGAGAACGCTGCAGGCTCATGCAGCCAGGAAAGGCTTCAGAAGGAAAAGAAAGGGCCCATGGTCACAGTGAGCAGAGGCTTTCTTGGGTTGGGTGATGGGCTGGCTTTATCCATGAGGCAAGGTCAGTCACCTTCAAGCAAGAGAACAGAAGAGTATGGAGACATACACTTGAGCCTAAAATCTCCTGTGCTGAGACCCTTCCGAAGATTAAGTGCATCTCCTCCCATGCAGCAGAAATCCTGGATGATAAATCTGACAGCCCTTCCTCTGAACTCTGGGCAGGAATAGAGGAACAGAGGTCTCAATACAAGTCGGCAAGAGCATCACAGAACTCCCTAACTGGATGGAAAGTGAGTCAACGAATGTCTGGACACAGGAGCCATGTCAATTCTCCCTTGAGCTTCTAAACAGGCAGTGCTTTGCTGTAGGAACTGCAGTTAAGCCAGACCCCAGGGGCTGAGAAACACCGAGCAAGGCTGCCATGTAGGTGAACTTGACTTTTCCCAAGGGTCCCCTGGCTTAAACTCCTGACACTTTAATACAATAGCACTTTGTGCAGTTACTTCATATATTTAGAAACTAGCCATTGCAGAACTCTCCTCACAGGCCTTGTTGGAAAAGAGCCGGCCCAGAAAAATGAGAGGGCCAATGGAGAGCCGGTACTAAAGGACACCCCTGTGCCTGATGCTGTCCATCTGCGGCATCAGGAACATTTGGTGGGTCTGGGTCACTGATTAAGAGCAGCACAAGATACTGGTGATGGGGCAGGCACGGGATGGGGGAGGGGAAAGCACCGGGTAACAAACTTGGTTATATTTTTATTGCGTTTAGAACTTTGGGGTGGACATCCCTGGCAGTCCAGTGGTTACGACTCCCCACTTCCACTGCAGGGGGCACGGGTTCGATCCCTGCTTAGGGAACTAAGATCCTGTATGCTGCATGGCGCAGCCAAAAAAAAAAAGAGGACTTCTGAGAGAAACATCTACTTGAGACAACAGAAATTAATCTTGTGGCACCATTACCAAGCCTGATGAGTGGTTCCAAAAGGTGAACACGGTTTTTAAAGAGCAGCGCGTTACTCTGAGCACGGCTACAGCAGCCCAGCAAATGCTTCTCTCATGGGCTGAATTATGTCCCCCCCTTAAATTCATATGTTGATGTCTTAACGCCCAGTATCTCAGAATGTGACTGTTTTTGGAGACAAGACCGAAAAGAAGTAAGTTAGTTAAAATGAGGCCAATAAGGTGAGCCCTAATCCAACCTGACTGGTGTCCTGATAAGAAGAAAAGATTAGAACACAGAGAGACATGGGTGGCACATGCATAGCGGGCATGACCATGTGAAGAGACAGGAAGACAGCAGCTCTCCGCAAGCCAAGGAGAGGCCTCAGGAAACCAAACCTGGCTTGGCCTTGCACTCCCAGGGCTGTGAGAAAATAGATTTCTGTTGTTTAAGTCACCTGGTCTATCGTATTTTGTTATGGCGGCCTGAGCAGATTAATACAGTTGCCTAAGCCCAGAAAGGCCTTCCTGGAGATGCTGAAATCAGGGGGACCGCTGACAGACACACCCAGGAACCCTCTGACAAGGCTCAACACTGACTACTCCTCGAGCCCTGGTGCTCCTCAAGGGCACCCTGCCCCGAGCACTGTTCGCAGGCACCTCCCCTTAAGCAAAGACAGCCAATCTTGCTTCCAAGCTTTCCTAATCCTTTGATAAGAAACTAATCCTTTGATAAGTGCACTTAATGAGCACTCAGGAAATGGAGGTGATGTCTACTCACTGTTCAGCCACGTTTGGGTCAAGAGAATCAGTTTCGGTGGGTGTTTCAGGCAAGGAGGAGCCGGACTCCTGTATCTGGCACAACTCCTCATCTGTGATGATGTCAAACACGGCATCGTCTGGCGGCCGGCAGTCTGTGTTAGCACCTGGGGTGCAGAGGCAGGACGGGAGAGAAGAGAAATGCACAGTCATGGACAGTACAGGGAGGGAGTGTAGCTACATGGGACGAGCCACCAGGACACACTCTAAGTGCTCACTCAACTGACAGCTACTCTGTCCAGATGGAGAGAAATGGCTCTTGGGATGTTCCAGAAAAGCAGATGAAGGGACTACAGATGAAACTGAATGCACCATGTAAGAGATTTCTCTGAAGTCCCTTAGGCAGTGGTGTGGAGAGGTTTTAAGCTCTTACATGTTCTCTGAGGCCCTTTATTTAGAAGGAAAAAAACCTATCAAAACCTTATCAGGAAAGAACCTAACAAAAAGGTAATCATACTTCTGTGCTGCTGAATCCTTGCTCCAGCAGACACAGACCTCACTCATGCCTCTTTGAGAGGAGGATTCTGTCTGACCTGCATTTTCACCTCAATCCACTGAGGGGTGGAAAAGAACCTCCCTCTGCACAGCAGCCATTGTGCTTCTGACCAGGGTACTTGTGCCCAACTTTGCAGGCTACCCAGTAGGAAGGATGCTGTGCGATGCTGCTGTGCTAGTCACCCCCCACCCCGCCAACAAGCAGCCTCTTGCATGTGATGGAAAATGTGATGGCAGGCCTGAGACGAAAGAAGAAAAGACAGAAAGTAAGACAGACAGACAGAGGAGGAGACAGGAAATGTCAGAAAGCAAAACAAGCAACCTCAGCATGCTGGCACCATGCCACCCTCTGTCGTCACTGGAACACCCACTAGTGAGCCAGGCGAGGGGAAGATTCAGCAAGAAGAACAGTTCATGGGAGTTACAAGTTCCCAGCAGGCCCTGCCGCATGGCTCCTGGTACAGGCCGTGCTTTAGAACAGACACCCACAGTCCAGTCCTGAGAGGGCAGCCTGGGCTGGTCTGCGAGGCTGTGCTGAGTAGGAACCAAATCCCGCTTCCTTTTACTGAGCTGAGTGAGAGGACATGAAGGAGAATATATCCTTCTTGGCCGCCGAGAGAGAATGTGAGCTACAGCGAGACAGGGAAGGACGTGCTCGTTTCCACACTCAACTCCTGGCCTTTGGTTACCCTGAAAGAGAGGGCTGGATATGGGGCTGGGGCCCTGGGAGACAGCGTTTTCCAAAGCTGTGGGTCCACTGGTGGTGTGAGTTGAGAAGTAAAGAGACACCACGTTAAATAACACTGAATCATATCAGGAGAAAGTTATTCCCTTTTCAATTCTCCTTCAATCCTAATTACATCAAAAAGAAAGTCTCAGATTGGTGGTACTACCTTTTTAGTGCCTAAGTTTGGAAAACACTGAACTACACATGTTCCAGCTAAGCAGCCACAGTGGGGTAGCGGTGAGGGTGGCACCTGGAGAACACCGAGGGCAGTGGCGGAGCCTGACCTTGGCCTCCGGTGGCCTGGGGTGCGGCCTGGGCTGGTGACCGGGCGGGGCTGGGCTCTCCCTGGCTGGTGCCCGAGCTGGTGCTGTCGGGGGACTCGGCGCCCTCGCTCAGCTTCTGGAAGCAGGCCTGGCAGCAGCGCTCCTTCTTGCCGCTGTGCTTGCTCACAGCGTAGTTGTTGCAGCAGTAGTAACAGAAGATGTGGCCGCATATCCTGGGGACGACACAGGCATGGGCCCTGAGGACGCTGCACTAGAGGTCTCGAGTGACCTGCTTGGGACCGGAACCGGGCTCTGTTCTGGGCTCTGGACGCCACATGGCTCGTCAGACCTGGCTCTGCCCCCACTCTAGAGTGGGGCCTGAAGGCCTATCTCATAAGATTCCAAAAAAGCCATCTTGGTAAGCCTGATGGGAGACACGTTTACTTCCTAGGGTCCTGGGAGGCAGGCCGAGCCCCCTTCCCTAACGCAACGATGCAGGTGTGCATTCTAGGCCTCGGGGGCTGGGCTCTAAGAGACCACAGACCCCATCCCCCTGTGCTGACCGTTCTCCATCTGTCCGCACCCCAACTCAAGATTCATTCCTGCCTGCCCTTCTTTGGGCCCTGGGGGGTGTGGGGGGGGGTCTCTGCTCTGTGTTCCTCTGGTGAAGCCTCAGCCCCTGCTCTCTCTGGGTTTCATTTCCCCTCTGACCCCTGCAGGTCAAGAGAGGGCCAGAGGTTGGGTCTCTGGGTGCTCTACATCCCTGTGGGTCCCCTTAACTCTGCCTACACCCCCTGTATTAAACTCTCTTCCCTTTTGGGGATCCCCGAGTGTCCTGCTGAGACCCTGCCTAACATACCCTCCTCAACTGGTTCCCTCGAAACTAAGAGGCAACGTGCTCTTCCTAGACAGTTGGCTGCGGTGCCAACGCCTGCCACGGAGTCCTCGTTCAGAGGCGTCTGCCCTAGTGCTGGGCCCTGCCCGCAAGCCGCCTGCTGACCTGCAGTGGTGCCGCCGCACCATCCAGCTGAACTCCCGCTTGCAGTCAAAGCAGTAGTTCGCCTCCGTGTCCCCCAGCCACCTCTCCTCAGCACTGAGCTTCTGTTGGAATTCCAGGGCGTCTGACTTCTGCCAGAGAGCATCCTTGTCCCTGGGAAAAAGCCGCATTAGAAAAATAGAAGAAAGAATCCATGAAAACAATAGAATTATCTCTGGTTCATTTCAAAAGACTGCTTCCGAATTTCCCAAAACACAAGGAGAATTCACTTTTACCTTGGAAATAAACCCCCAGTCTAGGTCTCCTCTGTCACCCCACACCAGTCCCAGACTCAGCAGGAGCCTCCCAACGTGTTAAGTCCTCATCTGACACCACA
Organism: Orcinus orca; assembly: GCF_937001465.1. Taxonomy (NCBI): domain Eukaryota; kingdom Metazoa; phylum Chordata; class Mammalia; order Artiodactyla; family Delphinidae; genus Orcinus; species Orcinus orca. The sequence continues at coordinate 41,426,201 of NC_064568.1, read as the reverse complement.
CTGTGTGAAGGTACAGGGGGGTCTGTGATGTCCATAAAAGGCTCTGGCAACTGCAAAGACCTGCTGGCACTGACAAGGGCCACCAGCTGCTCAGATGTCTAAATGACGGTGCATGTGGCCAATGGGAGTTTAAGCTGTCACGTGCTGCCACGATTACATGACCGTCTGTGTGCTGTGAGCCCAAGAACCCAAATCTTAAATGTGCTCAGGATCCTTCATGTTTTTATGGTTTAAGTAACAATTAATGGAGGAGAGCCAAGCTTTTCCAGCCTGAAAATCCAATGGGATGTTGACCTCCTCCACTCCTTAGAGAGACAGCACAGCCACTACAGGAAGCAAACACACTGAAAAAAGTGGCAGGCTTTTCAGGAGGCTCTGGCAGCACCTGAATGTGCCTGATGCACCAGGGAAGATGTGTATAAAGCCTTCCTTAAAACTGCTGTTAACTTTCGGGGCTATAGGAAACACAGAGGATGGAAGAACATGTTAAATGACACCATGGGCATGCAATCAGCAAAGTCCAGGCTATGGGAAACTCTACCAGATGAATGGCCTGCTTTCTTTAAAAGTAAACTGCAAAGGAAAAAAAAAGAGAGCGAGATGGTGGGGGAACCATGACTAAGTAAGAGAGATCTAAGAAACATATCACCATGCAATGTATAGATCTAATATAGATCCTAATTAGAAAAACCTATAAAGCAATTAGAAAAATTTCAAACTAGACTAGACACTTGATGATATTGGGAATTAGTTAATTTTCAAACGCGGTAATGATGCTGTGGTTGTTTAAAATAGAGTCCTTGTGTTGGAGAGGTACGTATCAGAATACTTGTGGATGAAATGACAGGATGTCTGGGATTTGCTTCAAAATAATCTGAGGAGGTGGGGGAAATGGGTAGGACTCTTGGATGATACAAGAGTGGTCATGAGCTGAATAATGTTGAAGCTGGGTGACAGGTACACAGCAGTGCATTTTGCTATCCTATTTTTGTATTTTTGAAAAGTTCCGGGACTTTCCTGGAGGTCCAGTAGTTAAGACTCCGCGTTTCCACTGCAGGGGGCATGGGTTTGATCCCTGGTTGGGGAACTAAGATCCCATAAGCAGCCAGGCGCAGCCAAAAAAAATAATAATAATAATTCCAAACAAAAACCTTTCAAAACTTTTTGAATGAGTTGTCAATATTTAAAAGTCAGGCCAACTTCACATAAAAATTCAGATTTCCACCTTCTCTTAAGAAGTAAGGTGACTTGGCAACCCTGGACTCGATGCCTGCGGGGCAACAGTCAGCAAGAGCAGAGCAGGTCATGTCCTCCTGTTTCTCAGAGCCCCATCCTGGCCCAGTTCACACATTTACATCACTGTCTGCTACCTGCAGGCACTGGAGTTTGGGGGCCCAGGTGCTGGGGAGAGTGGGACGGAGGAGAAGGAGAAAAGGGCTCACGAGAGAGGGACAAGAGAATAGAGAAGTCCCTGAGGATATTAAACATCTTCGATTGTCACTCTTGTGGCTGAGCACACGGAGATTTTGAAAACAGCATAGCAGTAAGAAAACACGGACCAGGTGCAAGGCTGCCAAGGGCCTGAGCAGACCCTGTTCACGTGTGCGGGCGCTTACAACAGAACACAAGCAGACAGGGGCCCATTTCCCTCAAAGAGTCCTTTCAAGAACAGTTGCATTTCTTTAAAGAAAAGCCAAGCTTGGGGGCAGCCCCTGGCCCCTTGTTTGATACTCACCTGAGCAGCTCTATCAGCCGCTCCTCCAGGAACTTCTTGGTTCTATTCAGGTCATCCAGGTCAGCAAGCATCTTCTGGTTATTCTTTTCCCTGTCTGTCGCCTCCTGGCAGAGTCTGTTGTAATACTCCTGGATCTTTGTCGTGGCTTTTTCAAGTTCCTTCTGGGTCCTGGTGGAGGAGTAGTAAGTGTTCCTCATTACCCACTACTTCCAGCTTCCCCCGTGCCTCTGGGCTAATCCAGGCCTCTAATGGGGGGTCCTGCTGCCCTACCAGGCTTTCCCCTTCATGGGGGGAGCCCCTTGGCATGGCCCCACTCACAGGCTGTACACTCTCTTAAGCCTTCGAAACTTCCCTCACACACCAAAACTCTTCACACACCACTACCCCTCACGACAAATACAAGGGACATTTGGGAGAGGAGGCTGAGCTCAGGTCACTAGGAGCACCCCACGTGTGTCAAACTCTGTACCACTTGGTTCTTGGGCAGAGACTGAGGTTTTGAGAGGAGCCCAACGGGTTAAGTACATGGGCTGGTGATGGCAGTACACACAAGAGGAAAAAGGAGCCAGGGGAGAAAGAACAGAGGCGTAGCTTCCTGGAGATGACCACACAGAGAAGCGTCTATCTTCCATGTGTCTTTGGGACTCTACACGTGGGGCTTGGCATGGGGCACACGGCAGGCACTCAATCTACACTGCGAGGCGTTCAACCTCACAACCCTGAGGCCTAAGGAATCCTGTTCTGGGTGCTTCGGAGCCTCAAGCTGCAGCAGGGGGGCCGGCGGAACCACTGTCTTCCCGCCCTTGCCCACTTCTCTTTCAGCTCACCTGTCCCCTAAGGCAGTGGTTTTCCAAGGATGCCTTATAAAGCAAGGCATTCATAACAGCTCCATTAAAACAGAGGGCTGTGCAAGACTAATGAATCTGTATCTAATCCAGCCTTTCCATGTCCAGTATAAAGTTGTCAAGAGGTTGTTGTTTACTAGACACTGTCCTCCAAAATGATCTCGGGTACACACACACACACACACACACACACAGAGTTATAGCATTAAAAAGAATGCCACCAACTTCGGAGGTTCTACTTAAATTGTCACATGAACACCACCTGGCTAAGGGAAGCCAGAGTCCTATAGGATTCAAACTCTGTAAGGAGTCAGCTGAGAAGAGTCAGATGAGAAGAAATGTACGTTGAGGTTACTAAACATCCAGCGTGGTCTGGATCTCCCATTGAGCCTGCGCCCAGGCCTAGAAGCAGATGGTAGGAGATGGGTGGAAAAGTTAAAGCCCCGGGAGAATTTGGTGTGTCTGTTTTTGCTGGGAGCACACATGCGATCAGGTCCCAGCATCCCCTGTTGTAATACTCCTGGATCTGTATCACTGTATTACTGTATTACCTGTATTACTCCTGTAATACTCCAGTTTGGCCCCATCACCAGACAGTGGGCTGATGATGCTCACAACTCCGGGTGGCCCCCAAGCCTGAAGATGAAGAGGTCTCGGGGCTGGACACAGGTAGGGCCATACTTTAAGGTTAAAAAAAAATTATGATGGAGCTTCCCTGGTGGCGCAGTAGTTGAGAGTCTGCCTGCCGATGCAGGGGACATGGGTTCGTGCCCCAGTCCGGGAAGATCCCACATGCCGCGGAGTGGCTGGGCCCGTGAGCCATGGCCGCTGAGCCTGCGCGTCCGGAGCCTGTGCTCCGCGGCGGGAGAGGCCACAACAGTGAGAGGCCCGCGTACCGCAAAAACAAACAAACAAACAAAAAAAACCCATTATGATGAAAGGGCGACAGCACGATGTGCTCTCCACAGACACAGCACCAGAGAGTCTCCAGGAAGACAAGCCGATCCTGCTCCCTGGCTCGCTCACTCACTCTCAGATGAGCTCGCGAGAACCTCACACCTAACCCCGCAGCCTCTCATTTCAGAGAGGAAATGAAGAACTCAAGTCAAAACACACGCAGGGAAAACATGCACACACAATACTCTCACACCAGTACCCTAAAATAAAACAAAACAAAACACTAAACTATCTGTCTATATATTTTTTAGGGTAGTTGTTGAGACAAAGACTCTGGAGCCAAATGTTCTGAGTTCCAATCCTGTCATCACCACTTACACACTGTGTGACCCTGGGCAAGTGACTTCACTCCTCTGAGCCTTGTTTTCCTCATCTATGAAATGGGATAAATAATAATACCATCCTCACAAGACCGTTGGGAGGATTAAATGGGCAAATAAATACCAAGTATTTAAAACGGTACCTGCCACATTTTAGGCATTACTTAAATGTTTGCTGTTAGTAGTACCATGATAATCTCCCAGCTTTTACTTCATTTTAGTTTTACCAAAGCATGAAGTTACTGAACTGAAATATGCCCTGCTAGAGATAAGATAATGGATTAAGAGAAAGGGTCTCTGCAGCCTTCTATAGGCTTGTGACAGGCAGATTGCCAAGGTTCTCCGTGGCATGCTTCTGACATAAGCACTTTATGAGTCTGTGGCTTTTCTTGCAAAAGGGCTTCTTTAACCTGATATGAGTGGTTGACTTTCTAAATGACTGTACCAAACACCCCCTCCCTTGAGGACTCTCCCACTGGCCGCGTGGGTGGACCGTGTAACTAACCTGTCCAAGTCTTGGCGCAGGGCAGCCCCCTCCTCATCCTTTCTCAGCATGGCGGCCTGGCACTCAGCAAGGTGCTTGCCGGTGCAGCTCAGCTTCTCCGCCGCATCGGCCTGGGAAGCCTGGCACAGGACAGCAGGGAGAAGACGCTCGGTTGCAGAAGCCCATGCAAGATGCCATCAAGTGACTGGCATGTTCCCCACCCCATCTGGCTGGCGCACTTCTAACAGGAGGGGCTTTTGTCTGTTTTTAAGTTCAAGAAACCATGAACTAGTATGTGTGTGGAGTATGACAGACTCCCATTTGTAATTATGTCCCTCAAGCATCAGCTGCAACCTGTTGTGGTGGCTGGTGGGGCAGCAGGTATCAGAATCTCTGGGGTGGGGGTAGAGGTGGGGTGGCAGGGTACAGGAGTAACTGAAAAAAGTCACTGCCATGAAAACGGGTTTCAGTCTCACCCCTGCTCTGGCTCACGTCAGAAACACTGACTTGGAGAACATCTGCAGAGGGGGATGACTTATTTCCTTTCCATAAGACACAGGGGCGGTGAAAAGCACACTTGACAGCTCTAGCCAGGTGTTCAGGGAGTGGAAGAGCCATGACACAGACTCAGGTTGTCTACAAAGGTGAGCTGACGGCAGCTTTAGCCAGGGCACTGGAACTCCTGCAGGGAGGCCTCTCTGATGGTCCAATGAAAGCCAAGCCACATCCCCTTCCTCGACAGGCCCACAACCTGGGAGTGGAATGACCAGGTGAACGATGGGCCGGCCGCTGCTCAGGGCTCACAGGAGCACCTCCCCTGGGCCTCAGGGGCCAGGCTTACCTTCAGCTTCCCCACAGCCTCCTCGGCAGCCTGTAGCTGCCGACCTTGCTCCTCCAACTGGCCCCTGAGGCTCCTGCATTCTTCACTGGAGGTCTGGAGAGGATGAGAAAGGGATCAGAAAAGTGGGGTCCTTGTTCTGAGACTCCCTCGGCCCCACTCCCCCAAAATGGGTAAAAACAAGCTACCTCTCTCTTTTTCTCCCAAACTCAATAAACTTTGGGCTTCCCTGGTAACACAATCTCGTCAAGCCAAGAGACTTAAGCTTGGCCCCCAAACTGAGAATTTCATTTCTGCCAAGGAAAGGTGGAGTATGAGCCACATGGAACTGCAAGGGGTGGGGTGACACAAGGTGGGAGGCACATCTGTGGGAACGCAATAGTTGCCTAAGAGAGAGGTCAGGAGTGGTCTGAGTACACAGACCCAGAAGCAAACAGATACATCAGAAGCCAAAGCCCCGTAGATGTCTGCCTGTGTCCTCACTCTTAACTCTCTCTGCAGTTCAAGACACATGGTAAACGCTGTTCTCATAAGCTTGTCTATCCCAAGGGCTCTGTGAAAATGAATTGAGTTGGTTTCCTACAACTGCTCTGCTATCAGGAGGCACCTGAAGGGACAGAGAATCCAGGGACAGGACTCGAGGCAGTCAGGAACTCACATGCCAAAAGGGGCTGAACAAGTACATAAACGAGTACAAGGAAAATAGCAGAGGATGCACGCTTCCTTAAAGTGGGCAGTCCCCACCCAGCTCCTGCTGACTGCTGCCACGTAGGAATGAGAGCACAGGCTTTAGGAACTCCCAAGATTTCAAAAGAAGTCCAAAAACTGCATCTATAAACACCCTGCTCTTGAAATGTTGGCTACTAAGTTAAAAAAAATTCTGTGTGGGCCAAACTTGTCTGTAATGGCCTTAAATTTGGACGTCTGGGTTAAGGCATCCCTCTCCAATGCTGTGTCCCTAACATGTTCCTGCAGGGAGAAGGATGCTGTGAGCTATGACACCAGGATGAGGCCATGTTGGCCTGGGCCCCCAGGACACTCTTGGGCCCTCATGTGCCACCTGGCCCAAGGTGCATCCCAACCACTCACGGACCCACCAGGCCCTGCTGCAGGAGACAAGTGCAGCTCAGACGGTCAAGGTGAGGGTTACCTTAAGTCTGCTCTGGTAGTCCATGATCTCGGTGCTCAGCTGGAACTTGAGGGTGTCGAGCTCCTGGCGTGCAGTCTCCCGGATGCTCTGGGCCTGCTGCTCGGCCTGGGCCAGCTGGGACTGCAGGCCAGGCAGTGAGCCAGCTGCCTCCTCAGCTGCCTTCAGCTTCCCCTGCAAGCTCTCCTTCTCTCGCTGCAGCCCTGCCACTTGGTGTTCCAGGCCCTCCCGCTCCTTGGACGCTGCCTCTTTGGCATCCTGGAGCTCCTGCATGGCGCGGGCCAGCGCCCCCTCCAGCGGCTCTTTCTCCGCGGTCAGCGCGCAGACCTGGATGCCGAGCTCGGCCATATCCGTGTTGGCCCGGTGCGGCTGCTCCTGCAGCTCAGCAGGTTCCAGCTGCGCCTCCTCGGAGCTGCCTGTTGCCTGGGACAGCTCCTCCCACACTACTTGGAGCTCCTCCCTCCGCTGGGCCTCTCCGGCCCTCTCCTCCTGCAGCGCCCCTTCACGCTCCGAGCACTGCACCAGCTCCTGAACGTGGGCCCTGGTGAGGGCTTTGTTCTGCTCCTTCAGTTGCTGCACGAGGGCCTTGTGCTCCCTCAGAGCGGCCTCGGCCACGCTCAGCTGGCTCTGCACCTTCTCCCGGTCACCCAGGGCTGCCTGCAGCTTGGCCTGGAGGTCCAGCACCCCAGCCTGCAGTCTCTGGGCCTCCCCTAGATGGCTCTCCAGCTGTGCCTGAGACAGGGCCAGCTGGGCTGCTAGCTCCTGGGATGCGTGGTCTTGAGGTGGGCTGAACCCCTGTTGGCTTTTGTCTGCTGTGAGGGTCTCGATCAGCTGGGTCTGCTGGCGGCACCGGTCCTCAAGCGCCCTGACCTCCCCAGCCCGGGCCTCCGCTAGCTGCCGGCACTGCTCCACCTGCTCCCACAGCTGTTGGCATTCAGCCTCCTTGCTTTGCAGGGCAGCCTCCTTCTCAGCCACATGGGCCCTCATGGTCTCCTTGGCCTTCTTCACAGCCAGGAGGCTTGCCTCCATCTGGTCTCCCATGTGCCGGATGCTGGCCTGCTCTGACTGCAGGGAGGCCAGGGAGCCCTGGATGGCCGCCTCCCGCTGCTGCAGCGCTTGATAGTCAGCCTGCAGGGCCTGAAGCTTATCCTCCAACAGCTGGTTGCGCTCCACCACATTCTGCAGCTCCTTCTCCAGCTCCCTGTTGGCCTGCTGGAGCTTCTTCTCCTGGCCGGCCCCTTGCATCTTGGGATCGTCCACCTGTCCCTCCCACAGGCCCCTCTGTTCCTCCTCCAGCTTCTCACAGGCCTGCTGCAGGGTGGGGCTCAGAGCCTCGTGCTCCGCAGCCGCCACAGGCAGATCTGGGCCTGACTGCGCAGCAAGTCGCTCCAGCGTCCCCACCCTCTGGCTGAGGCGGTCTTTGTCCTGGATGAGCTGCTTCTTCTGCTCCTCCAGGTCACTCACATGCTGGCTCACCTGGGCCAGCTGGGTCTCCAGGAGCTGCAGCTGCCGCGTCAGGGACCTGGCCTCCTGCTCCAGCAGCCCCTTTTCCTCCTGCCGCCGCTGCTCCTCTCGCCTCCCCTCCGCGAGCTCTTCCTCCAGGGAGCTCAAGTGGGCCAACGACTCGTGCAGCTGACGCTGGAGCTGGGCTGCCTCCTGCCCCTTCCTGGACAGCTCTTCCCGGAGCGGGGCCATCTCCTCCACCAGGCGCTCCAGGCTGGCCCGGGCCTCCTCCTTCAGCTGCAGCTCTTTGGCCAGCTGCTCCAGCTGGGTGCTCTCCCTTTCCAGGAGCTTCTCCCCCAGCTCCTGAGTCTCCAGGGGCGAGTCACTGGGGATGCGCTTTTGTTGCCCCTTTGCGTCCAGTGCCATGTCAGCCTTCTGCTCGGCTGCACTCAGCTGGTCTGGGACATCAGCTGAGCACTGGTCCTTCCTGCCCAGGGAGTCACGTGTGGCCTCGAGCTCCCGAGCCAGGGGCTGCAGTAGGGACTCCAGCCGCCGCAGGGCTGAGAGGTAATCCTCCTCCTTCTCCGAGGCCCCCAGCTCCAGGGCCTGCAGGCACGTCTGCAGCTCCTTCACAGTGTTCTGTGTGGCCTGGGTGACTTCCCACTGCTCCTGGAGCGCGGCCACCACACCGGCGAGGCGAAGGTTGTCCTCGGCGGCGGCGCGGCCCCTCTCTCTCTCTGCCTGCAGCTGCTCTCCATGCAGGCTGACGGCTGCCCTCAGCTCCTGGTTCTCTCTTTCCCGCTGCTGCATCTGCTCCTTCAGCTGCTTCTCCCGCACCTCCAACTGGTCCAGCTCTAGCCGCAACTCGTCAAAGCCCTCCAGTGCCTCATGGTTTAAGGGGTTGCTCAGGTCAAGGTGGGAGGTCATCTCCTGAGTCTGGGGAGGAAACACGAAAAACAAGTGGCTTGGGTATGAAGCTACATTGCTGCTTGGCAAAACTTTAGAAGTTAATGAGAACAGAAGTAAAAATACAGCAATTACATGACCTAAGCTTAGTCTATCGAGCTATTCAAAGGACTGGGACCCCTTTGCTCAAAGCATATGCCAGAGGAGGTCAGTAGCACATCCTAAAATATGATGCAACGCCACATGTGTGAGCTCCACTGAGACCCAGAACTTGCGTTTCCCATTCAGCCTCCTGTAGCTTTGGTAACATAATGGATGCTGGCTCTTAGAGAAATGATGTTATATGTAAACTACTGCTTCCCCATTGCACCCTACCCACAATTCCTGTTGCAATTAAATCACAAAATAGGGTAAAAATGCTACTTATACTGATTAGTCTTATTTTGCTTTGCTGATTAATTTCAGTGTTCTTTCCCATTAAACTATACAATACATTCACATTTCTAACAAAATTAATGAAACTGACCTGACGCACTAACGTTTACTGAGCGCTAGCCTGTGCCAAGTCCTTAAGCACTGTGCGTGTGTGCCCTCATTTACTCCCTACAACCACCTTACAGGCTGGTATGAGATTGTACAGATGAGAGAGCTCAAGTTTCGACAGGGTAAGTCACCTTCCCAGGGTCACACAGGGGGCGAGTGACAGTCAGGATTTGACCTTGCCACTTTTAATCACAGTGCCAAACCACTTCTTCTGAAACACTTTAAAAAGCTTTTAAAAGAATTTAGTTTTTAAAAGGCCTAAATTCCTTTTGGTTATAAAAACCTGGACTCGAGGAAACAGTGGGTAGGACTGAGGGGTTATATCGCTCGGGTTGGAACACCAGGCATCTGAGAACATCCCCCTGAGCTGGGAGGGGCAAGAACATGCCCTGGTTGACATGACAGAGAGGGAGTCCCCAGCCTTCTTGGCATTACCTGCAGGTAGCTGCTCACCAAACTGCTCATGCTGGAACTTCGGCTGGGGGGTCTCCATAGGTAAGCAGAAGAGCCAGTGCCCAGGGTCCTCCTGCGGGGCCACAAAACAGACATGCTTGCATCAGAGCAGGGAACACACACACATACACACACACTCGGGGAGGCCTTGGTTGTCACTAGGCAACCAGGTGGTGGTAGCGGCAGTGCCCTCCCAGGTTCAGTAAGAAGGCAAAATCCAACAATTTCCACCAAAGCACACATTCAGGTTGGTCGTAGCAGCTGGACCCCGCTGTTGAAGTCTAAGCATGATGGCTTTGCTCTCACTGCCAAAAAGGAATGAAGTGAACATAGTATTTCCCAGTTTTTAGTTTAAGTTTTCCTAGAACCTTCGATGCCAGCCATAACTTGTCTACCAGGGAGGAACCAACAACAGTCAATCTGGTAAATAAAGGTCACGCTGTGCTTCAGGCCTTGAGGTCACTGCTTTACGTTATGTTACACGAGTAATGTGGCTGGAAGACCTCTTCTGGTTCACACACGACATTTCCCTCACTGCAGAAAGTTCTATTTGATGGCGCTAGTCATTGCAAACGAAACACACTTTTACTTAATGACCAGAATCTTCTCCTTAATCTGCAATTATTGCATTTTAAACCTTGTTAGTCTCCACAACCCAACAACTGCACTTCTCAGTATCTACCTGAAAGACAGTCACATATGTGCATAAGGTGATGTGTGGGGATGCTCCTGGCAGCACCGTCATGGTGGAAAAAGCAGAACCTTTCTAACTCCACATCACTAGAGAAACAGATAAACTGTTTACTCACACAATGGAATACTCTATGCCACAGGTTGGCAATCTTTTTTTGTAAGGGCCAGATAGTGAATATTTTCAGTTGGCAAGACTTACGGGCTCTGTCACAATTCAACTCTGCCACTGTAGCATGAAAGCAGCCATAGACAATAGGTAAATGAAGGTGTGTTACACATGGCCCTGTGGGCCGTGGTTTGCCAGCCCTACTCCACATCTATAGAACTCCCTGTACAAACACAGATAAAAATCTCAAAAACAATGTGGAATGAAAAAAGCAACCTGCAAAAGTATCGCCATCTCATGATTCAATCAATGTAGCAAATTAAAAATATATATATAAAATACAACTATTCATACGTAATATTTACAGGCACATGTAGTGAAACACAAAAATATTTGGGAATGACATGCATTAACTACAGGGTTGTAATTACTTCTAGAAAGGGAGAAAATGAGAAAGGATGGCCGTGGGGTGGGGCTTTATTGGGATCTATAATATTTTATTTCTTTAAAAAAAAGGGTATCAGACATAACAAAAAAATCCCACAAGAACCAGCTTGAAGGGACTTTGGCCAAATATAAGGCACCTTAAGGTTTAAAATAATTACAGTGACAGAATATAACCTATTGAAAAAAATAAGAATCCACGAGTCAATACTGCTATAAATGAATAAATAGATGGGGAAGAAGGAAAAGATCTTCCTTACAATAGAATGCCAACTATTAGTGTAGAAGGAACGATGGAGTCAGAAAATCACTCTGGTAACCATGATAGTAACTGATTCAGGAAAGATTTACCAGATGCTAAAACTAACAGGAGGGAGATTTAAAAGAAACAGGATAAACCTAGTCTCAGGCTTCCCTGGTGGCGCAGTGGTTGAGAGTCCGCCTGCCGATGCAGGGGACACGGGTTCGTGCCCCGGTCCGGGAAGATCCCACATGCCGTGGAGCGGCTGGGCACGTGAGCCATGGCCGCTGAGCCTGCGTGTCCGGAGCCTGTGCTCCGCAACGGGAGAGGCCGCAACAGTGAGAGGCCCGCGTACCCGCAAAAAAAAAAAACAACAAAAAACCTAGTTTCAAAATGTCTTCCCATAAGATACATATTAATTACAAACAGAGAAACAGTAACTTTAGGAGAAACCTGGCTAACACCACCTTAACCAAATGATCATGGTTAACCTTGCAAGTAATGAAACAAACCAACATCCTGTGTCTCTGGGTACAATGTGCTGAGGACACAACACCTCGGGTATTTCTGCCAAAAATGCTTAATCTGAATCCAATAATGAGAAAACACTAGACAAACTCAAATTAAGGAATATTTTACAAAATAACTGGCCTGTACTTTTCAAAAATGTCTGTGCAAAGAGGAGAAACTGTTCCAAATGAACAAGGACTAGGAAGACCCAACAATTCACTGACATGTGATCCTGGATTATAAAAGACATGTCTGGTGTAATTCTTAAAATTTGAACACAGTCTGTAGATTAGACAGCAGTATTGTATCAATGTTCTGTGATTTTAACAATTGAACTGAGGTTATATAGATATCCCTGACTTTAGGAAAGGATGTCCCTGATTTTAGGAAATACACGATGAAGTACTTAGGAGTAAAGGGGAATCAGGTCTGTAACTTATACTCAAATGATGCAGGAAATAAACCAACATGTTTACATAAAGATAAAGAACGATAAGAAATTCCCTGGCGGTCCAGTGGTTAAGACTCCACGCTTCCACTGCAGGAGGCGCAGGTTCAATCCCTGGTGGGGGAACTAAGATCCCACATGCCACGTGGCACGGCCGGAAAAAAAAACAAAGAGAGAGAGAGAGAAAGAATGATTAAAACGTTTGTAGTAAAATACTGATAACTGGGGAATCAAAATGAATGAGTACCGTGTACTATTTTTACAACTTTTCTGTAAGTCTGAAATGATTTTAAAATTGAACAGTTCTAAAAATGACACGAAGTAAATATGGCAAAAAGGTTAGCTCTTAAATCCTGGTGGTTGGCAAATGGGTTCCATTATAGTCAGTATTTTTTCCTCCATAGAAAGAAGTCCCTAATAAGAAATACAAAAATTGGAAAAAAACCAAAACAAAACACCACCTTATTAACAGAAAGCAAAACAAAACAAAGAATGCTGGACTTGAGTTTAACTCAAGTCTAGTACCCTGGCCCTGCTGCCTGCCAGCTATGTGAATCTAGGCAAGTCCCTCCACTCTCTGAGCCTGTTTCCTCAGCACCTTGCTCCTGGAACAGTTGTGAGGATGCAGTTAGACAGTGTGTGAGTACTGGTACTGCTCCCTCTCTTACTGGCCTCCACGATAACTGTATCTATGAGAACATACTGGGGAAAAGCCCACTTGCTCCCCGCTTGCTCCCACACCAAGCCCCTTAACACATCTGAAAACCTTGGGTTTCACATATGCGTCTCCACTGACTCATGCCACCTGGCCAGTTAGGTTAGTTTAAGGTTGGAGCCTCCAGATGCTATCGCTAGTCACGATTCAACCAAGTCTGTAAAATTAGCAAGGATAAGAGTTGCAAAGCTACAGGTAATTTACTGCATGAGCAAAACTGCTTTGAGTAGACTGGTGGCAAGCTTCAAAACTTCAAACACCTCTTTCCGCTCTTTTCAACCAAGCAATTAATTCTTCAAGGTACCTGGCAAACGTCGGCCAGGCAGCATCCAGGTCATAGCCCCTCGATGCCAGGTCAAACTGGATGTCGGTCAGCTCGTAGAGTTGGCCCACGATGTCAGAGCTCAGCTTTGGCTTCAGAAAGGGGCTCCTTGCGTAGTACCAGTCACTGCAGGGAAACACAAAAAGGGGTCAAGTGCAGGAGTACATAAAGAAAGGCAAGAAATCAGTCCTCCCAGTAAGGCTCTGCCTCATCAAATTCCAACTCAGATAACTAAATTAATTAAAGACAGACACATACACATACACCCCAATTTAATTTTCACTGTAGGAGCACATAACCCTCAAATAAGTTTGCTCTTCTTCAGGGAAATTACTGAAATGAATTATATGCTTATTTGTTTATTATTTATATCATACCTATTTCCAAATGAATGCGAGAAACCTTAAATCTGAATTACTGTCCAAGAAAAGGCAGTTGTAGGGGAAAGAATACTTTTTTTTTTTTTTTTTGCGGTACGCGGGCCTCTCACTGCTGTGGCCTCTCCCGTTGCGGAGCACAGGCTCCGGACGCGCAGGCTCAGCGGTCATGGCTCACGGGCCTAGCCGCTCCGCGGCACGTGGGATCTTCCCAGTCCGGGGCACGAACCTGTGTCCCCTGCATCGGCAGGCGGACTCTCAACCACTGTGCCACCAGGGAAGCCCCAGAACACTTCTTTTTTCAAAGAAAATCTTGTCTTCTATCCCCTCCAGAGAACTCAATACAGGACACTGAACTCACTGCTAATTTCTGTCCAGACACCAACATAAAAGCCAAGGAACAAAACATCTCCATTTGGAAGTGGTAGTTGTTTCACTTCACGTGAAGCAATAAGAATTAAAAAGACAACACTGATGAGTTTAATGAACTACTCGGCTGAACTGGGATACACTGGGAGTCAAGCTGTTTATGACAGTTTTCACCAAACATCACAACAAAATAACCTTCAAATCAAATGTGCAAAGGTTCTCAACTCACATGCATTCACAAAGCCTGGCACATGCAAGAGCAATACACATTTATGCAAATCAATCTTAAAAGTGACAAAATGAAACAAAATATTCCCCCCCAATGGTCTTCCTTTAATTCAGAAGTATTTCTTTTAATTAACTGGAAGAACACTCCAGAGGTAGAGGGGAGGCAGAGCTGGAAAAGGGATGCCGGGCGAGCCAAAGAGGTTCAGCTGACTGGCAGCTGATCTGCGGCTCCTAATCTGACACCCTCTCCCCGCCTTACACGCTCAACCCCACCTCTCCCTCCTCCTTCCCCTCCTGCTGAGGCTTCAGCACTAGGGGCACAAAGGCTCCCAATCTGGTCACTCATCACAATCCCCAGGTAGCCCAGACCCATGGGGCGGGTGCTGACTCAGTGTCTCAGATGAGACCCCAGGCTCGTTGGTGTTAAAAACCCCACAGGTGATTCTGATGAGAGGCCAAGGCTGCAACCCACTGGTCCAGGGTGACCAGTGGGGTCTGCCCATTAGTGCCAGCACCAAGGACCTGCCATCCACCAGAGGAAACTACCTGGCATTAGGAGTTCAGAGACCTAGACCCAAGCTCCTGCTTTCTGCCTCAGCATCAGTGGGGCCCAGAGAAAGGCATTTGGCCTCTCTGAGCCTCACTTTCCTCACCTGTGAAAGCTCAGTGCTACCTGCCCAATGTGCGCCAAGGACTGTGGTAGGGAAGGGGAGAGGAGGATGACAGGGGGAGGTCCCTGCTTGTGCCAGGGTGTGACACAGACAGGCACTGCTGCTGTGGCTGTCATTATTATTGTTTAGTTTATCACATTTATTTGAGGTCTTCTGAACTTGTTTCAGAGATGTTATACACTTTAATACATGCTGAAAAGTGCTGAAGAATTGTTCACTGCAAAAACAATAATTTAAAAAGAAAAATATACATAATCCTATCCTTTATCAAATCATGTTCTCATATACTTTTTTTAAAATAGATCTTTATTGGAGTATAATTGCTTCACAATACTGTTAGTTTCTGTTGCACAACAAAGCGAATCTTCCACGTGCATATACATGTCCTCATATCCCCTTTCTCTTGAGCCTCCCTCCCATCCTCCCTATCCCACCCCTCTAGGGACACTGCAAAGCACGGAGCCGATCTCCCTGTGCTAGGCTGCTGCTTCCCGCCAGACAACTATTTTACATTCGATAGTGTATATATGTCGATGCTACTCTCACTTCGCCCCAGCTTCACCTCCCACCCCATGTCCTCAAGTCCATTTTCTATGTCTACCTCTTTATTCCTGCCCTGCAACTAGGTTCATCAGTACTTTTTTTTTTTTAAGATTCCATATATATGCATTAGCATACGGTATTTGTTTTTCTCTTTCTGACTTACTTCACTCTGTATGACAGATTCTAGGTCCATCCACCTCACTACAAATAACTCAATTTTGTTTCTTTTTATGGCTGAGAAATATCCATTGTATATATGTGCCACATCTTCTTTATCTATTCATCTGTCGATGGACATTTAGGTTGGTTCCAAGTCCTGGCTATTGTAAATAGTGCTGCAATGAACACTGTGGTATATGTCTCTTCTGGAATTATGGTTTTCTCAGGGTATATGCCCAGTAGTGGAATTGCTGGGTCATATGGTAGTTCTATTTTCAGTTTTTTAAGGAACCTCCATACTGTTTTCCGTAGCGGTTATATCAATTTACATTCCCACCAACAGTGCAGGAGGGTTCCCTTTTCACCACACCCTTTCCAGCATTTATTGTTTCTAGATTTTTTGATAATGGCCATTCTAACCGGCATGAGGGGATATCTCATTGTAGTTTTGATTTGCATTTCTCTAATAATTAGTGATGTTGAGCATCTTTTCATGCGCCTGTTGGCCATCTGTATGTCTTCCTTGGTGAAATGTCTATTTAGGTCTTCTGCCCATTTTTGGATTGGGTTGTTTGTTTTTTTGATACTGAGCTCCATGAGCTGTTTGTATATTTTGGAGATTAATCCTTTGTCCATTGTTTCATTTGCAAATATTGTCTCCCATTCTGAGGGTTGTCTTTTCGTCTTGTTTATGGTTTCCTTTGCTGTGCAAAAGCTTTGAAGTTTCATTAGGTCCCATTTGTTTATTTTTGTTTTTATTTCCATTACTCTAGGAGGTGGGTCAAAAAAGATCTTGCTGTAGTTTATGTCAACAAGTGTTTTTCCTATGTTTTCCTCTAAGAGTTTTATAGTGTCTGGTCTTACATTTAAGTCTTTAATCCATTTGGAGTTTATTCTTGTGTATGGTGTTAGGGAGTGTTCTAATTTCATTCTTTTACATGTAGCTGCCCAGTTTTCTCAGCACCACTTATTGAAGAGGCTGTATTTTCTCCATTGTATGTTCTTGCCTCCTTTGTCATAAATTAGGTGCCCATATGTGTGTGGGTTTATCTCTGGGCTTTCTATCCTGTACCACTGATCTATATTTCTGTTTCTGTGCCAGTACCATACTGTCTTGATTACTGTAGCTTTGTGGTATAGTTTGAAGTCAGGGAGCCTGATTCCTCCAGCTCCATTTTTCTTTCTCAAGATTGCTTTGGCTATTCAGGGGTCTTTTGTGTTTCCATACGAATTGTAAAATTTTTTGTTCTAATTCTGTGAAGAATGCCACTGGTAGTTTGATAGGGATGGCATTGAATCTGTAGATTGCTTTGGGTAGTATAGTCATTTTCACAGTATTGATTCTTCCAATCCAAGAACATGGTATATTCCATCTGTTTGTCATATTTGACTTCTTTCACCACTGTTTTATAGTTTTCTGAGTACAAGTCTTTTGCCTCCTTAGGCAGGATTTTTCCTAGGTATTTTATTCTTTTTGTTGCAATGGTAAAATGGGAGTGTTTCCTTAATTTCTCTTTCCGATTTTTCATTGTTGGTGTATAGGAATGCCAGAGATTTCTGTGCATTAATTTTGCATCCTGCAACCCTATGAAATTCATTGATTAGTTCTAGTAGTTTTCTGGTGGCACCTTTAGGATTTTCTATGTTTAGTATCATGTCATTGGCAAACAGTGACAGTTTTACTACTTCTTTTCCAATTTGGATTCCTTTTATTTCTTTTTCTTCTCTGATTGCTGTGGCTAGGACTTCCAAAACTATGTTGAATAACAGTGGTGAGAATGGACATCCTTGTCTTGTTCCTGATCTTAGAGGAAATGCTTTCAGTTTTTCACCATTGAGTATGATGCTTGCTGTGGGTTTGTCATATATGGCCCTTATTATGTTGAGGTAGGTTCCCTTTATGCCCATTTTCTGGAGGGCTTTTATCGTAAATGAGTGTTGAATTTTGTCAAAAGCTTTTTCTGCATCTATTGAGATGATCATATAGTTTTTATTCCTTGATTTGTTAGTGTGGTGTATCACAGTGACTGGTTTGCGTATACTGAAGAATCCTTGCATCCCTGGGATAAATCCCACTTGATTGTGGTGTATGATCATTTTAATGTGCTGTTGGATTCTGTTTCCTAGTATTTTGTTCAAGATTTTTGCATCTATGTTCATCAGTGATATTGGTCTATAATTTTCTATTTTTGTGGTATCTTTTTCTGGTTTTGGTATCAGGGTGATGGTGGCTTCATAGAATGAATTTGGGAGTGTTTCTCCCTCTGCAATTTTTTAGAAGAGTTTGAGAAGGATCAGTGTTAGCTCTTTTCTAAATGTTTGATAGCATTTGCCTGTGAAGCCATCTGGTCCTGGACCTTTGTTTGTTGGAAGATTTTTAATTACGGTTTCAATTTCATTTCTTGTGATAGGTCTGTTTATATTTTCTAATTCTTCCTGGTTCAGTCTTGGAAAATTGTACCTTTCCAAGAATTTGTCCATTTCTTCATGGTTGTCCATTTTATTGGCATATAGTTGTTTCTGGTAGTCTCTTATAATCTTTGGTATTTCTGCAGTGCCCGTTGTGATTTCTCCTTTTTCATTTTTAATTTTATTGCTTTGCGTCCTCTCCCTTTTTTTCTTGATGAGTCTGGCTAAGGGTTTATCAATTTTGTTTATCTTCTCAAAGAACCAGCTTTTACTTTTAGTGATCTTTGCTATTGTTTTCTTTGTTTCTATTTCACTTATTTCTGATCTTTATGATTTCCTTCCTTCTACTGACTTTGGGTTTTCTTTGTTCTTCTTTCTCTGGCTGTTTTAAGTGTAGGGTTAGATTGTTTATTTGAGATTTTCCTTGTTTCTTGAGGTGACATTGTATTGCTATAAACTTCCCTCTTAGAATGGCTTTTGCTGCATCCCATAGGTTTTGGGTCATTGTGTTTTCATTGTCATTTGTTTCTATGTATTTTTTAATTTCTTCTTTCATTTCTTCAGCGATCTCTTGGATATTTAGCACCGCACCGTTCAGCCTCCATGTATTTGTGTTTTTTACAGTTTTTTTCCCTGTAATTCACTTCCAATCTCATAGCATTGTGGTCAGAAAAGATGCCTGATACGATTTCAATTTTCTTAAATTTTCTGAGGCTCCATTTCTGACCCAAGATGTGATCTATCCTGGAGAATGTTCCATGTGCACTTGAGAAGAAAGTGTATTCTGCCACTTTTGGGTGGAATGTTCTATAAATATCAATTAGATCTATCTGGTCTATTATGTCATTTAAAGCTTACGTTTCCTTATTTATTTTCTGTCTGGTCCATTGGTGTAAGTGGGGTGTTAAAGCCCCCTACTATTATTGTGCTACTGTCAATTTCTCCTTTCATGGTTTTTAGCATTTGCCTTATGTATTGAGGTGCTCCTATGTCGGGTGCATAAACATTTATAATTGTCATATCTTCTTGGATTGATCCCTTGATCATTATGTTGTGTCCTTCCTTGTCTCTTGTAACATTCTTTATTTTAAAGTCTATTTTATCTGATATGAGTATTGCTACTCCAGCTTTCTTTTGATTTCCATCTACATGGAATATCTTTTTCCATCCCTTCACTTTCAGTCTGTAAGTTTCCCTAGGTCTGAAGTGGGTCTCTTATAAACAGCATATATATGGGTCTTGTTTTTGAATCCATTCAGCCAGTCTGTGTCTTTTGGTTGGGGCATTTAATCCATCTACATTCAAGGTCATTATCGATATGTATGTGCCTATTACCATTTTCTTAATTTTTTTTTTTTTTTTTTTTTTTTTGCGGTACGCGGCCCTCTCACTGTTGTGGCCTCTCCCGTTGCGGAGTACAGGTTCCAGATGCGCAGGCTCAGCAGCCATGGCTCACAGGCCTAGCCGCTCCACAGCATGTGGGATCTTCCCAGACTGGGGCACGAACCCGTGTCCCCTGCATCGGCAGGCGGACTCAACCACTGCGCCACCAGGGAAGCCCTTGGTTTTGTTTTTGTGGGCCTTTTTCTTCTCTTGTGTTTCCCCGCTTAGAGGAGTTTCTTTAGCATTTGTTGTAAAGCTGGTTTGGTGGTGCTGAATTCTCTTAGCTTTTGCTTGTCTGAAAAGCTTTTGACTTTGGCATTGAATCTGAATGTGATCCTTGCTGGGTAGAGTACTGTTGGTTGTAGGTTTTTCTCTTTCATCACTTTAAGTATATCCAGCCACTCCCTTCTGGCTTGCAGAGGTTCTGCTGAAAAATCAGCTGATAACCTTATGGGGATTCCTTTGTATGTTATTTTTTGTTTTTCCCTTGCTGCTTTTAATATTTTTTATTTGAATTTCATTTTTGTTAGTTTGATTAATATGTGTCTTGGTGTATTTTTCCTAGGGTTTATCCTGTATCGGACTCTGTGCTTCCTGGACTTGGGTGACTATTTCCTTTCCTATGTTAGGGAAGTTTTCAACTATAATCTCTTCAAATATTTTCTCAGACCCTTTTTCTCTTTTTCTTCTTGGACCCCTATTATTTGAATGTTGGTGCGTTTAGTGTTGTCCCAGAGGTCTCTGAGATTGTCTTCAATTCTTTTCATTCTTTTTTTTTTTTTTCCTCCGGTACGCGGGCCTCTCACTGTTGTGGCCTCTCCGGTTGCGGAGCACAGGCTCCGGACGCGCAGGCTCAGCAGCCATGGCTCACAGGCCCAGCCGCTCTGCGGCATGCGGGATCTTCCCAGACCGGGGCACGAACCCGCGTCCCCTGCATCGGCAAGCAGACTCTCAACCACTGTGCCACCAGGGAAGCCCCATTCTTTTTTCTTTATTCTGCTCCTCGGCAATTATTTCCACCATTTTGTCTTTCAGCTAACTTATTCGTTCTTGTGCCTCAGTTATTCTGTTATTGATTCCTTCTAGTGTATTTCAGTTATTGTGTTGTTCATCTCTGTTTGTTTGTTCCTTAGTTCTTCTAGATCTTTGTTAAACACTTTTATTTTCTCAATCCATGCCTCCATTCTATTTCTGAGATTCTGGATCATCTTTACTCTCGTTACTCTGAATTCTTTTTCAGGTAGATTGCCTATTTCCTCTTCACTTATTTGGTTTTCTAGGTTTTTGCCTTGCTCCTTCATTTGTGACGTATTTTTTTGCCATCTCACTTTTTTTTTAATGAGTGGGATTGTGCTCCTGTCTTACTGGTTGTTTGGCCTGAGGCTTCTAACACTAGGGTTTGTAGGCTATTGGGTAGAGCTGGGTCTTGGTGCTGAGATGAGGAGCTCCGTGAGACCTCACTCCAAAGAATATTCCCTGGGGTCTGAGGTCCTGTTAGTCCAGTGGTTCAGACTTGGAGCTCCCACTGCAGGAGCTTTGGCCCAACCCTGGGCTTGTGAACCAAGATCCCGCAAGCTGCCTGGGGCAGCAGGAAAAGAAAGAAACATACAACAATAGCAAAGTAAAAAATAAAATTAGACTAGGAAACTAACAGATATGTTAGGAAAAATATAAAAATAAAAATATAGATGAATCAACAACCGTAAGGTACATTAGTACCACAATAGTAAAAAAGAGGAGGAGGGAAAAGAAAAAAAATAAACAAAAATTTAAAACAGGGGGGGAAAAGGCCTTGCCTGTGGAGGGTGGGGCCTAAGCAACGGTGAGGTTTGGGTGGTGGGTGGGGCCAATGCTCAGGACCCACAGGGCTGGAAAACACCCTGGGGGCTGTTGGGGTGCAGCTTAGGCTCAAGGAACAGAAGGGGCCCAGGCATGCTCCCCACCCCTGGTCTCAGAGGGCAGGGGACTTCACCTGGGAGCCCAGCGGGCTTCTTGGACACCCAGCGGTCTTCCTGGACTCAAGTTGGCAGGGCAAATGCCCTCTGCTCCTCCTGGGTGGTCCCTCCCGCCTGCCTCTCCTGATCTCCCCGGCCTCAGGGGCACTGATCCTGTCTGGCCTCCACTTCTCCTCCCCGCTCAGTCCCCCTACTGGTTCACTCTGGGGTTTCCTCCCATCTCCTTGGGCATCAGAGTCCCCCACCAGCGGCTGGCACGCACCCTAGCTGTGGGGAGACACTAATTCTGCGTCTTCCCACACCGCCCTCTTGACTCTGCCTCCTCATGTTCTCATATACTTTCTAATTCTTTTATATATATTTTTGTAATTTCATTGTTGCCATTAGGATAGATAAGATTTGCATTCTTTTTCATTGATTATTATATTGTTATTTTCCTTGTTGCTATATAGACTTCCTTATTGCAATTTTATTTATTTATTGGGCAGGCAAAGAGTGAGTTTATTAGCATAGGAAACTTGTGAGAGATACAAGTGGGCAGGCAAGGCAGCGCAGCGGCCCCAAGAACAGAGTAGGCTACATTTTTATAATCAAAGAACAAGTGGGGAGGGGAGACCACCTCTTCTTCACTCTTGGGCAGCTATCAAGGCTTACATAATTAGTTCCTCCTTTAACCCTATACAGTCTAACCTGGACAGTCATGGCGCTACTTAAATCATACGTATATTAGCAAAAGGGTGGTAACATATACTAAAATATGGTAATTCATCTCAGGTTTTGGTATACCTTATTGCAATTTTAAATGATGCCTTGTTATGTCATTTAAAATAATTTGCTGTAATTTTTTAAAATAAATTCATTTATTTATTTATTATTTTTTCTTTTTGGTTGTACTGTGTCTTTGTTGCTGCACGCAGCTTTCTCTAGTTGCGGCAAGTGGCGGCTACTCTTCGTTACGGTGCACGGGCTTCTCATTGCAGTGGCTTCTCTTGTTGTGGAGCATGGGCTCTACGCATGCAGGCTTCAGTAGTTGTGGCTCGTGAGCTCTAGAGCGCAGGCTCAGTAGTTGTGGCGCACGGGCTTAGCTGCTCCGCGGCATGTGGGATCTTCCAGGACAAGGGCTCAAACCCGTGTCCCCTGAATTGGCAGACAGATTCTTAATCACTGTGCCACCAGGGAAGCCCTAATTTGCTGTAATTTAACAGCCTCCCATCATTGGACATTGATGGCTTCCATCTTGTGTATTGTAAGTAGCATCACCATTTTTTTTAAATTGAAGTCTAGTTGATTTACAATACTGTGTTAATTTCAGGTGTACAGCAAAGTGATTTGGTTACACATATACATGTACATATCTATATTCTTTTATTCTTTTCCATTATAGCTTATTATAAGATATTGAATATAGTTCCCTGTGCTATACAGTAAATCTCTGTTTATTTTACATATGGTAGTGTGCATCTGTTAATCCCATACTCCCAATTTATTCCTCTCCCCGCTTCCCCCTTTGGTAACCATAAGTTTGTTTTCTATGTCTGTGAGTCTGTTTCTGTTTCATAAATACGTTCATTCATACTGTTTTTTAGATTCCATATATAAGTGACATCGTATGATATTTGTCTTTCTCCGTCTGACTTTAAGTTGTATCATTATTATTAGTGAGGGGACTTTGGGTCATTTCTGAATGGTGTGGGGTAAAGCCCAGCACTGTCATGTATTTACCTGGTCACTTTGGTGTTCATGAAGCACTGCTGTAAGGTGTCGGCCAACCTCTGGTGCACCAAGGAGTAGCGAATAAATGCTCTTCCCTTTCCCAGAGATGTTCGGAGCTGGAAAATGTAGATAAAATAGAAATGAAGAGCTGTTAGCCTAACTCCAAATACAGGCCTCATGGATGGCTGACAAAAGCAGAAACAAAACAGGGCAGAAAATGTCACCCAATCCTACCCTACACATAACCTGCACTTACGTCCCTCAAAGAACACAAAACATTTGAGAATGTCACCCCACAGAGGGAGGCCTAAAGTGGGTGGACGTCTTGCAGGCCTCCATCTAAGAATAATCTGTAGACTCCAGCAAACGTGTCAAGGAAGATACAGTCACGAAAGGCTCAAATATCTACTGTGGATTCTACCAGAATGTCATTCTTCCTCCTCTGCTCCATCAGAATCCCTGGGTTTAGAGTCAGAGATGAAACAGTCTGACTTAATTTGGAATATTTACAAAACAGGTTGGAGGTAAATGAAGGGCTTCTCATACCAGAAGTACACTTGAAGAGGAAGAGATGGTCTCAGTTTACCTAATGCCTGGGCTTATTTTTGAAGTTTTGGGAGAAGAGATGCAGGGGAAGAGGCCTAAGGGGCTTGGCTGGAGCCCATGTGGAAGGGGCAAGAGAGAGGAGGGCAAAAGGCAGAGGAGTGTTAGGGGGACTTGTGATGGATGTATAACTGCCTCCTCTGTGTCCTCGTGGAACCATCACTAAAATCCACATATCTGTCAATGCTTTCCTAGTTGGATTTATTTTCAGCTATACCAACTCACTGCATTTAGTCAGAAGGTGCCCAGGGGGTGAGGGCAGGGGTGTTTCTAGGTGGCCCAGTTACACTGAAGTAATGAAAAATGGGTGTGGTTCTGTTTCAGGAAGTCTGAGGTGGACGGAGGGTCCAGGTGCAGGCCTATCTTCAAAAACTCTCCCCACAGTGCCAAAACATGGCTTCTAAAGAGGTTTCTGGAAGCTTGTTGTGATGGTGGTGGGGTATGCTGGTCACAGACTCTGGCCCTAGTTGCCAGGATGGACCATGGGCCATTTAGATCTGATCAAATTAGGATTCATGCTCCCAATGTTTCAGCCCCAGAAGCTCAAGATAAGTAGGCAGGAAGTCAAAACCTCTCAACCTACCACATGCACCTGTTCTGTCAGGTGCTGGCTCTGAGCAGGGTAAGCCAAGACCCATTCCCTCCTCACCTCTTCAAAGGTCAGAAATGTTTAACTTGGTGGTTGGGGGAAGGGACGGTAGTGGTTTGACCAAAAGATGGTCCTAATCCTCCATCCTATTAAGAAGCCATCCATGGTGCTGGAATGAGACAGGAAACATGAGGTATGACCTCAAGCACCGGCACATTCATGATGCTATAAACATCCCGGTACCCAGCACCTTTTAGCTCAGAGCTATATGCCTTCTCATTGCTGACTCGAGGAAATGATACCACAATATGAAGTAGTTTTAAAAAATAAGAAGGTGTGAAACCTCAGAAGACATTTATGTAAGAGGCTGTAAGACATTTTTTCCATGTGAGTTTTGTGGGTTTGGGGTATAGCCAGGAGGTCGGGAAATGAAGGTGGGCAGCAGCCTGACGTGGCTTTATAAAAACCACCATGGCACGTCCGTGGGGAGTGTATCAAGACAGATGCCCAGGGGAGAATCTTGATGACATCCCTATGTCCAAATGCTTTTCCACTGATAAGTGAGGTGAGAACAAAGTGTTCAGTGGTGATAACCAGGAGACCCAGGCAGCCGAGAACAGCTGAGCAAGGCATCCTGAAGTGAAGTGTATTGGCAATACAAATGCACACCCACACATAGGCCCTGCAGCATCTAAAAAGAACCCCACATAACAGCCCATGTCTGTAAGCTCCCAAGGGAAGGGCTTGTTTTTTTGTTTTTATTTATTTTTGGCTGTGATGGGTCTTCGTTTCTGTGCGCGGGTTTTCTCTAGTTGAGGAGAGCGGGGGCTACTCTTCTTTGTGGTGCGTGGGCTTCTCATTGTGGTGGCTTCTCTTGTTGCGGAGCATGGGCTCTAGGCATGAGGGCTTCAGTAGTTGTGGCGCACAGGCTCAGCTGCTCCACGGCATGCGGGATCTTCTTGGACCAGGGCTCGAACCCATGTCTGCTTCAGTGGCAGGCGAATCCTTAACCACTGCACCACCAGGGATGTCCTGGGGCTTCTCCTTAGTAATAAAATGGCCATTGTAACAGCATTTAGAACATTTAATTTTTTGAAGGCAAAGAGTTGAGGCTACATTTTAAATCAGGCCTATTAACTGAACTGATTATATATGTAAAAGGAGCTATTTTAAAAGGTCTTTTTAGGGACTTCCCTGGTGGCGCAGTGGTTAAGAATCCGCCTGTCAATGCAGGGGAGACGGGTTCGAGCCCTGGTCCAGGAAGACCCCACATGCCATGGAGCAAGTAAGCCCGTGCACCACAACTACTGAGCCTGTGCTCTAGAGCCTGCGAGCCACAACTACTGAGCCCACGTGCCACAACTACTGAAGCCCGCACGCCTAGAGCCCATGCTCTGCAACAAGAGAAGCCAACACAATGAGAAGCTCATGCACTGCAACGAAGAGTAGTCCCCACTCGCCGCAAATAGAGAAAGCCCGCGCACAGCAAAGACCACCCAACAGAGCCAAAAATAAAATAAATAAATAAATAAATTTATTATTTTTTTAAAAAAAGGTCTTTTTAAACATCCTTTGGGGAAGGGAACAGTAATAGTTCCCTTATACTGCAAATGAATATACTGCATAGCCTTGTTGGGTTTTTTTTGTTTTTGAACTTTTTGAGATCATGGGTCCACTTTCATCATCCACTTTCTTAATTTTTGTTAGCATCTAATCAGAACTCATTGCACTATACTGAGAAGCGATACAACACTTAATCATGCACCTGAATGTCCCACCAGGCAAGATCTCACGGGACGTATCTGTACTACCTGGACACTAAACCAACTCCTCTGAGCCAGGATCTTTCCTCATTTTCTCAGCTGTCAGAAGGTACAGCTGGTGGAAAATGCCCAGCCCTCAGTGTCCACGTGTCTAACACCATCATTCGCTATAAGGAGAAACCCACCTGGCTCCAGCTGGCATGGCCAGGGAGTTCTTCCCAGAGCACCTGACCCTGTGGCCTTCGCGGAAGGCTGGCCAAGGAGCATGTCTGCCAACTTCAAAGGGACCTTAGACTTACTCATGAGATACTGGAAAGAAAGATGAAATATACAAACCCTTTAGGCCTCCTGCCTCAAATCTAGGGGATTACTTGCTCCTTAATGTGCAAAGTTCTTCACTCCCAGATGGACTAGGCGTATGTGCGTGTGTGTGTATGTGTGTGTGTGTGTGTGTGAGAGAGAGAGAGAGAGACAGAGACAGAGAGAGAGACAGAGAGAGAGACAGAGACAGAGAGACAGAGTATGCGCGTTGTTGCTGATCTGGAGTTTTGTAAAACAGCAAAGCCATGGCATTCTGCTCTTGAGGGGCTCAGAACTTAATGTGGGAAGCTGCTTAGCTGTCTCTCAAGATCCCACATCACTCTCTTCATTTTAAATCCAAGTTTCCTGGGCAAATCATAGGGAAAGCAGCCTAGCAAACTCTAAGAATTTTATCTAAGAAACCGCTTCTTTTAAAAAAGGTAAAGGTGTCCTAGGCTGTACACCTCTCGGGGGCACCATGAGCAGACCACAATGTGAGCAGCCCACCCTGTTAGGTTACATTTGGGTTGGGGTCTAATACAGTCAGGACTGAGCCACCCTTCGGCTTGGTAAACGCTCACCTAGGTGGCTTCCCAGAGCTCTCAGTGGGCACTGCATATACCTGGACTGGATTTCTTTACTTCCTTCCTACACGTAAACCCTTACTTCCTCACTTGGCTGTCTGCAGCAAAGGTCTCTGTGAGAGAGGGTTAAGGCAGGCAAGGGAAAGAGGTGAGGTCCCTGGCTGCTCTGCTTACCTCTGAAATAGACTTGACGAATCGGATCCCGTCATTGGCTCCTTTCACCTTGGCCAGGCAGGCACAGAAGTAATCCCAGTAGTCCTTCTTGTTGCCCAGGAGGGTGGCCTTCTCTTTCTGATCAAACTGGGCAGGGAAAGGAGAGTGAGGACGTCCAAACCCACTGCTATTTATCCCACCATTTAAACGATGAATAATGACAGCTTCTTAGTTGCCTGGCACTGGGCAAGGCCCTTTATTGGCATTATTTTTATTTACTGGTGAATGAGGGGGTTTTCGCCCTCAATTTACAGGTGAGGAAACTGAGGCTAGGAGAGGTTAAGTAACTAGCTCAAGGTCATACAACTAGTGAGGTTCAGGAATAACAGGCGCCCAAAGGGACCTCTGTGCATAGAGTTGGGTGGAAGACACCAAAGGTGCTATTAAGACATGGTAAAGAAACTCAAATGAAACGTTTTAAGGGTAACATGAAGAGTGTTAACGATGTCTTGACATAGGGAAATGTGTTAGTGACATTTTATCCGTTACTCAATTCAAGTTTCAATACTGTTTTAATATACATAGAATAAATCCAAATAAATGTCAGCCATGAGCCATTTCAAATCTAAAACCAAAATGGGCTGAAAAAAAAAGCACCCTATTAATACTTTCATAATGTAAAACAAGAGAACCAGTTGAAAAGGCATGTGACCAAAAAAGAGGGGATATATGTATACATACAGCTGATTCACTTTGCTGTACAGCAGAAACTAACACAACATTGTAAGATAACTATACTCTAATAAAAATTAAAAAAAAAAAAAAAAGGCACATGAAAGGTGAGCGAGCCTTCAATACACTGAGACACCTCCTCCAGTGGGCTCTCATCCTATACACGTTGGTGGGAGGTGACATTGCAAACTTATGGCGTTCAAAATGATAGAGGATATCTTCCTATAACGTAATGTTCTATAGCATTTTTTTTATTATAAAAGATTTGCATACATTGTTAGGACAACTGGATAAAACAAAAAAAAAAAAAGAAAAGAAAAAATTATAATGCCTACACCATCACCCTAAGATAACTTCTGTTATCATATTGGTCCATTTCCTTCCTGCCTATTGTAGTTGCCTGTATTTTTCCACATCTGCAGAGTTCTCTAGATCTGTGCTTCTTGAACCAAGCAGACATAAGCATTACACTGTAAACATGTTAAAAGAAAACTTCCTGAGCTGACCTCAGAGATCCTGATTCAGCACATCAAGGTGGGAACCAAGAATGCACTTCTAACCGGTTCCCAGGTGATGCCGATGCTGCTGGTCTATGGACCACACTTTGAGGAGCGAGGCTCTAAAACAGGGGCCTCTGGATAATCTTCAGAGGGTCCGCATACTCCTAGAAAATGTGTGATTGCATGTGTATGCATGTGTTTGGGGAGAGATTCCATAGCTTTCACCGGACTGCCAAAGGGGTACGTGACTCCCCCAAAGTTAAGATCCCTGCTATACAGAGAGACCTTGTGACCTGCATTAAGATGACCTAAATCTCTGAAGAATGTTCTCGATTCCCAAAACCATCCTGAGGGGCAACATTCTGATTCCCCAGAGGATCACACTTGGAGGCTGGGGATGGCTCTGACCTTCAGTCTAACCAGGAGGGCTCAACGGCTGCACTGAGCTTTCAGAGCTGCGTCCTGAATGTTGATGAAGAAGCCAAGAGGGAGACAAGAGACAATAGAGCAGAAATCAACACATGACAGGAGTCACTTACTTGAAGGAGATACTCAAGTTTATATGAAAACTTATGCAAGCTGGTGCTGTCATCTGTGACGGGTTCCCCTGCTTCCTTAAACTCTCTGCTTAGTTCTGTCACAGCATCTTTAAGACAACAAACAGGAGCATGTCACCAGATGGAGACTGGCCTCAGAGAGAGCAGCGGGATGGCCCCGGGGAGCAGCAGGCCTGAGTGGCCCATGACGGCAAAGCACCGTGCACACGTGGAGCACTACATAAACATCCATGGGCGGGAACTCCAAGTCAGAAGGCGCTAGGATGTCCTGAGAGCCCACAGGTACTTCACAACAGCTCACTGACTGGGCACATTTCTTGGTCATCCCTGTAGGCCCACCATGTAGGCCTTATCATTTGCGAGTAGTATTTCGTCAAAAATGTCTGCTGTGTGGATAAATCATACAGCAGTCCCCTAATACTGACTTCCTGAGAGCCTTATCCTCTACTCCAGCCATGTTTCTTGTTCTTCACTGTAACCCCACTGCTCGGTACAGTTAAGTCCAGGTTTCCAGAGGACCCAGAATATGCAGAGGTCATGACGACAATGCCAAGAATGACACCACCACCTGCTTCTGTTAACTGAGTACTGGCTAGGCACCAGGCCCCTGCATGTTTTTCTCATTCAATAGAGCATTGTGAGGCAGGAATTGCTTTATTTCAACAAATCTAAGATGCAACTGATTTTAAGATGATCCCAAATCCAGAGCTGTTAAAATGTGAAAAAAACGTAAATGCATGGTAGAATTGATGAAAGCTGGCATTATCATCCCCACTTTACAGACGAGGAACTCACGGAGAGGTCAGAGCCAAAGATCACGGGTGGCAAACAGCAGAGCTGAAATGAGAACCCTGGTTTTCTCAGGGGCTCTCTGACCCCAGAGCTCACCTCTTAACTTCTAAGACGATTTACCTCCCAGTGTAGAAAAAGAGGAAAAACCCCTTTGACTCTCACTCACAGCCCTGCCGTGGGACAGAGGGACTGTCAGAAGTTGCGTTTGGTTTAGACACTGAGAAAGATGTCCCCAGCCAAGATGGCTGGGACATGCTGCACAAAGCTACCTCCTCTGACAATTCTTGAAAGAAAAGGAACCCCTAGCCACTGCTCTCAAACACCATGGTTAGAAAGCAGACCTGCCAGGACTGAAGCTGAGCCTGAGCTGCTAAAAGTTAATCAACACTGACTCCTCAAGCAAAGGTCAGCAAACGGCGAAGACATGTTCTTGGGACTGAGTCTCACAACAAGTGACTGTGGTCTGGTGTGTCCTACTAGAAGTGTCTGCTGTGGCGGCACTGACAGCCGGCAGCCAGGGACCAGGAAAGACACACAGCCTTCCTCCGCCACCCTCAGGCTGGGGTAAAGCTCATAACCTGACCTGGGAACTCCTGAAATTTTGAAAGAAGGAGGCTTGGACGTGGAATATGAAATTTCCAGCTCTAATCTCTGATAATTACCAACAGATGAAAAGAAAGGGTCTTGAGAAAGTGTGGTGCCTTTTAAAAATTCCCACCAAAGTGCTCTGAGGGCTGGGTATAGGACATTGAGATGGCCTTGGGATGTGGGGCATGACAGACGAGGATAGCACATGGGGTGGGAAAGGGCAACTGAACAAAGTCTGATGCCTGTCCTCCTCCCTGGATCAGGAGCTCTGCCATGGGCTCCTCTCTTCCCTCCAATAAGGACCTCTGGGTCCCAGAGTCATCCTTGAGAACCAGAGACTAAAACAGAGAGAAGATGGCCTACTTTGTGGAGAAACCTCTGAAGACCAGGGGCAAACTCAGATTTGCAGGGACTGTCATTTTACTTTCTGTGTGTATGTGTGTGCATGTGTGTGTGTGTATATAGATTTAAAAAGAAAAAAGCCATCTCCCACATTTTAGCTGGATGTAGACTGGTGCGGTTAAGAGCACAGACCCTGGCACCAGGTGTGTGTGCAAACCCAGGCTCTGCCTGACTGGATGTGTGACCGTAGGCAAGTCACTTAACCTCTCTGTGCCTGTTTCAACATCTGCAAAATGGGAATAATAATGGTCCCTGCCTCACAGGACCAAACGTGAGGACTCAATGAGCTATTATTATCTGTGAGACTCGTGCCTGGCACACATGAAATGCCATGAAGGCCCAAAATACTACATAAACAGGAGATACACCTGAGAAAGTGATTTTTATCTCATCGATACTTGCCTTCACAATGAAGACTGTTGTGGCCTCCACTAGCCTGGGTATGAGAGACTGCAGTCGGTTATCACTGTGTCTGAGCAGTTAGGAACCTGCACCTTGAGTCTGTCAGGAGAGTGTCACTGGGGTCCCCATGACACGGAGGAAGGAGTCAGCTTCAGACTGTGTTGTAGCAAATGTGCTGGTGCTCCAGAGAGGCTTACAAGACCTGCCCTGGTGATTCATGAGGGACGGAAAACTTGCCAAAATTCTCCCCTTGGGACGTCACCTGAAAGGGTGAACCTGGGCCCTGGACTCCACAGCCAGTACAGAACACAGCGGGTTCCTCCCGAGCCTGCTCTCTGCACACGCACCCCCGCCTGCCTTGCCTTTGTCCAGTGAGCCAAGGCCCACAAGTCTCTCTCATTGGGCAACGTTGAGCTCAGGGAAGTCTGGGGGGCAGCAGGCCCAGAACTGGAGTGAGTCCCACCCGGAACCAGGTGGAAGAGCAAAACAAGCAAGATGGGTGTCTCGTCTTCCTGCTTAGAAGGAGACAGAATATCTCTGCAAATGAGCCAATTCCGCCGTCTCCCAGAGACTCACAATTCAAAGACTTAACGGGTGGTTTGAAAACACAAACACACACACACAGAAATCAGACCCAGACCCAGAAAGAGGTATTTGATTTTGTTTACAAAGTGCCTTTACAGTGCCTGAGAGGAGGGCCAGGCAAGGTCTCCCAGCCTTAACAGGGCGGACATCTGAGCCCCAAATATTTCAATATGATGTGTCCCGAGGGCTCCGATTACTCTCGGTGTAAACACAGATCACAGGGCTAATTTCAGCTGGCAACAGCAAAAGCACAGTCACAGCTCTCTCAACACCAAGCTCCGTGTGCCCTGCAGCCAAGCCGTACCTTGCAAATCGCGGATGATTCTCTGCAGCTGGCTCTCCACGCTGGTGGACGCCATGGTAACCGTGACCGTCAGGGGCCGCCTTTCCTGGCTGTGGGCCTCCTGCCTGGGGCCGCTCAGCAGTGGTCAGACTCCGAGGTGGCACCTGCACAGGAGCGGTCACAGACACAGTTTAAAGACAGTAGTAGAGGCACACTGCTCTGGGCACAAAGTCGCCCCATCTGGGCATCTTCCCTCAATGGGAAGGGCTTGACCTTTCTGTGTGGGCCTTGCTCTGTGGGCATTCTCTGATACACTTATGTTCAGACACAGGGACCCGGTTGGGAGCTTCAAAAGAAACAAGATCAACTAAATAGCATGACCTATTCTTTCTGAGCTCCCCTCCTAGTCTGCCCTTAGGCAGGCCTGCCGCACTTTCCACCTTTAAAAACGCTTCCCAGTGGCTCCCCCCATCCCCCTACACCAAGGCCAGAACTAGTCCAACCCCGCTCACTGACCTGCTAAGCCTAAGGTGCCACCACACCAAATCTGCCGTCTCCTCCAGGCCGGGCCCTCCCCCCTCCCCAGGCAGCGGTGGAGGCCTGAGGCTGAGGACACATACCCTAAGGGCCTCCTGACCAAGGAGAGCCTGGCTTGCCTCTCAGGGAGGTCTGCAGCCTCCAGCCACCAGAGTCCCGCTCAGCTTGGGAGGGCAGACACCAGGGGCCATCAGGGGCCTGCGCAGCCCTCAGGACCAGTCAAGTGCAGTCTCTATTTTAAGCTCGGTTACAGTTCTCTCACGGCTGGTGAGTCCCGAGTTACCATCGCTACTTGGGCAGCTGCTGAAGTGATTTAAGGACACAGAGCTGGCTGGAGACCAACAAAGAGGAGGAGATACGAGCAGCATCGGAAGGAGGTCTGGACACGCACTTGGACACCACCATATTCTCCTTTCAGAACCTCTAACCCTTTCCTTAGATGTCCGCTGCAAAGGCGTAACATTTGCTGGCAAAAGCAGTTGGCAAGACTAGAGGTGGCCTTAGTAGCCACCCTTAGACGAGGGCCTGCTGCGCACTGGGCCTGTTAGGTGCTTTACACACTCACTCATTTTAATTCTCAGCAGCACCCTGGGAGATAGATAACGTACAAGGGAGAAACTGGCGTACAGAGAAGCTGTGTAACTTGTCTAAGGCCCCGGGCCAGTAGGGAGGGGAATCGTGATGTGAACTCTGGTCAGTCTGAATTCAACCCCTTTGGCTCTACAACGGAGCCACTGTCACTACAGCAAATGTCAACCAATTCCACTGGCTTCTAGGAACTGCCCTGAACTCCAGCGCCTCTCAAATGTGCCACCACCTTGAGTGTTTCAAACTTGAACTGGTCCTCACTCTCCCACCACGCTCTTCGCCTTACTGCTCTAGGAGACAAGGCAAGAAGATCCAGGGGGAGAAATGGTCGCCAACCTCAAGTTCCTCCAAATATTTACACAAGCATTCCAGGTCAGCCTGAGGCCTGGGGAGGGCCTGTCATGGCGCAGATATGCCAAGGCCTGTTTTTAACTCACAAGCCAGTGCAGCTGTGAGTCAGTGAAAACAAGGCCCAAAGAGGGCTTCTCCAGCCTAGGAGGAGCTAGACAGGTACATACCTGTACCACACTCCCAGTAATTCGTGACATGGAGCGCCAGAGAGTCAGGGCATCCACAAAGACTCCGCCCAAGTCCCTAGCAAGTGCTGGCACCTGCCATCACAGACACCAAACCGAGGGTGGGTGTGATTTACCAGAAGCCAGCCTGCCCATCCCTGGGCGGCTCTCTAGGTCAGCTGCTGAGCACAGAGCCTGAGCAGGGACCAGCCAGGGCCCTAGAGAGCAGGAGCCCAGGATGGGCCAGACTTCTGCAGGGGCTCTGCTGCCTGGGCAGACACTTGGCTCCTCCCCCAGCGAGGAGGAGAGGACCAAGGATCATCACTGTCAATGCACAGCTGCCCCGGCACCACACGGTCAAGTGCAGCCTGGGGATACTGGGGCAACAAGGCACCATCCAGCCCTGGAGGAGCTCGACTGTGCACCAAGAAGACAGACAGAAAAGCATCCAGATATGCGGATATGGCAGAAGAGGTCCATGCAGAGACATGAATAAAAAGTTATGGGTACTCAGCAAGGAGAGGGAATGAACCAGGGATACACACAACAAATGATGTTTGCCGAGCGAAAGAAGCCAGACTGAAAAGCTACCTACTTTATGATTCCATCTGCATCCTGTTCCTACAAAGGCAAAACACTGGGGGGAATCAGATCCATGGGTGCCAGGAGCTGAGGGGGAAGGGAGGGTTTGACTACAAGAGAGTATGCAGAAATTCTGGTGGGCAACTCTACTCTGTGTCGTGATTATGGTGTTGGTTACATGACTGTATATATTTGACGAATATATATTTGTCAAAACTCACATACTGTACATCTTATCTCAGCAAACAAAAGAGCAGCATTGGTATGAATTTAGCAAGATGCAATGGGACCTGAGGAAGGGAACTTTCATTCTGCTGGGGGAAGGGAGAGGATGGTGGACACTCTCAGTATTGGCAACTTAGTTGGGTGATGAACAGGAGGTCATCGAAGAGAGCTGAGGAGGAAAGGGCGCCAGGTGGAGGGCACAGCAGGTGTAGAGGCTGTTTCTCTACCTGCACTCCCCTTATTTGACTATGGTCACCAGAGAGCTTTGTACCTTCGGGAAGAAATAATCTTGTAAGAAGATAACCTATACCCCATGAGTCCACTGGGTCTCTGTGTATACTTACTTAAAACTAGGCTGAGACTCGCAAATGACAGAGAGGGCGGAGCCTGGAAAGGAAGCACTAACGACAACAGATTCTTAGTCATCCAGGCTCTGGCTGGGACAACGCATGAACTATAAGACCAGCTGGATGTCCTAGAAACCAGCCCTCTTTGGAGCCTGGCACAAGGGCAATAGTGTCTGTAAACCAAACTGGCATCTTGGAATGACGAGCCTGAACAGGTAGAAACATGCTCCTTGAAGACTTCTTGGCACTCTGGTGAAGCCGCAAGTGTCAGCCCGAGCCCAGGAGGCCTTCTCCGCCTGAGCCTCGGCGTGCCTCCCTCCCCTGAGGCCAAGTTCCCAGGCCACGGGGTGAGCTGTGCCCAACCACTGATTACACAAGTTGATTTTCCAAAGACCCTCTGCCTCACCACCAAGATGAGCCCTGAGAAACTGCTGCTGGGCCTATAGGGCACAGTGACTACAGAGTGACCCACCACAGCTGTGGGTCACCACCTCACAGGTTTTCAGGAGGCAAATGGTCACCACAGGAATGCTATTTTCATGGACTTGAAAGAATGACTCTTCGCATTCTGGCCTCCCTTTTCCTGGGCCTGAGGTTATTATTAAACTTCAAAAGACACGGAATGGGGCACAGTCTCTCTCCACTCCTTGGTCAACTTCCTTGTGTCTCTAGATAAGCTTGCCCTTTGGTTTAGGGATGAGATATTTTTTACTCACAACACTTCTGACACCAAATGTGTGGCTTTTTCCCCCACACCGATATCCAGTTGACACTATTGGGTGTCCTACAATTCAATTCAATTCTTTTTCTTTTTGGCCATGCCGCAGGGCTTGCGGGATCTTAGTTCCCCGACCAGGGATTGAACCCGTGCCCTCCGCAGTGAAAGCGCGGAGCCCTAACCATTGGACCACCAGGGAAGTCCCTCAATTCAATTATAACTCTAACTACCTGAAGCCAGTGCAGACCCCATAGGTTAAAGGCTCAGTCCACAAGACTGCCCCGGCTTCAGACACCAGTCACAGGTCCCAGTACCTGTCACTACCTGTACCTCTGACCAACCAGCTATAAACTGGGGTTCCCAAAATCCCCATCTCAGGTTCTATAATTTGCTAGAACGGCTCACAAAACTTGGGGAAACATTTTACTATAACTGGTTTATTTTAAAGGACACAATTCAGCAACAGTGAAATGCAAGAGATGCAAGATAAGGGGGGTGGGGTGGGAGCTTCCATACCCTCAGGGCTCTGCGCCCTCCAGTACTTCAATGTGTCATCAGCACAGTATTTCTCAGAATCCTGTCATCTGAGGTTTTTACGGAGGTTTCATTACATAGGCATGACTGATTAAATCACTGGCCACTGGCCATTTATGCCACCTTCAGCCCCTCTCCACTCCCCAGAGGGGTCTAAGGGTGGGGCTGAAAGTCCTCTGGCAACCAGCCCTCAGGCAGAAGCTATCTATCCAGGGGCCCATGAAGAGTCATCTTATTAGCATATGGTTATGCTTATGGTTGAAAGGGTTTTGCTATGAATAACAAAAGACACTCCTATTACTCAGGAAATTCCAAGAGTTTTGGAAGCTCTGTGCCAGGAACCAGGGTAAGAGATCAAATATATATTTCCTATTATATTACGGGAATCACAGACTTCTGGCATGGACCAGTGCGATCCTGACCTCTACAACCCATTGGCAACCTGCTCTCCTAACTCAGGAGACACTCAGAGATTGCTTCTATCCACACGGCCATGGGCTCCAGGACTCCAGCGCCTTGCAAGGCCCCCAAAGTGCAAATCACCTCCATCAACCCAGGGTCCTTGTTGCATGACATTGTGAACACCTCCATCACTGTCTCTAGCAAGCTCTTTCAAATACCAGAGAAATTCATTTTATAAAATTTGGGGGAACACTGGATTCTCTTGCCAACAACTCAAAATTATGTTTAAGCTTATCCAGAATGTCTGAAAACATCCAATCTTCTGGTAAAGAGGAAAAGGGACTAAACGCGTTTTAAAAAATTCTTATTTATTACTTGGTACTGTTACCTGGGTTCCTCGTCACAGCCTATGTATTATTTTAGAGGTAAAGGATCCTCCCTGACCTCCAAATTCCTCCCATACCTGCCTAGATGTGCCTTAAACAACAGAGATGGCAGTTCAGTCCCAAATTAAGATACGAAGACGCTGACTCATGGAAACTTCTTTACACTATGGTACAAATGACTAATACTCATGATGTTGCCCCCAAACTGGCTCTGGCAGGAGAAACACAGTGCCAGCTGAAATTGCCACTTGCCATCTGCCTCTACAAGGATTAAGCCACTGCAGTCATTGACCTTCAAGACATCCTGAAAGGAGTTCAGGGTGGAGATCAGGAATGAGGCACTCTGTGCTCTGGGAAAAACTGGCAGAACAAGCCTTCCGATAGTTCGATATTTTCAGGAGAAGATTTTACGAGCCTAAATTCTTCCATCTTCTCGTATACAGAAAAGCACTCAAATCATTAACAGTGACATCTGCTCCTCGTGACTAGCAGCAAGCCTTGCCACAATGTGTGACTGACTGCACGCACCCCCTCACTAAAACCATATATACTGACCTTCCCCCCCTTACCAAAACTTAACTCACGGCTCTCATGTTGTGTATTTTTTTTTCAGTTGACAACAGCATCTGAGTAGCCACATAAGGAAAGAAGGATCAGAAGGGGAGGAGGAGGTCTGGGGCATAGAAGACAACCCTGCCCTGCCTGCCAAATTTGCCATACTTGCTCCCAACACAATAGCTAAGACATGACCCAGAAAGGGCACCATACAGTCGGCTCCTCCCCGACTCCCAAACAAGCTGGGGCATACAAGTTGTCAGTTCCACCCTGACTGGGAAAGAATGTTAACAAGGACAGTTCAGACCAGTCAAAAGCAGGAAGCCTTTCCGAATAGTCCATTGCCTCGGCCTGGTTCAGCACACCCAACAGCATCTATCTAGTTACCACCTATGGAAAAGGGGCACTTGGCTGGTACCTGCAGCTGTGAAGGCCTGGAGGTCCTGGGGCTCAGTGCTGAAACGGTCAGTGGTCAGGCAGACTGCCCTCACCAGAGCTTCTAGATGGTGCCCAGGAGAGTGCTCAAGAGTTTATCAGAGGCCAGCTCAGAGGCCAAGATTTCAGCACACGTGAACAAAGGCTCATTAGGCGACACAATTATAATCAAAGACCTATAATTAAAGGGCTGACCAACTGCAGGCCTGGGTCACCTCGCCCAAACCACTCCTTGCTTGTAATCTTCTCTTTCTTAAAGGGAATGAAGACTTGAGACTTTGCCATCACTTCTTGAAACTTCTCTTGGCCCCCTCCCTCCCACCAACAATTCCAGGTCTCTTGGTCACTCCCCCTGGAACATACGCAAAACTGGCCCCGATTCCAGTCTGCTGACCCAGGAGAACAGGGTCAAGAGGGACTTGTGGTTGTGCGGTGTTGCTTCTGGGCTTGGAGAAAGCTATCTTTTTTACTAAGGTGGGCAGTTGCTCAGGAAGGAGCCACATATCCACATTTGGGGGTGCAGGGCGGAGGTCTTGCCACTGGAAAGCCCAGAGAAAACATCCAGGAAGCAATGGGCAAGGAAAGTGTCTTCTCTTCTCTCAATCACAGCTGAGTCCTGCCAAGCTGGACCCTATTCAGAATGCAGAATCAGATTCATCTTGTGAAATTTCCATTCCCTATCATGTAACAAATAATGCGATAAAGATTATGCCATGATTGGGTGAGCCCCATGGTACATTTAGTTCAAAGTATTGACCTCTTCCTACTGTGTGTGTGTGTGTGTGTGTGTGTGTGTGTGTGTGTGTGTGTGTGTGTGTGTGTGTGTGTTTTCAGATACAGTGGAGAGAGGTTACCCTTTACCTTCCTCCACGGAGGAGGTGTGCAAGGAGAAGAACAGACATTCTCGGTGGTTAACTTTGGCTGAGGCTTCGAGGCCCCGCTCCCGACCCAGGCTGTAGATGCCCTGGAAAAAGCACCTGGGGCTACAGTTCCTTCCAGCTCCACATTAAGCCACCACCTCCGGTTCAGTTGCCAGCCCACCCTGGACCTCTTACAGGGATCCTCCTCTTGGCCTAGCCCTCTGCAGACTGATGGCTTGCTTGGAATGCTTTTTCCCTTCAGGATTTTCTTCTGGATTCCAAGGGCTCCCCTAACTCGGTTTTCTGCCCCAGGCCAAGGGTGTAGTACCCCAGGCTCCTGAGATGGTTAGCCGGACCTGCCCTTGGGCTCTGAAACCAGCCACACTGCCACAGGACTATACCCAGACCACAGACTCTCCTTAAGTCTGTCCTCCGAAACACACCGGCACGCACATCCTCATCCCTGTGAGGAGGATCTGACCCAACTAGAAACAGGCACCTGGTTTCTTTCAAACGCCACAGAGAACAGCAAGGACCACTGGCGGCCACTAAAACCACCAGGCTGACTGGCTCCAAAGTGAGGAAGAGGGAGAAACACCTCCTGCCCAAATCAGCACAGTTCTGTCATCCTCATCTTGTAAAAGCCAGGGAGCCCATGCACTCTGAGGCCGAAGCTCTTATGAGGACAGTACAGTAACACATCTAAAAATAGCATGATAAACAGAGACCCATGGAAACAGTTCCAAACCCACCCTACTGATTGATTTAGGTGTTCAAACAGAGGCTATTAAACCAATCAAAAGCTTAAAAAAAAATCTGGCATTGAGATCACAAACAGGAAATATTGTTTATCTTTTGAGCAACACAATGACATCCATCCACTAGGTGAACAGATGTTCACAAGGCCAAACTCGAATCATCTCTGCTCACAGACGGCCTCTGGTTAACGAATCTTACCTGCTCTGCTGCCTGGGCTGGCTAGTGAATGTGGCTCCAGACTTTGAGTTCCTATCAGTGATTTTCACCATGACACCACAGCTAGACAATACGCTTCCTCTGCCTCAGGTTTAAAGACACTTTGGTTTTGAGTCACCAAA
The DNA here is from genome assembly GCF_937001465.1 of Orcinus orca. NCBI lineage: Eukaryota > Metazoa > Chordata > Mammalia > Artiodactyla > Delphinidae > Orcinus > Orcinus orca. The sequence continues at coordinate 41,386,630 of NC_064568.1, read as the reverse complement.
GCTGTCCTTGGAATCACCAGAAAATGCAGGTTACCCATTAGCCAAGCCTCTCCCCTAAAGGGAAGACGGGGACTGCCATTCTTGAGTGTCTATTGTATGTTCTAGAGGCAGCAGCCCACAGTCTCAGTGACCAACATGGGACAAAGTTACCAACTGCTCTGATCTTGTGCTGTTTTGGGTGGTTCCTCTTGTCACAAACATCTGTGGGGGCCATTCCATCCCAGAAGGACCAGGTTAAAAGCATGGCTCCTGAACCCATGCTGGTGTCCCAAAACCAGTCACAAGGAGCAAAGACCATCCAAAGAGTAGCTAGAGGATCGACTCTAAAGCAACACAAAAATAACTGGAGTAAAATATTAACTGTAGAATCTAACAGGTGGGTATATGTTCTCTATACAATTCTTTCAATGATTCTGTATGTTTTCCCAAATTTAAAAACTAAATGAAGCATTACGCAAAGAACACTTTTAGCAGAAACAGAAAATCTTTTTCCTAAAGCCTTTTCACGTTCTTTTAATCAAAGAAGGCCCCGTCCCATCACTGAGACAATTAACTCTGATTTCCAGGGTGATTAATAATAACGGCTCATAACTGGTACAGGGCATTCAATAATTTCTGAACAGTAGCTCTCAAGGGAGGGAGGGTCAAGTGGAACCTACTCAACATGGGCCCACTTCAGAGGGGTGGGAGCCACTGAAAGCAGAACCTCAGCGTGACAGCTCTTCCCCAGCTACAATACCCAGCAGCCCGCATTAGGCAGATGGCAGGGGAGTTAAGCTTGCTACAGAGCACAAGGCTGGAAGTGGCAGGAGAGCAGTGAGCAGATTAACGCCTGATCCTCTGCCCTCAAAGAGCCCCTGACCCATTTCTCTGTTGGGAAAGGAAACTGCTGTGGTAAGACAGGCAGAGGGACAGAGAGGCTGCGGCCAACACCGGTAGTTTCAAAGAGTGCTCTATTTTGCTCTGGAGGGGGGCAGCGGATGGAACTGTGAAGAGTGATAAGGGGCATCAGATGACACAAGTGCACTATCTGGGAGCCACGTGTTTAAGGTGTCAACCACACATGCTTTTCTGAGGAAAAGTAAAATTCAGCCCTCCCCTTACACCCTCCGGCCTAGGTTCTTCATATCACGGACCCTAGCCGAAGTCCGGTTGGCCCAGGATGAACAAACCGTCCCCTTACGAGAGGGGAGAGACCCGGGCAAAGTTAAGTCTTGGAGTTTTGCAAAGTTAAGGTCTGGGCTGTCCCGGCCCAGCTGAGCCAGGAAATACGCCTCTTCAGGTTATCGGCTTCTTGGACAATGCAAGCAGAAACTCGGGGACCTGTCCCTCCTGTGCTTAAAGACTCCAAGACTTGTTCTGAGACCACACATGTGGGATCCTTGGCCGTCGGGTGTTTTGGAACTGGTGTTTGGGCGGAGGGGGGAGGGGGGCTGTCTGTCTTTCTAACTGATTACCAGAGGCAGCCTGGGTTCCAGGGTCAGATTCACCGGCCCTAGGTGCTTCCTAGGCCCGCTGGGCAAGGGCATTGGGCAAGGGCTCCGGCAGAGTCCGTGGGACACCCGGCATAAGGGCGGAGGCGGTAAGGGCAACAGGTGACAAGCCGCGCCTGGAGGGAAGTTCTCCGCTCCGGAGACGACAGCAACTAGAGGTGCCCCATGAGTCCGGACGGCCATCCGCAACACTTACGCGCTCGTGGGTCCACGCTGGGACAGAACCGAAACTTTCTGCTGCCAAGCGGAAGAGTACGAGAGCGCGGTGTATGCGGCCATGATACGCAGACCCCTCCGCAGACTGGCGCAGACTACAACTTCCAGCATGCTCCACAGGGCCTCTGTCTACAACTCCCATCGGACCCCACGGACAGAGTGCGGACTACAACTCCCGGCATGCTCCGCAGAGCTGATGCTCACAACGCCCACTGGTTCCATGGCGGCAGCCGGCTTTAAATTAACCCTTGCAATCCCTGGGAGTACGTGTGTCCACAAATCGTATGTCTGGGATCCTGAAAGCAGTGCTGTCCACGTGTGGCTTTTGAGAACTTGAAATGTGACTAGTTTGAGTTGAATTGTACATGTGCTGTAAGTGCAAAATACACCTGAGTTCCAAAAGAATGTAAAATAGCTCATTAACATTTTTATATTGATTCCATGTTGAAATAATAATGTTTTAATATATCGGGCTAAATAAAAAGCATTATATATTGCTGGGCCTAATGGTCTATCTTTTCATCCCCCTTGCTACTTAACACAGGGACCTGCTTAAAAATCACTGCTCAAAAACTATGTGTTAATGAATGAACTATCACTCCTAACCTCCCTACTCTCTGCCCAATTTCTATTTATAAGTTACATTTTCTATTTATACGTTGTGAAGCACTCTGAGGCTGCACTCAATAGAACAAAATGCACTCATTAGTAATGAATGGTCACAAGAGAGGAGAGGAACAGTACCTGGAGTACTTCAGCCTATGACTGGACTCCAAAACACCCTTCTACCTCACAGGACTTAGCTGTTGGTGTCCAGTCAGGAGCCATGGCCCAAACATTACAAATGCACAAAGAGGGGAGTTATCTGGTAGAATAATTCAGGAAAGGAAATAGATTTAGGCTATGGCATCTCATTAGCCATCTTTTCTGAGTTAGTTGTAGAGAAGGCAGTGAGTTAGATGAATGGAATAGTCAATTTGTGGGAGCTGGGGAGAAGTGATTTCCATCCCTCCTGTTGGGATGGAAACAATGAAAGGAAAAGGGAAGAGGGGGAAGGAGATGGCAAAGGGAAATCATTCATCCTGAAATGCAGTCCCCCTAAAACTGAGTCCCCCTGCCAAGGGAACAGACACAGGTGGGTACTTCCTTCCCCAGACTCCCACAGTTCACTGCAAAGTGCCTTGGAATAATTTTAATGACACATTTAAGGTGTCCGTTCCCAGCTGTGTGGACAATCAAGCCAGGTCATTCTCTCTCAGTCAAGAGGGTTCATCCAGGTCACCTGGAAAAAGGGCCAAGATTCCCTGGGACAAAAGTAATCCTATGGAAATCTTTCCCCACACAGGAATGACCAGAGGCTGGCCAACTTGAGAGTGGCGCTTTGTGGTCTCACTCCCCTCAACGTGGCCCTCCCATAGCCTTTGCACAGGGCCCGGAACAGGCCCTCTACAAAAGTGGCCAGGGACCTGCTGGAGGTCTACATATCCCTCCCTCACCCCCACCCTCGTCTCTACTCCCCGCAACCATCCAATTCCACGTGCCATCTGTTGCCCATGTCTTCTCTCTAACTGTGGGTGATGCTCAAAGCTGATTTTCTTTTTTCTTTTAGTACGTTTTTTTTTAATTAATTTATTTATCTGGTTGTGCCAGATCCTAGTTGTGGCAGGTGGGCTCCTTAGTTGCGGCTCAAGGGCTCCTTAGTTGCAGCATGCAAACTCTTAGTTGCGGCATGCATGTGGGATCCACTTCCCTGGCCAGGGATCGAAGCCGGTCCCCCTGCTCTGGGAGCGTGGAGTCTTAACCACTGTGCCACCAGGGAAGTTCCCAAGGCTGATTTTCTGAAATGATAAAGTCAAGGAGCCAGGCAGGCCACCTTTGTCATCCTTTGGTCCTTCTAGCCACACTCTTTTGTGGAGGGGATAGGGGTGTGGGATGTGGGGGGATTGCAACAACCCTACACCTAAAATCTGGGCTGACCCCAAGGTGGAGAGGGGAGCTCTGTACTCGGAATAACTTGGTGAGGATTTAGGATAACTTTCTTTCCCTTACCAAAATCCCCTGCAAACCTGCCAAATATATCCTACCAAGTTTTCAGGATGCCTGAAATTCCCAGCAGGAAGTGGTATCATTCCTTCTGGCTGGAGGGTTGATCTTTGGAAGGTACTTGTTCAGGCACCATGGGTCACGAGACAGAAAAAACCTTGGACTTGAAGGCAGAAAACATAGGTGCCAGACCACGGGAGAGATAGGGACAGAAAGCTGAAGCTAGGAGCTCTCAAGACAGACTTGGCCTCCTGGACAATTTCACCTAAGGCCTGAATGGAGCCAATTTCCTACCATCCTGACCCACACAGGGCTTGTTTGACACTTTATCTCCAGTCCTCCTTCTGTATCACTCCTTTCACCCAAGATCTTAACCCAGATCCTTCATAAGCAGAGAACTTTTGAGAATCCTAAATAATGATCTTGGGTAGAAATGAAGGGAACATAACCAGTCTGAGGTAAGTCAGTACATGCTAATCTTTTATTTGCATATATGATACAGTGATGCTTTCTGTTTTTATGAGATGATTTTAAGAATAATTCATATTTGTCCCGTCACAGGCAGGTTTCATAAATGAAAGCCGCGAGTTCAACAAACCAGGCACTGTCCGGGCTGGTGGCCCAAGAGAAGAGCTCATGGGAAGCCCATTGGGGTGGTGCCTGGTGTTGACCGGAAGACATAAGCAAGTGTGAGAAGAAGAAACAGAGGTAGAAAAGAGTCAAAAAGATGGTCTCCTATCCACTTACTCAACCAACCACAAACATTGCTGGGCACTGAGGGAGGTTCTAGACATGCAACATGGGGTTTGTGCCCTCAAGGAACTTCCACTCTGGCTTGGGTCATCTGAGGTCTGGGGCTGCCCCAGGCTTGCAGGCATGTTCCTATTTAGAGATCAGCAAGGTTTCTCTCTTGCTGATTTTGTCCGAGAGTGTGGAGGTGGAAATGCTGTGAAGAGGATCTTCCCTCAGAGCTGCTGTGGATTTTTTATGCTCCAGGAGTGGTAGGAGGTCTGCAGCACCGGGTCCAGGGCACCATTTTTTGACTGGAGTAGGAGGGATAGGCCCACAATGGTCCAGTTGAGGTTGAGCAGTGGTTTCAGTGGGTAGGGGGAGGGGAAAGCAGGAGGTTGTGGTCCATGCAGAGTGTGGTCAACAAATGTGGGGTGTGGTCACTGGGGTGCAGCTTGTGGGTTGCTTCCTTCAGCAGTCCTGCCCAGGTTCCCTTTCTGGTAGGACGGATGCCCCTCCATCTTCCCATTCATCCCTCTCCTTCTCTGTGCCTCTTCCCTTGGATTCCCAAGGAGCTAGATTAGGAGAAAACTCTGGATTAAAAAGATTACCCCGGGAGCTAGTCTACTAGGGATGCCAAAACATCACTAGAAATGCAAAGAGACAAATGTGATTGTACTGATGAAGTGCTCCCAGGGATACAGCTATATGTGTTGAAAAGAATACTTAGGTAAGTATCTTGGGATGTAAAGGAATGGGATGGGGCGAGAAGACGGTGGAGTGAGGGCATGCATGCTCTGTAGGGATACAAGCTCCCCAAACCTGCCTTCTAAGAAGAGTGGGCTCAAAACCTGCTTTGGTTTGGCGAAGTGGGTGTGTCAGTGGAGTCCTCAGCTCTTCTGATCCCTGGGCTCAGCCCGCCCTCTGAACAAAAGTTGAATAAAATTGTAATAATATCAATTTGAAGGAGTGCAGAATGATTAGCCTGACCAGAAGCTCATAGGCTTAGCTCTGACCCCATAACTGTCTTTCCTTTTGCTGTTCCTTTCTTCTGTGGTGAGTGATGGCCCCACCAACTGGCTATAAGTCCACAGGAGTTTTATCCCTTCAAGGGTGCACTACCCAGCCCTCTCCAACAGGTGCTACAGGCCTAATTCTTAAAACTAGACCCTCACTCTTCCCCAGTCAGCTCAAACTCCTTCAAGGCTGGCTGCCCAGGGGCAAATAGATCATTGATCAATTGCAGCAGGAAGTGAAGGGGAAAATGCTTTACCAGCTCTCTAGGCTCCAGGTGAGGGCTCTATTAGTAGCTACTTTATTCAACAAGCATGTATTGAGTGCCTGCTGAGTGCAAAGTCCTGCTCAAGGGACTGTGGAAGACTCTGGAATTCCCATTTTCAAGGAGTTGCAGCCAAATGTTCCTAACTGGGGTGCATGTCAGAATCACATGGGGAGCTTTTCCAAAGGCCCCTCTCCAGAGCTGAATCAGGTTCACAGATTGAGACCAGGTCTGTGGGGTATGGGGAAGCTCAGAGGGTGGTTTTTATCTATGTCCTTGGATGTGAAGCTCTGGGACAGTGTAAGAGACAGGCATGTGTACCACTAACTAAAAAGCAAGGGCAAGTTTACCCAATGCCACAGAGAGAGATAAGCAACGTGCTCTGAGAGTGGAGACTAGCAAAGAAAGGTTAATATTTATAAAGCAGCAGCCTGGGCAAACAAGGTAGAATATGTCACATGAGCGTGGCTCTCACAAAGAGCATAAATTGTAAGAATAATGACAGCTATCATTCTTTTCTCCCACTCAGTACACAGTGATAGAACACCAGGGTCCACTGCTCGGCAGGGTGCAAGACCAGGTTCCTGCTCTCTGGCAGTCTGCAGTGTGATGGGGCAGGGAGATAGGACACCCATAGGTGTAACTACGACATGCTGGAGAGCGCCAAATACTATTTTAGAGAGAACAAGCGGAGTGCTGTAGCAACCCAGAGAGTGCTCTTCTGATTTACAGGTTGTGGACACCTTCCTGAAGGAGCTGGCATTTCAGCTGGGGCTTGTAGGTTAGGGAGTAGAAGGCCCAGCATGACAAAGGCCCAGAGGAGACTGGGAAAAGGGTATCTGGGAGAGGACCCGTGGCCTTTTGTGGCTGGATCCCAGGCTGCTTGGGGGGTGGGGGCTTAGGTTGGAATAAAATTAGAAAGAATGGAAATGTTAGTTGGCACCAGATCGTAGGGGCCTTTATTTACATGCAAATAAAGCCTACGGTGTTTGGGCTTTATTTGCCATGTAACGTGGAGCCACTGAGGGTTCTGAAGCACCCTGATGTCAATGCAGAGGACGCTTGGTGGGGAAAGAGATGAGCAGCAGGAAGGTGCAGAGGAAGTGAGGCGGTTTGGGGACGAAGCCACAGGCATGTGAGAGACACTGGGAAAGTAACATCAACAGGACTTGGCGGTGGGAGTGGGAGTGGAGAGGAAGGAAATGCAGGGCTCAAAGATAACTTGGTTTTGGGGGGAAGCTGGGACCATCAACCAGGAGGGGGAGAACATTTTAGATGGAACATGATGAATCGGAAATGTCAGCTCAATACCCAGCTGGAGAGGAGGCGATGCTGGAGGAATCTTCAACTCTGGATGCCTTCATCAAGGTAGGTGTTTGGTTATCTGGGCTTCAGAGCTGGACTGTTGGCACCTGGAGGGTAGCGTCTGCATCTCATTCATTTTTACATCCTCCAAATAAATGCCGGCAGAAGATGGCACTTATCGCACTCATTCTTAAGATTATAGACTAAATATGCCAGTGCCGGTTCACGTGCTAGCAACTGGAACTATGATACAGAACATGTCTCGAGTCCAGCTGCGGGTTTTTAGAGTCCAGATTTCCTTTTGACTGTGCTTATTTGAGGATGTGATTACTTTTGTTCTGCAGAGAGCCCCATCCGGAGCCAACCCCCTCCAAAATCAGCTGGGACAGCCCTACCGTCAGGGAGGGGAGAGACCGTCTTGCCAGCAGCCTACATCTGCACAGTTGAATTTCAGACCCTCATAACATCTTGAGGGATGCTCCTTTCAGGGCATGCTTTCCTATTTTAGAGCCTTCTGAACTAAGCAAGGATAAGAAATCCATGTCTGAATGAAAGAATAAATGCTAAAAGATTTTCTCAAAATCTAAGAAACGTTTTTCTGGATGGCAATATAAAATTTCCAGATGGGGAAATTTTCCGCAGAAGAGGGGGCATATAGGACCCCTTGACGTAATGTACTTCTTTCACCCCCGTCGCTGCAGTGGTAGCGTGTCCCAGAGCTGTGCCTTCTATGCTCCTTCCTGCCCTGCTTCTCCTTCAGCTCCACCTCCTCCGGCTCCTCTGTCTACCGCCACCTGCTCCACCAAACTCCCTCTCAATAAAAGGAGATGCCCTCATAGGTGAAGGCACCTGGGGGGTGAGGTGACAGGGGAAGGCCAGGTGCCTGTTGCCGGCAGAGCAAGAAGTGCCGGAGCAGACTTTTGAGGTGTCTGCGGAACTTGACCCCGACAAAGACGTAGAGCACCGGGTTGAAGCAGCAGTGGGAGAAGGCAACGTTGCGGCAGATGAGCAGGGCATAATCCAGCTGCTGGCTGACCTCGCAGCTCCGAATGACGCCAAGTTTCAACAGTGTCTGCAGAAACAGGATCAGGTTGTAGGGAGCCCAGCTGAGGAAGTATGCCGCCACAATGGTGAAGATGAGCCTAACTGTCCGGTGGCGCCGTTTGGACCGCGAGCGGAACAGGGTCCTGAGAATCTCCACGTAGCAGAACAGGATAATCCCCAAGGAGAGAAGGAAGATGATGTTGTGCTGGTAGACTGAGGCTAGGAACCACTCGAGTTCTGAATAATCACAGCCCGAAGGGAACACCTTGTGGAAGATGGCATCGGGGATGGAGGACAGGATGCTGGCTGCCCACACAGCTATGGTCACCAGCACGCGGCGCTGGAGGGTGTGGACACGCAGCGATGAGATGGGACTCACCACAGACAGGTAGCGATGGATGGTCATGATGGTCAGGAAGGAGATGCTGCTGTAGAGGCTGATGGAGAAGATCATGTTGAGGAGCTTGCAAAAGAAGTCTCCCAACAACCAGCCCCAGTGGTACCCCAAGATCCACACGGGCAACAAGCAGGAGAACGCCAGGTCTGAGAGACACAAGTTGAGGATGAAGACGTTGGTGAGGGACTCCAGGCTCTCATACTTCACCAGGACCCACAACACCAGGCTGTTGCCCACCATGCTGAGGAAGAACACCAGGCAGTACAGGATGGTGGTGCTGAAGGTGGCAAAGACAAAGGTCTTCTTCTCACACAGAAAGCTCTGAGGATCATACTCAAAAGGGGTGGTGGTCTCCGGGATGTCTGAGGGCTCCATCCAGACGCTGAGAGCATCTGAAGTGATACAGACATGGAGTTCAAAGCCATGTGGTTAGGCTAGAGAGCAATAGGACCCATGATACAAAAAAGTGTAGTCCATGTTCCAGCTACTGGGCGGCGAACTATTTATAAGGAAATTAGGAACTTTTGCCAAAATGTGAAGTCACTAAGCATGCTGTTTAGTCTGGTTAGCATTTTTTCTTAGCAAGACTTTCTTGAAGGAAGTGACACATTAACTTACAATATGTCATAAGCCCCTTCCCTTCTTGAAGACTGTCATTTGAGTAACACTAAGCTAGACCAGTGTCCCAGTAGGTATAGGAGAAAGACAGTGGAACTGGATTCAAAGACCTGAGATCAAAGGTGGGGCCCAATATCACGTTCCTGGGCAAGCTTTTTAACCTTTCTGAACCTCGGGTCCTCATCTACAAAACAGCACTAATGATCCCAGGGTCATTCCTTCATTTATTCAACAAATATCTACTAAGAATTTACTATGCCCACCCGCCTTTCCTTCTCCTCTCCCTCTGTCCCTCCCTTCCTTTCTTCCTTCCTCTGCTCCTTCCTTTTCTTCCTCCCGTAAAGTGTACAAACCCTGATGGCAGGATTGTTTCAGGAAACTTGCTGTCTCCAGGAACTGGTCCAAAAGGAGAGGACACAAAAGGAGCAAACATCTCTCTCACGTAAATCCAATTATGAAATCATCTCAAGACTTCAGTGAATGTTGAGCATCTGGGAGATCAAATCCCCACTAACACAGAGGATTAACTCTCAGAGCAGAAAGCTTCATCATCTGGGAGTTTGGTCTACAGAGTATCTTACAAGCAAGTGGAAATCCTAAGTGTCCAATAGGAGGGGAGTAGCTAAGAAAACATATGGTCAAATTGATTTAATCCTCTGTGCTAGTGAGATTTTAGAAATAGTGAGACTAGGACTTCCCTGGTGGTGCAGGGGTTAAGAATCCGCCTTCCCAGGAAGATCCCACAGGCTGCAGAACAACTAAGCCCATGCGCCACACTACTGAGCCTGTGCTCTAGAGCCTGTGAGCCATAACTAGTGAGCCCACGTGCCGCAACTACTGAAGCCCACATGCCTAGAGTCTGTGCTCCACAACAAGAGAAGCCACCGCAACGAGAAGCCCGCGCACCGCAACGAAGAGTAGCCCCCGCACGCCACAACTAGAGAAAGCCTGCGTGCAGCAGCGAAGACACAATGCAGCCAAAAATAAAATATAAATAAATAAATAAATAATTTTTTTAAAAAAAGAAATAGTGAGACTAGAAGGCCAAGGAGACAAAAGATTGAAGACCTGGAAATTTCACTGAGAGAGGGGCAAATGAAGCTGCAGGGCCTCAGAGAAGGATGGGAGACTTGGATGAAGCAGCTGCCTGAAACAGATAAGAGAACTCTCATCATCCACTATGTGTCAGGCACTGTGCTAACACATTATACTCAACTGCTCCCTTAATCCTGCAACGCTCTCTCTTAAGATGTGACCATTTCCATTTTATAGAAGAGGAGACAGGTTCAGACTGGTAAAATGACCTTCTCAATGTTATAAAGCCAGGAAGCAGCAAGGAGGGCCAAGACTGGAACCCAGGCTTTATGACCTTGTATTCTGAGGAGGAGAACTGGAGAAATAATTTCCCACTTCCTGGTTTGGGACAGGAGGAAAAATAGCGGTGAGGGTGCAGTCTCAAAATGTATCCTATTTTAGGTAGTTAAATCAACTTGTGTCTCTAAACACAAAAGTGAAGATAGTTGAAAATATTAATATGGTTGTTTTGTTTTGTATTCTTTTGATATCTAGAGAGGGATACGTATGCTTTTGCATGTTTCCTGTCCACTTCTGTTTCTTATTTTTAGTGTTTATGGATTTTATTCATTTTTCTACTTAGGATAACACTGTTTTTCTTATGGATTTTTAAGAGCACTTTACTTAGTCTGGTCAACCCATTCTGCTTCTGACTATGTCTTATGGTCTTACTTTTTTGACATTTAGAAATTGGGTACTTACATTTTAAAGAAGAGCTTATCTGACTCAATACAACAACCCTTAATGACCAATGACATATGTCAGGTGCTATGATAGATGCTGGATTATATAGTATGAACATAATAGACTCTACCTACAAGAAGCTTACAGTTTAGAATGAAATCAGAAATGATACAAATATCTGGGATTTCCTGGAGATATTTTGGAACAGGGGGTTTGTAAGCACCCTTCATATCGTGTAAAGCCAAAGCTGGTTGTCTGCAAAAAAATTTTTTAAAGGTACTAAAACTCTAGCTAGACTGAGAACAAAAAGAGAGAGAACACGAACTGTCAATAGCAGGTATGAAAGAGTACTTATTGCTACAGATCTTACAGACTTTAAAAGAATAACAGAGAAATATTATGATCAGTTATAACAAATTCAACAACAAACGAAATGGACAGATTTCCTTAAAAATTCAACCTACCAGAACTGACATGAAATGATATGACATAGTCCTACCTTTATTATAGTAATTTAGTTAACTCTAAAAAACTGTCCCAGATGATTTTTCTAGTGCCTTCTGTCAAACATTTAAGAAAGAAATAATACTGATCTTAGGCAAACTACCTGAAATACAGGATGGAATAATTCCCAAATTGTTTTATGAGGCCAGCATAGCCCTGATACCAAACCAGAGAAGAATATTACAACAACAGAAAACTATAGACCAATATCCCTCATGAAGACAGACATAAAAATCCTTAACCAAACATTAGCAAATCAAATCCAGCAATATATTTTTTTTAAAATTTTTTTTGCGGTACGTGGGCCTCTCACTGTTGTGGCCTCTCCCATTGCGGAGCGCAGGCTCCAGACGCGCAGGCTCAGCGGCCATGGCTCACGGGCCCAGCCGCTCCGCGGCATGTGGGATCTTCCCGGACCGGGGCACGAACCCGTGTCCCCTGCATCGGCAGGCAGACTCTCAACCACTGCGCCACCAGGGAAGCCCCAGCAATATATTTTAAAAGGTTAATACGTCATGACCAAGTGTTTATCTCAGAAATATGAAGTTGGTTTAATATTTGAAAATCAATCAATTTAAGTGACCATATTAAGACAAAAACTATATGATCCTTTTTGATAAATGCAGAAGAGCATTTGACAAAACTCAACACTCACTCATGATATAAACACTCAGCAAACTAGAAATAAAAGGGATATCAGGTACCTACAAAAAACATTCCAGTGTTTTGTTGGTTATTGATTCATTCACTCAAAATTTCAGAGGAGCTGCCAGTCAGGGCCTGGTAGGCCTTGGGCACAGAAAGAAGAATGGTGCCAAACCCCAAAGCTCTCCGAGTTACATCCTAGGGGTTTGGTTCCCTTTGCCTGTCATTGCTCTCCCACCCCATCTCTGAAGCCCACTTCAATTCTAACAGAGTAACTTTAGCTTTCTGGTCCACATTATAATTTGGATTGAGAAATACACCTCTCAATTACCCAAACACTAATAATAACAATGCCTTACATAGAGACTTACAACCAAACACCTCCACTTTCTTTAGCACAAGGAAAAGCAAAGCATTATATGATAGTTGTACTCAAAGCACGGTCCACAGACCTGCTTTTTAGCAATACAGGTTTTTGGGAATCCTCAGATCCAGGGAATCAGAGCCTCTGGAGGGAGGGCTCAGGAATCTGCATTATTTACCTGCTCTCCAGGTGGTTCTGATACCTACCCGGGAGTTTAAGAACTCCTGCTGTAGGCTATTAGAAGTAGAGGAAAACATATGTTTGAAATGTTTGTAAAGGAACTCACCTATATCTGCACCTCTTTACACGCTTCTTGAGGCAGAAATGGTGCTTCTTTGTTTCATATTTTGCGCAAAGAAACCGAAACACCCACCCTGCCCAGTAGGCTAGAGGAAGGTGGGGGAAGGCTAATGTGCAGAGTCTCAGAGGGAGACAGAGGGAGAGACAGGGAGTTTTCCTAACCCCCCTCTTCCCACCACTAGGCGTCCTGGCTTGATCTGCTCCCAACCCCCCACTCCACCCAAGACCTCATGTAGAACCTGGCTACGTCACTCGTCACTTGGAAAAGAGCTGGTCACCCAGCCTGTCTCCACAGGAAGGTGGGGTCCACAGCTTAGGGGTCATCTAAGCCCCTGGGTTCCACCAAGGATAGATGCAGGTAATTTTGGAGTTGGAAGGGATCATAAAAGATAATGTATTTTTTTAAAGTGGTATTTTAATCTTATCAAAAATTATACTTGATTAATGTACCAGTAATGCTTTATTATTATTTTAAATTGAAATAATTCATGTAATAAAAAATTTAGCATTTTAGATTGTATAATTCAGTAGTTTGGGGCATATTCACAATGTTGTACACCACCATTACCATCCAGTTCAGAACATTTCCATCACCCCGAAAGAAATTCATGCTTGTTTGTCAGCAGAAAATCCTACTCCCTACCTCGCTCCATCTCTTGGCAACCACTAATCTACTTTCTATCTCTATGGTTTTGCCTATTCTGGACATTTCATGTAAGTGGAATCATATGTGACCTTTTGTGTCTGGCTACTTTCACTTAGCATAATATTTTGAGGGTTCACCCATGTTGTAGCATGTATCAGTACTTCATTCCTTTTTATGGCTGAATAATATTCCACTGCATGGATAAGCCACATTTCAACCAGTCATCAATTGAATGACGTTTAGGTTGTTTCTACTTTTTGGCTATGATGAATAATGCTGCTCTGAACATTCACTTGTAAATTTCTGTATGGATATATATTTTCAATGCTCTTGGGTATTTACCTAGGAGTGGAATTGCTGGATTGTTTGGTAACCCCATGTTTAGCTTTTTGAGGAACTTCCAAATCATTTTCCACAGAGCTGTGCCATTTTATTTTCCCACCAGTAATGTATGAAGGCTCCAATTCTGTTGATCTTCACTGCAAAAATGGGATCGTATCATGTACACTGATTTATCCTTTTTCCATTAAACAAAATGGCACGAAAGCCTTTCCAAGTCTTCTTCTTTATAACAGCTGGAAAGTGTTCCACTGCATTATGGTATCAGGATTTACCTATTTTCCTGTCAATGGACATCCAGTTTGCTTTCAATTTTTAAAATTATCACAATGCTGCAGGGATTAAAGGTATATCTAATACATACACCTTTAATGTACTGGTGTTGAATTACTGTAGGATGGATTTCTAGAAGTGGTGCCTTTCTGGGTCATAGGGAATGTGCATTTTACATTTGGTAAGTACTGCCAAAATACTTACCATTTAGAACCTCTAAAATGGTTGTATTTATTTACATTTCCAAAATAGTGTATACCTGGTCAAAAATCAGGTGTCACTAACTTTAAAACTTTTGTTCATTCTGAAAGGATACTTGTAGCATCATGTTGTTTTGATTAAAATATTGTTATTTGGAGTTAGGAATTTTCTCTACAGATTTATTGTCCAATTGTGTGTGTGTGTAATTGTTCCTTGCTGAGGGAGATAATTATTGCAAGGACTCATATAGCAAGTGTTTAACAAATGTTTGTTCCCTAAATATGAAGACACAATTTGAAACTAACATTTTCACATTTCCTCACATTTGGTTTCATTGTGAAAAAAGTTCATGCTCTTGCCTTAAACAGAAAGTTCTAAAACACTGGTCAGGCTGGACAAAGATGGAATTGAGTTCCAGCCTCATACAGACTCGACATACAGAAGGGGAAGTTCAGTTCTGGGTAAAGCACAATGTGGATAGGGGCCTGGTTATCACATTCAGGGTCTGGGCCCATCTGTGGGCAAGTGGGATCCAGGGCAGCATCAGAGGTCTTTGGCATCAGCATCAGAGTGGGGCTCTTGGTGGGAATTAATTGCTGTTAATAGGGGAACCACTGACTCTAGATCCCCAGGGTCTCATGATCTAATTGGACCAAGTCCAGCAAGATGGATGGTTCTGTTTGAGCCTCAGCCCCATGCACATGAGAACAGGCACAGGCATGGGCAAATGAAAGGTCTTGCAGCTTTGGGAGCCCTTGGAGACAGCATCCTGGCTTCACTGGGAAGTACATTCACAGGGCTCAGGAGGGAGGAGGCTGACAGCATCCAGAAGGCCCATCCACCTCTCTGTGGGAACATCTAGCCCCTGGCTGGAGTGGCCCTAGTGGGAGAGACTAGAGCTAGTGTTTGATCTGGGCAGAGGTATGCTGGAGCTGGCTCATACCAGCTTGTGTGCGTTTCATTTTTAGGAATTTTACAAGTTGGTTGCTGTTGCATTAGTAGCATGAAATCAACCATGGTGGAAGTATTGACACCTTGGAATCTGGCAATCACTGCGAATCAGGGCTTTTCCCTCTGGAGAGCTGGTTGTTAAGATTTACCAGCACACCACTGGATAGAAGGTTAGCATTTTCTCAGAATTGCTCCAAAGATAAAGTCCCAAATTCCTATCCTTGCTGGTGTAGTGGTATCATTCAGGATTCCAGAAAGGGACAGGTGGCCCTCTCAAGAGGGTGACTGAGGACAATGCAGGGAAAGGACTTTTACAAAGGTGTGGGCAGGGTGTAGGGAATGCGAGCAGCGATGGTGAAGTACCCCTGGGCCAGCAAGAGTGGGCAGCTGCCACTGAGCCCAGGGCTAAATGCACAGGAGAAAGAGCCACCGAAGGACCTGGTGAGACGGGCCCTACAAGAAGGTTGCTGGACACTGGATGTGGATTTTGGCAGAGGAAGTATTCACTTCCACCACTTGCCCAACAGAGAGAGAGCCAGAAGAATAAATACGCCAACCTCTTTCTCCTCCCACCCCCCTCCACCCAAACTCCTGCTGGTGCCTTCTACTGGCACCAGCAGGGAGGCAGGGGAGACTGTTGATGCAGCCCATACAGGGGAGCCTCAGAAGCAGAGGCGGGTGAGGAAAGTGGAAGGCAGACCTGGAGGGATGGAAGTAAGGCATCCAGTTCAGAGACTTAAGCGGTCCGTCCCCATCCAGCTCATTTGATGCACGCTTCCCTTGCCCACTGCACTCGGTGGCCACACACGCTGCTTCCTCCCTCCCCCGCTAGTTCATTACCCCTCCTCCTTGGCTTTAACTTCACCCTCCCGTTGCCTGTGTTCTTTTACACCTTGTCATTCTTCAAAGCAATTCTCTGCTAATGCTTATTATGCTTATCATTTTTAACCAATAATGATTCATTTAACAATTAAAATACCAGCAGCCAACATGTACTGGCACTTCCCACATGCCAGGCACTGTGTAACTGTTAGGCTGTATTCCAGAGGGCAGGCACCATATCTCTGTCTTGTTCATTGCTCTCTCTCTCCAGTGCCCGGGACAGAGCCTGGAACACACTAGGAGCTTGACAAACATGTGGAGTAAAACTCCTCACAAGGACCCTAGCAAGTGTTTCCCAGCTCGTCTGTAGTATGGGAGATTACATATGGCTGCAAATGTTTTACTGCTCCTTCCACTGAGAGGCAAAGTCTAACTCCATTCTCCTTGAATGTTGCTGCTCTTGGTAACGTACTTGACTGATAGAACGTGGTGAAAGTGAGATTCTGGGACTTCAGCTGGGTCCCTAACATTCTCATTGATAGCCTTGAACCACCGTTTATGAAGTCCAACTCCATGAGGCCACCGTGCTGGTGAGGCCACATGTGGAGCGGCTGACAGTTCTGGCTGAGCCCAGCTCTCCAGCCTTCTCCGTCGGGGCTAGACCTGGGAGGGAAGCTGCCTTGGAGCAGCCCTCCATCTCCTAGCTCAGTGGCATCGAGGGACCGTCACTGACGCCACACGAAAAAGGATTACCCAGCTGAGTGCTGCTCAGGCTTCTGAGTCACAGTTTATGAGATATAATAAAATGGCTCTTATTTTAGACCTCTATATTTGAGAGTGCTTAATTACACAATAGTCAGAACTTATAATATTGGTTAGGGGGAAATCCCTATGCTGATTTTCTATCCCACCTTTACCCATCCCACGTTCTACGTGCCCCTTGACGACTGTCATCACCCAGAGTCTTGTTGACTCTCCAGCAAGTCACCTTTGATGTGCTTTAACAGAGGTGCCCACTCAAGGGAGCTTCCATGTGAACATGGCTGGGAAATCCCCCAAGGGCAGGCCTGGCTGCTCTGTAGGCAGCAAAGGGAGCTGAGTGGTTCTGGGTCAACTGCCAAATCGTCACATGGCCCCCCTCAACCTTTTGTGACGGTGAAATCACCGACTCCCGGGGAGAGGCCCTTTCCTTGGAGGCCTGCTCTGCCCACCCGACCACGCACAGGCCTGGTTGGGGAAATCAGGCGCTGGCCAGGGCTGCCCCGGCTTCCACTGCTGCCCCGCTCCCCGCTGGTCCCGTCCCAGGCAGAGCAAACACTGCTGGCATCACCAGGACTTGTCTGTGAGGAGCTTCCAAGGGCCACACGGGTTGCAGCTAGAGGACTAATCCCTGGGGGTGTGCTCTGAAGGTGTGCAGGGTTCTGAATGGAGCCTTTTGGACGTTTCTGGCAGCACCGCAGGCTAAAGAGACGCCTGAGAGGCTTGAGGCCTCTTGACCTTCTCCAGGGCCTCCGGAAGGGGCCGCGTGCGGATGTCCCTGGGGCTTTGCCAGCCCATCCTGAGCAGCAAGGTCTCCCTCTTCTCACTCCCACCGGTGCTCCTCAAGCACACTTGGGTGGGTGGGTGGGCGTCATGACAGCGTTCCTGGCAGAGGCAGCAAGAGTTTGGAGAAGAGCGAGTACAGGATGTGTTCGTGAGGCAGCGAGACAGGTGCATCAGGGCCAGACCTCACAGAGCCTCGGACGCTCCTGGATGCCCTTGGCACAGCCATCATTTCTGCACTATGTGGGGCTCGTGGGAAATACAGATTCCCAGGCCCTGCCCAGACCTATAGAGACAAGCTCTTCAGGTGAGGCTTGGGCTTCTGCATTTGTGACAAGTGTCCGGGGGGTTCCGAAGGAAGCCAGACAGTGTAGAGATTAATACCACGGGCTCCAGAGTTAGGCTGCAGGGGTGCAAACGTGGACTCCAGGATTCAGTGCCCATGGAATTTTGGCACCTCAGTTTCCCCACGTGAATTGCAGATAATTACAGCATCAACCTCACGGACTTGTTATGAGGATTAGACAAAGTGAATGAGTTAGGTACTTAGGACAACGCCCAGTGAGCGCTCAATAACCGGACGATGGCAGTAGATGCAATGCAGGAAGCTGTACCTTCAGTACAGGGTCAGATCTCAATAAATGTTTGTTGAATGGAGGACAAGAGAAAAACATGTTCAGCCATACCACTGGCACAACCATGCCATGAACATTTATTTTTATAGCAAGCTCTGGCATTATTCTAGGTGCTGGTGGTTCAAAAAGGAATAAATCATTCCCTGCCCTTAAGATGCTCACAGGCTCACAGATGTGGAAATGGGTGGTTAGGATACAGTGTGTTAAGTGTGATGTGAGGGACAGGCTCTGGGCATACCAGCCTTGGAGAGGCAAGGAAGGCTTCCTAGAGGAGGTGATGTCAAAGGGAGATCTGAAGGATGAGTAGGAGTTATGCAGGGAAAGGGGGCTGAATGCCAGGTGTGGGGGAACATTTATGCAGTAGGGCACATTCTGAGCCTCCCAATGACTCGAAGTGAGAGAGACGTGTGGTGGAAGAAGCAGACCGCTAGGGTTTGAGGCTGGAAAGATGAGCAGCATCAGCTGGCTGGGTTGAGTTGGGTTGCCCAGTGCCTTCAGGTCTGACTAGCTCATCTCACGCACTGCACGTCCTTATCACGAAGATTGCCTCGTGTGTCACTGAATAACGGTCCCCTGGATTAGTCAGTTAGCACCCTGCTTCAGTGTCCAGAGTATGAAAAGTCACAGAGGTCCAAATCCCTGCCCAAGTCACTCTCAAGTGGAGGAGTGTCAAATAATTTGGAGTCCATGTTTCAAAATCACCACATGGAGATTCAGGGAAAAGTTCCTGAAGGAGAGGACATGGGCCAAGTCTTGAAAGGTGAGTAGGACTGAACAGGGAGAGAAGAGGAGGAAGGATGTGCCATTCGGGGATCAGCAAATGTAAACATCAGGAGATAGGAGGTCTTGAGGCTGGGCCAAAGGACTCAACTTAGGCTCGAGACGAGATGTGTGCCGAGAGGGGTGCTGGGAGATGAGCAGGAGAGGGAGGCAAAGGCCCTTGGGTGCTAAGCTCAGGAGTCTGAAATTCATCCTGAATGGAGAACTAGTAAAGGGTTTTAAGCAGAGGAATAAGGTGATCCGTGGATTCACTAGGATGCTCTTGGCTGTAAGTGACAAAGCACAGGACTGAAGAGGCTTAAGTGGTCGAAGCTATTAATTTTCCACAGGAAGGTAATGCTAGGGTTGATGCAGCAACTTGGCGATGTCATCAAGAACCACGGCCCCTTCTACCTCTTGTACTAGCCTCAGCGCCTCTGTAGCATCACTCCTCACAACTACAAGATGGCTGCTATGGCACCAAGTATCACGGCTTTGTAAAGCATCCAAATCAGGAAGGAAGGAGGCATATGTCTAAACAAGCAGCTTTCATTGGGGGCAATTTTGTGATGTCTGGGGGGCATTTCTGGTTCTCACAGCTTGAAGGAGGTACTGACATCTAGCAGGTAGAGGCCAGGGATGCTGACAAACAGGACAAACTCCCATGAGAGAAAATTACCAAAATGGCAATAATACCGAGGTTGCGAAACGATGGTCTAAACGGATTGGGTGCCCTTAGCTTATACACGGAGGTGAAGTTGTGTCACTGCACGTTTGGAGCTAAGAGCCCAGAGATTCAGTTTCATGGCTTAGCTGCTAAGGGACACTAGACACTGCCAGATATGTCAATGTATTATAAAGTTACAACCATATGAAGTTCTAGATAGACTGAAATGTAAGAAGTGAAACCAAAAAAGGGGGAAAACAGAAATAGTTATCAGATGGATGGGGAACGACTTCATAAACATATATTTACATATATTGCATATAAACATAAATACAATATGTCTATGGTTTTCAGCACATGTCATTTGAGGAGGGTATTATCATCTGTCAGACAGTGAATTGGTTTGCAGGATATAGCTTGCTTTCTTCTTGATACATCTTTAGTTCCTGGAATTTCTATTCTATTGTAGTCAGTGTAGTGTCTTTTTTCCTTTCAGTTTTCTGAAGCAGAATTAGTTGGACTGACCTTGTTGTGATAGGGGCAGTGATGGTGGGAAGTGGGGAAGAAGCTGACTTAGAAGGCAGGGGTTGCCAACATACAAGAAATTCAGCTTGTCTACAGTCAACTCAGACCCTTAAATGTCACTGGTATTTCTGCTGGAGGTTTCTGGTTTGGCCTAATTCTTTTAGAGATGCAATGCTGAGTTGGTACTTTTTTTTCCCTTCCTAATCAGCTTCCTTTTCCTGTTTTTTGCTTACCATGGTCTCTGCCATTAGCCTTGTTTTTTGCAAATGAGAATTTGAGCTCTGCTGGTTAGGTGTGGGTATAAGTATGCCATGGGTGTGTGTGTGTACATGCGTGTGTGTGGTTGTGTGTTCCTGTGTGTGTATGTATAGATTTCCATGTCAACACAAGTTGGCTGGCAAAGTTCTGGACTCCTTCAATGATAAAGATGGGTCTCCTTCTAACCCACGCTCACTATGAAATCAACAGCTGAAAAGAATATAATAAAAATAGTAAACCAACTTACTGTACCCGAAAATCTTCAACAAGTGAGTTACTGGAAAATAAATAGCACAGTTTTCAATAATCCAAGGATCAAACAAGACTCAAGGGGAATTAAAAAAAACACATTGAATGGCATAAAAGTGAAAATACAACATCAAACTTTGTGGGACACAGTTAAAGCAGCACTGAGAGGGAAATTTTTAGCACTAAATGCTTACATTAGAAAAGAGAAAATGTCCCACATAAATAATCTAAGCACCTATCTTAAGAACATAGAAAAAGAAGCAAAATAAACTCAAAGTAAGTAGAAGGAAAGAAAAAATAAAGAGAAGAATTGATAAAATTGCAAACATAAACCCAAGAGAAATGAAACAAAAAAAGTCTGTTCTTTGAAAAGATCAATAAAAGTGATATCCTCTAGAAAGACTAACGAGAAAAGAGAAAGACACAAATTACTAATATCAGGAAGGAAACAGTGGTTATTGCTACAGATTCTGCAGACATCAAAGATAATAACCAAGGACTTCCCTGGCGGTCCAGTGGTTAAGACCCCGCACTCCCAATGCAGGGGGCCCAGGCTCAATCTCTGGTCAGGGAACTAGATCCCGCATGTCGCAACTAAAAGATCCCACATGCTGCAACTAAAAGATCCTGCATGCCACAACTAGACCTGGCGCAGCCAAATAAATAAATAAAAATATTTTTTAAAAAGATAATAATCAAATAGTATGAACATCTATATAACTTAGATGAAGTAGACTAATTCCTCAAAAAACACAGGTTACCACAACTCACCCAATATGAAATAACTAAATAAATAAACTCACCCAATATGAAATAACTAAATAAATAAACTCACCCAATATGAAAGGGCTCACCCAATAAGCCCTTCAAGGAAACTGAAGTCATAATTTAAAACTCCTGAGAAAGAAATTTCCAGGCCCAGATAATTTGACTGGATGATTCTTTTAAATGTTTAAAGGAGAATTAACACCCATTCTACATAACCCTTTCCAGAAAATAGAAGAAGAGAGAATACTTCACACCTCACTTTGTGAGACCAGTATTACCCTGGTACCAAAACCAGACAAAGATGGTACCAAAAAGTACATATAATAACTACAGACGAATATCCTTCACAAATACAAATGAAAAAACTCTTTAATAAATATTAGCAAATAGAATATGGGGTTTATTCCAGAGATGCAAGGCTGGTTCAATACTTAATCAGTGAAATCCACTGTATTAAAAGGCTAAAGAAGAAAAACCACATGATCATATCAACTGATACAGAAAAATCATTTGACAAAATTCAACAACTATTGGGACTTCGCTGGTGGGGCAGTGGTTAAGAAGCTGCCTGCCAATGCAGGGGACACAGGTTCAATCCCTGGTCTGGGAAGATCCCACGCGCTGTGGAGCAACTAAGTCCGTGCGCCACAACTACTGAGCCTGCACTCTAGAGCCCATAAGCCACAACTACTGAGCCCGTGTGCCACAACTACTGAAGCCCACGTGCCACAACTACCGAAGCCCACGTGCCTAGAGCCCGTGCTCCGCAACAAGAGAAGCCACTGCAATGGGAAGCCCGCGCACCGCAATGAAGAGTAGCCCCCGCTCGCCGCAACTAGAGAAAGCCCACATGCGGTCAAAAATAAATAAATAAATAAATTTATTAAAAAAAAATTCAGCAACTCTTTATGATAAAACTCTCAGAAAAAACTAAGGATTGGGGGGACTTTCTCAATTTGATAAAAAATACTTATTAAAAACCACCAGTTGGGCTTCCCTGGTGGCGCAGTGGTTGAGAGTCTGCCTGCCGATGCAGGGGACACGCGTTTGTGCCCCGGTCCGGGAAGATCTCACATGCCGTGGAGCGGCTGGGCCCGTGAGCCGTGGCCGCTGAGCCTGCGCGTCCGGAGCCTGTGCTCCGCAACGGGAGAGGCCACAACAGTGAGAGGCCCGCGTACCGCAAAAAACAAAAAAACACACCAGCTGACAAAATACTAATGTTGAAAGACAATGTTTTCGCATAAGATTGGGAGCAAGGCAAGGGTGTCTATATTAACCACTCTTGTTCAATATAGTACTGGAAGCCTCGGGCAGCACAGTAAGCAAAAGGAAATAAAAGGCGTACAGGTTGGAAAGGGACAAATAAAACCGTCCCTGTTTGCAGATAGCATAATGGTCTACCCAGAAAATGCCAAATATCCAAAAACAAAACAAAACTGAAACAATTCCTAGGATAATAAGTGAGTTTAGCAAAGTTGCAAGATATAAGATCAACATATAAAAATCAATTGTATTTCTATATATTAGCAATAAACACACAGAAAGCAAAATTTAAAGTACAATATTATTTACAATCTCTCTCTCCAAAAAGAAATACCTGCGCATAAATCATCAAAATGTACAAAACATGTACACTGAAAATTATGAAATGCTGATGAAATAAAAAAGATCTAAATAAATGGAGAGATATTCACGGGTTGGAAGATTCATCATAGTAAAAATGTCAATTCTCCCTCAAATGATATATGGTTATAATGAAATTTTTAGCAAAATCCTCCAAGATTTTTTGTAGGCAGAGACAGACTTATTCTAAAATTTATATAAAAAGCAAAGGATTTAGAATAAATAAAACATTTTGAAAAAGAAGAAAGGAATGGGAGTAATCCCTCTGTTCTATTTCAGGACTTATTACGCAGCTATAGTAATTAAGACCATAGTATGGGCAGAGGGGTGGACACCCAGATTAATGGAAGGGAATGGAAAGCCCAGAAATAGCCCCACACCAGTAAGGCCATCTGATTTTTGACAAAGGTGCAAAAGCAATTCACTGGAGGAAGGATAGCTGACTTTTCAACAAATGGTGCTGGAGCAATTGGATATTCATAGGCCAGAAAATAAATAAGTAAATAAAAAGAACCTCAACTTAAATTTTGGATTTTATATAAAAATTAACTCAAAATGCATCACGGATATAAATGTACATATAAAATTATAAAAACTTTTAGAAGAAAACATAGGAGAAAATATTGGGGACCTAAAGCTTAGTGACAAGTTCTTAGACATAACACCAAAGGCATAAACAAAAGAGAGATATATTAGACTTCATCAAAATGAAAAAGCTTTGCTCTGCAAATGATCCTGTTAAGATAAGCTACAGACTGAGAGATAGCATTTGCAAACCGCATATCAGACAAAGTACCCATGTCTAGAATATATACAGAATCCTCAAAAGTCAGCAGTAAAAAAACCAAACAATTCAGTTAAAAATGGGTAAAGAACTTGGAGAGACATTTCACTGAAGAGAATATACAGATTGTAAATAGGCACATGAAAAGATATTCAACATCATTAGCCATGAGGGAAATACAAATTAAGACTATGATGAGATATTACCACATACCTATTAGAAAAGCTAAAATAAAAACCAGGGGCCATGCCAAAATCTGGCAAGGATGTAGAGAAATGATCTCTCATACACTGCTGTAGGAAACGTGAAATGGCACAGCCACTCTGGAAAAGAGTAGGACAGTCTCTTAAAAAACTGAACACACACCATATGATCCAGCAGTCACACTCTTGGGCATCTACCCTGGGGAAATGAAAACTTACGTTCTCACAAAAACCAATACATGATTGTTTACAGAAGATTAATTCTTTATAGCCCCAAACTGGAAACAACCAAAATGTCCCATAATGGGTGAATGGCTAAATTCCATACCATGGGACACTACTTAGTAATAAAAAGGAGCAAGCTTTTGGTATATGCAATGATCTGCAGAGATCTCAGGGGTTTTATGATTAGTTTAAAAAATGCAATCTCAAAAGGTCACATGCTGAGCAATTCCACTTACATAACATTCTTGAAATGACAAAATCATAGAGATAGAAAGCAGATCAGTGGTTGCCAGGGGTTAGGAATGGTGGGGGCAGCTGTGACTATAAAAGGGTAGCAGGAGGGACATCTTTGTGATGACAGAATCGTTCTGTATCTTGATTGGGGTGGTGGTTACAGGAATCTACATATGTGATAAAATGGAACAGAACTGTTCACACACATTGTACCAGTGTCTAACTCCCGTTTTTAATACTGTACTATAGTTATGGAACATGTAACCACTGGAGGAAAATGAGTGAATCAGGTGGGATTTCTCTATACTATTTTTATAATTTCTTGCTAATCTATAATTATTTCAAAGTTAAACAAAAAAGCTATAATCTTGCTATTTTTAGCTCAAAAAGCTTCAACAATTACCCACTGCCCATGGCAGTGGTTTTACAAATTTAGTGTAGGTAAGTATCACTAATGTTGTATTAAACATGCACATTCTGATACAGTAGGTAAGGGGGTGGGGCGGGGGTCAGCACATCTAATGAGCTCAGCAGTTGATTAGGCTGCAAGAGGGGTCTTCAGGTCACACTTTGAGAAACTCAGACTCTGGCTCTGCTCTTGAGCTCTTAGTTTACAGTTAACACTCTCCTCTACAACAAAAATATATGTTCACCAGATCCAGGACGGGGTAAGGCAGGCAAGGAGCCAAGGGTGTGATATTTAAGGAGGCACTCACTCTCGGGTCCATGGAAGTGCAGAGTTAGCACTTCCTGAACCTTAGAGTGAGTGCCTCCTTAAATTTTGCATCTTAGATTGCCTCCACCTGCTCCTGGCCCTGTTCTCCACATAAAGACTTGGATTTAAAGGTTCTTAGCAGCTTTATTCATTTTACCCCCAAACTGGAAACAACCAACTGTCAACCAACTAGTGAAGGGACCAGTAAATTGTGATATAGTCATACAATGAAATGCTAGTCAGCAATAAAAAGGAACACACTACTAATTCATGCAACAAAATAGATGAACCTCACAAATGTTATGCTGAGTAACACAAAAGAGTACATATTCTGAACAAAACTTTGGAAAATCTGCGGAAGACAAATCTAATTTACACCAACAGAAAGAAAATAAGTAGTTGCCAGGGTGGGTGATTATCTGGGAAGGTGGGTGATTATCTGGGAAGGTGGGTGATTACCTGGAAAGGCGGGTTACAAGGGAACTTTTGGGGGTATCAGGAATGTTTCATATCTTGATGGGTTGTGGTTACACTGGTGTACACTCGTGGAAACACCCATTTAACATGGGTGCATTTTATTGTATGTGAATGACACTTCAATGAAGCTGATTAAATATACAAAACAAAAACAAACAAAATCCCCAGCTCTCTCAAAAACATCTGAACCCTGCACTTTGGCGGAAAGGCCATCTCTTACTGATGGGCTCCAGGTACAACACAGTCGAGTAGGAAGAGCTGTGGTGAGGGGTCAGGACACCTTGATTCTCATCCTAGTTCTAGTAATAACTGGCTGGACGACCCATGGGTCAGTCATTAAGCCCTCTGAGTCTCATCTGCTGTGAGTACTTCCCAGGGCTGGTGGGAGCAACAGATACACGAAGTCACCTGGTGAAAAGCTACACATCTGTCAGAAATGTTTAACTGTTCTTGGATGGAAACTGCCCTTTGCACAGCCCTTTGAATTCAAGTCTGGAATGGCTCTAGGAATATGAGGAGATTTCAATAGCATATGCAAATTAAAGCTGCCAGACATCATTTTTTGCCCATGTATTTGGCAAAAATTAGAAAGTCATAATACCAAGGGCTGATGAGAATGAGGAAAGTGAGAACCCTGGAGGCAAGGCTGGTGGGAGTATGGACTGGTGTAGCATTTGAGGGACAACCTGGAAGAAGGTAAGGCTGAAAATACCTCTGATCTAGCAGTTCCACTCTTGGGCTCCTCATCCAGAGAAGCTCTGCATAGGCCATAAGGAGACAGATGGAAAGATGCTCACTCCAACATTGTTTTTGACGGCAAAGATCGGGGACAATCTAAGTGTCTGTCACTAGGAGATGGATACATAAATGCCAGAACACTCACACACAGTAAGACAAAGCAGTAATCAGAAATACATTTACTACAGCTGCACAGTTGTAGCTCAAAAACATCATATTGGGGCTTCCCTGGTGGCGCAGTGGTTGGGAGTCTGCCTGCTAATGCAGGGGACACGGGTTCGAGCCCTGGTCTGGGAGGATCCTGCATGCCGCGGAGCGACTGGGCCCGTGAGCCACAACTAATGAGCCTGCGTGTCTGGAGCCTGTGCTCCGCAACGGGAGGGGCCGAGACGGTGAGAGGCCCGCGTACCGCAATGAAGAGTGGCCCCCGCTTGCCACAACTAGAGAAAGCCCTCGCACAGAAACGAAGACGCAACACAGCAAAAATAAATTAATTAACAAAAACAGAAACATCATATTGAATAAAAAAGTATTCTGAATGATATTTATGGCATAATGTCATTTATGTAAACCAATCTCACCTTGCAGAATTGAATGGATCAGACGGGATGTTGGTCACTGATTGCCACTTAGTAGTGGCTCAACAGATGGTAGCCATTATTTTGGGAAAAAAAAAAGTAGGAGATCATTGAATTCATCAGCATCAAAGTTAAAAAAATAGAACTGTGAATGCTGGTAAGTTCCATATTTCCCTGGGAAGGAGGTAAAACAAGGGGCTGGACCTCCATGTTCCAGAATGTCCCCACTGGGTCAGGAAGCTGGCCTTGGCAGTTTCAGTTTGAAGATGCTAGAGAAATATGTTGTTGGCCACTGCCCCCTGTTGAAACAATATTGTCACTTCCGAGGAGAGAATTCTCAGACTTGCCGTGTAATAACAGCATGTGAACTTCAACTCACTGGGGAAAAGGCAGACTGCTGTTTCAGCACTCACAGAAAATGCTGCCCCACTAAAGGAATCCCTCTAATCATTATAGCTAATACAATATAGCTACTTTCTTATGTCTATTATTAGCATTCGAATATGTTATTTTGAAAAAAAGAATCAATCCTCATAACAAACACAACTCAACACAGCGCATACACAAGAGGCAGGTACTACTGTATTGATGCGAGAACAGAGGCACAAGGAGATAAGTAATTTGCCCGAAGTCACACAGTCAGGAAGCAGTGAAGCTGGCTCCAAGGTCTGTATTCTTAACCAGCTCTGCAGGTCTGACTCTTGAATGCCTCTGGTTCCTTTGGTCTGATCAGGACAATTGTTCTGCAGCCTGTATTTTGTTCAAATACTTTTTCCCCATCTAAAACACCTTCAAGTCTATGCTCCATCCCTTATAGGTCCCTCCCTTTCACAGTAAAATTCCTTGAAAGTATAGTCTACACTCACTTTCTTCCCAGAAGCAAAAGACTCTGCCATCAATTCTCACTCCCAAATTCCTCAGGAGTCTGGCCTTGACCTGCTTCTCTGATTTGTATGTGCTCCCTCCAAACACCCTCACTATACATATAATACTGATATTATACATGATTACTGAATCAAGGAAATGGATGTGATAGTTCACAATCCAAAGACATTTTGCTCATTCCAATCTTTTGGTCTTGCATGTATTTTCCTATTTTCTCCACCAGGGGGAAGTCTTCTCTTAAGGCCTGATTCCTCCTCCCTCTTCACAGGTCAGGTACACAACTCCAGCTATTGAGCACTGGAAATGTGGCAGGTCCCAACTGAGATGTGCTTAAGTACAAATTACACACTAGATATTGAAGATTTAGTACAAAAGAGAGAATGTAAAATATCTTATTAATAAATGTAATAAAGTGATTACATGTTGAAATGATATTCTGGATAGATTAAAGACACTCTTGAAATTAATTTTACCTATTTCTTTTTAGATTTTTAAAAATATGTTTAAAATAAACAATTTAAAATTGCACATGTGGCTTACTTCATATTTCTATTGGACAGTATAAGTTTAGAGGCTCCCTCCTAATGGCAAACTCTAAGGGTGGTCTGCAGAACCCTTGGTCTGCAAGGAACCCAGTTAGAAAACCATTCACTTGACCACTCATGAAGAAACTGAGGCCCAAAAGGGCCAACAACTTTTCCAAGGTGATCCAAGTGATGGCATCTTGAGTTTAGATTAGAATGCAGGTGTCCTATACCCTTTTTAAAAAATTTCTCCTATTATGGAGGTCCTTGAATGCCACAAGAGGACACAGGCACAAGACTATGTCCTGTGGGCCTTTAAGGTCCTTTATCAAGAAATGTCATCACCTCAGGTCTCTCGCTGTTTGCTTCCACAGGTCTCCTGCACAGCCCAGGGGCCACTCCCTCTTGCATCCTCTGCCAACCCCGTGAGCATTTTCCTGCTCTCTGCTAGGAAGCCCAGCCCTGCTTTAGGGCTCTATCTGGCTGCTTCCTCCCTGGCACTGACAGCCTGGATAGAGACCCTGGAGACAAGCAGTGACTACAGAGCCCTTCTCACCCTTTTGTCTTCAACTATCCTCTAGACTTGTCCAATTCCAGTCCCACCCAGGGGGCCATCGTAGCTCTTGCTGGAATAAGTCCAACCCAGCTGGAAGGATGAGCAAATAGAGCCAGCTAGACTGATCACCTGCTGACCCTGTGTCCATCACCCTCTGTCACTACAGACAGCTCACGTTGCCCACAGGCCCTCCTTGCAGAGTGGGGACCAGTGATCACACGGCTGGTGAGTCACATGGAAACTGAAAGCACCCCTCAGTGGGGTGACTTCTCTAAAGTGGACACATGAATCAGAGGCGGGGAAGCTGGGAGGCAAGGCCAGACCCTGCGTCGCAGGCAGGGATCTTAAGTGCAAGCCCTAACACCACAAATCTTCCCCACCACACCCCCGTAGAACTACAGCATTATGGGTCAGCTGTAGTTTGTTTTGAGTTTGGGTTGAGGCCCGAACATGTGTGTGAGCCTGCACAGGTGTGGGTCTGCCCAGGTGGGAAGAAGTCTCTGTTTCTGGCTTGTGTCTCTTCCTCATGAGAGCCACACATGAGTGGGAGCAAAGGGTCTCAGCCCCCCTCCCTACCCTGGATTCCTGGTCAAGGACCCCTGTGAGTCTAGGCCCTGAGTGTGGCCACGGGTGCCTGGATAGTCGCTGCACCATGCCTGCAACCTCATCTCTGCCTCTTCTGAACCCAAATTAGAGAACTGATGAATCATGGGACTGTAAGAGAACCCGTGTGGTACGGATCAGCAGTCACAAGATGAGGGCTCTCTTCCCAGTTCTGCTACAACTCTAGCTGTGCAATTTTGGGCTAGGCACTGTATGTGTCTGAGGCTCAAGTTCTCACTTGTATAATGGGTGTATTAATTATCTATCACTCTTTTAAAAATTCCTCCAAAACCTAGTGGCTTAGACAATAAGTATTTATTATCTCACACAGTGTCTGTGGGTCGGATATTTGAGAACAACTCACCTGGGTGGTTTTGGCTCATGGTCTTTCATGCGATGAGGTCAAGATGTCCACTGGAGCTGCAGTCATCCGAAGGCTTGACTGGGGCTGGAGGACCTACATCCAAGACAGCTTTGTTCACATGGCTGCTGGCAGGAGGCCTCGGTTCCTTGCCACATGAGTCTCTCCATGGGGCTGTTTGAGCGTCCTCCTGACGTGGTAGCTGGCTTCCCCTAGAATGAGCAATCGAGGAGAGCAAGACAGAAGCCACAGTATCTTTTATGATCTTTATATCTTAACCTCTGAAGTCAAGCACTGTTATTTCTGCACTATCTCACTTGTTATCCAAGTCAACCCTAATCAGGGATGTGAACACCAGAAGGTACAAACCACTGGGGGCCATCATGAAGGCTGGTTACCACCTTAGAAGTAATTAGTACCATTATTAATATCTGCTCTGCCCATCTCACAGAGCCATCAGGAGGTTTTGTTTGCATACCCACTGCAAGAAAAACCATTAACCAGAGGATGCACCTGATAAGAGTCAAGACAGCAGCTGCTAAAAACAGCTGTAAAAAGGGTTGCTGGAGACTGGACTCTGAGACCATCACAGGAAGCTCTGGGACAAGTAAAAGGAGGACCAACATAGGAACGTGGTAGCTCAGAGGCCTCCAGTCCTCTTTGCTGTCCCCATATGAAGGTACAATGTGGAGACAATTAGGAAAGTGCCTGACAATGTGCCCATTACATATGGCGCTCAGCCATAAGTGTTCTTTCTAAGGAAAGCAGGTGGGTCATAGTCTTAGGAATTCCAGGAGGAGGTGCTGGGCCACGGTGAAGGTTGAATTGTGCCCTAGCCCTTTAGTTCTGACATTTAAATTAGTTAGTTTACTTTTCACAAACTCCAAAGAGCTGCATAAACGTGAAAGTCCATCGTTATTACCTCCTGGTAAGATGCCCACAGAGCACGCTTCCAAAGAATCTCTCCACTGATTCCTTAACTAGCCAAAAAGAGGAACTGAGATACGTTCACTGTTTTGCAACTATCAGAAACAGCCTCTCAAAGTTGCCTCTGAATCTGTCCTTGTTCATTTACGCTGGGATTTTCTCTCACTCTCTGCACTCAGCCTCTACCTGACAGTGGCTCAGTCCCTCTGGAACCCACTCTTATTACTCCTGTCATTCTCAGTTCCTGCTTAGGGCTGCAGTTCCCTCCACTTCCAAAATCTCACTCCAGTGGCTAGAGCCTTATAATCCACTGTTGTCCGGGTGCCGTCCTAACTGCTGCCCATCTTCCTGGATTTGTGAGGACCACTGCTCTTGGGGTCCTCTTTGTTGTGTTCCGAGTTCTACCCATCTTGGTGCCTGGCTGGCTGGACCCCAGGGCTGGGGTTTAGGTCTGTTTAGGTTTAGGTCTGTTTTCGTACCGTGTTTTTGTACCAGATTCCAGACACCCAGTCCTGCCTGCTGGACTGGACTTTCTCCCTGCACCTGAATTGGACAGGCCCCTCCCACACTTCCCTTTCTGCCCTCAGAAGGGAATCTCCTTATAGATCTTCCTGGTGGACACCTTGGGGGACAATGCTTGGTTTGAGAGGGACAACAGCCTAGATTTTCAGCTGCAGTGTTTATAGCAGAACAAAAATTGTTCATGTTTCTCAGTGCACAAGGCACATTTTTATGTCGTTCATGTTTTGTCATATTTCTCCCCTGCTGGTTAGGGAGTAAGGTCACACAGGGATTTTAAAAGCAAAACAAGTAGTCCCTGCCTCCAGTGAGTTTTTGAATGAAGTAATAGGTGTTTATAAATAAATACACAGGAAATCCATTTATAATAGTGCCCACTAAGATCTGTTCCTCTTTGCCTGAGGTCTCTGTTTTCATCCTCACCATCTCTTTGTGGTCCCAAACGATTGCACTTCAAAGTACTGCCTTCTTGCTAACAAATGTCTGTATTCAGGGCCAAATTCATTCTGAAACTTATGCTTTTGGTGACACTGAGTGAGGTTATAGGGGAGTAGGTGATTGTCAACTCCCTTAGCTCATGGCAGCTGTTGTTATTAACCAAAAGGACCTGAACGGTTATACAGGACTAAAGTGGCTTAGGTCAGTTCTAACACTGGGGAGTAGGAGGTGCGTTAGTGGGCAGTGGAGAATTGACTAAAGATTTGAGTTGGGGGCAGTGGACCAGGGAAAGTTAAACTCATATGCATGTATCCAACAAGTCCCTTGAACTCTTCCTCTGGGCTATGGTGGCATCGCTCTTCTCCCCTGGCCTCCTGCCTACAGCACCCAGCCCCACTTCTCCTTCCTCCTTCATGTTCCAGAAAATCTCCTTCCTTCTACAGAAAACTGGGGAGAAGCTCCAAGTCCAGGCTGGAAGGGCCCTTTCTACCCTTGAAAATTGGACCTTTCAAAGACCGTTTCTCCTCCAAGAAATGTTCATGCCAGCAGCTACAAAGACGTTTTCTCCATAGTCTTTGCAATTACCTTGAAAGTGCTGATCAGCGAAAAGTAGGGGTGATGAGTCAGAGTTGCTGACACAGAGTGAGGCATCACGAGTTCTAATCTTGTTGCATTTCCTTGTGGTAATTCCAGGGTGCTGCTGGGATGGATGGACAGCTGTCAGGCCTGGCCTGGTTTCCAGTCTCTGCAGCCTCGTTCTTTCTACAGCCAACATTACGTTCAGCTCACTTCTGCCAGATCTCTAAGGAGGCTACAGCCCAGATCCTGAGGCTCACATCCATGGAGGCCCCTTGTGCGCTCCAGCTCCAGGCCTACTCCAGTTCTGGGTACCAGATCTTTGCTTCATTTCTTGGGTCTTCTCCTGTCTCCCTCATGGAAGCCTACTCAATCCCCAGTCTCATTATGAATGAGCCCTGCCTTGTACCCAACACCCTTCCTCCACCTCTTTGGGGGTTGGATTCCTGCCCAGACTCCAGCTCAGCTGGGACTCTGAGACCTGAGGGATGACAGGTCTTTCTGAGAAAAACTGATGAGACCCTAGACTTGGAAGGGGAGCTCCCACTTCCCAATTTGGTCACATACAACCATGAGGTTCTGTTTGGTTAATATCAACAGCCGCCATTAGTTATAAGATTCAAGGGCTGGCTCCTTCTTATGGCCTCACTCTAGGTTACCATTAAAGGAAGTCTCAGACTAAATTCTCCCCCCAAAGAGACAACGATTAGCAAATACGCACAAGTCACACCACCACCTGTGAGCTTGATAAAGTCCAAACTCTCTGTCCTTTAGGGTGCTCCAACAAGATCACACGTGAAAGGAAGTTTCACTTGGGGCAAATGTGATAATACTCTAGTAGTGGGATTGGAGAACCATCTAGTCAGACTCAGGTTGGCCCACCTTCTCTGGAATCAGCAGCTGGACTGTGGGCAACACTCCTAACAGGGAAGGAGGAAAGAGTCACTAGATTCTAATACCCTGTTCATATATGTTTGTGGAGTTCCTCCATGCTTCACCAGTGAACACCTTTCGCTCCATTCATTATGCTAATTAACAAAACCTCTAGTACTGATCAGCTATAAAGATAGCTGAAGCACTTGTGAGAGCTCCTCTTGAGTGTGGACTTCTGATTAAGCCCTAGTTACCACCCTTGGAGTTGCCCAGATTAGCGCAACTGGCCTCCTCTAGGGTATAGATTAAAAAAGAATGAACCGGGCTTCCCTGGTGGCACAGTGGTTGAGAGTCTGCCTGCCGATGCAGGGGACACGGATTTGTGCCCCGGTCCGGGAAGATCCCACATGCCGCGGAGCGTCTGGGCCTGTGAGCCATGGCCGCTGAGCCTGCGCATCCGGAGCCTGTGCTCCGCAACGGGAGGGGCCGCAGCAGTGAGAGGCCCGCGTACCGCAAAAAAAAAAAAAAAAAAAAGGAACGAACCACATTTAGAGCACGCTGTGACCCTGAAGTATAAACTGCAGACGTCATAGTACTAGGGCACCCCAGCCTCCATGATAATAGTAATAATCAGCATTTCTTTGGCTCACAAGATGTTATTCCATGGTTTTCAGCCCCCTGCAAAGTAAGTCCCCTGAATTATTTCTAGGTACTGCCAGGAGTCTCATGTGGACTCACCAATGGGTTCATTAGCTATAGCTCAACACAGTCCCCACTTCATCTCTTTTCACTTCCAGCTTCCTCTGCAACAGGCATTTGTTGTTTGGAATGCCTACAACAGCACTCCCCACGTTGGGGGCAAGTTGCTTCTTCCCCACTCCAGCCATCGTGTGCCTGTGGGAATGAGCATGTGACCTTCCTGGGCCAATCACTACAGCCTCATCCTTTTGGCCAAAGTGACTGGCTAGGAATGGACAAGGGGCTTGCAAAGCCAATCAAGACACTTCCTAGAGATTTTTTTCAATACAGAGTTGGCGAAGATACTCTCTTTTGGTTTTTTTTCTAAGATTTTTTTTTTTTGATGTGACCATTTTTTTTTAAGTCTTTATTGAATTTTGTTACAATATTGCTTCTGTTTTATGTTTTGGTTTTTTGGCTGTGAGTCATGTGGGATCTTAGCTCCCTGACCAGGGATCGAACCTGCACTCCCTGCATTGGAAGGCAAAGTCTTAACCACTGGACTGCCAGGGAAGTTCCGCAAAGATACTCTCTTAAAGCTGCCTGCAGGCATGTCTTTGGCCTTGTGGAGACAGCTGAATTGTGAGGATAAATCCAATATGCAGAGAGAATCAGAGACATACGTTGTTATGGACTGAACGTTTGTGTCCCTCCCATCAAATTCATATGTTAAAGTCCGAATTCCCAAGGTGGTGATATTAGGAGGTGGGGATTGGGAGGTAATTAGGTTTGGATGAGGTCATGAGGGTGAGCCCCCCATGATGGGATTAGTGCACTTATCGGAAAAGGAAGAGGCACCAGAGTTCATACTCTCTCCCCCAACATGTACTCATACAAGGAAGAGACCACGTGAGGATACAGAGAGACGGTGGCTGTCTGAAATCAGGAAGTGGAAACTAAACATGCCAGTGCCTTGATCTTGGACTTCCCAGCCTCCAGAGCTATGAAAAATAAATGCCTGCTATTTAAACCACCTAGTCTATGGTATTTTGTTACAGCAGCCTGAGCTGATTAAGATGTAGGTGGAGAGATAGGAAGTCCTGACAACAGTTGAATCTCTAAATCCAGTTGTCCCTGGGTCCAGCTGTACCCAAATGTGCACTCTGTGTGGTTTGGTTATATAGCCCACAGTGACCTTTTTTGGTGCAAGCTGGTTTAAGTTTCTGATTAACTTATCCACCAGCAATGGTCAGTAGTTGCTTTACAGGACCACCTTTACCTTCCTTGCTGAAGCCCTGTGCTGCTGCTGGACCCTCTGGTGCTTGGTGCTAAGGACCACAATCACCCACTCTGTCCTCCTGATGCTTCCTGGTCCTAACCTGATGACCATCTAGGCAAGAATGGAGACCCTCACTATTGCTGAGCAGTTGGTTTATGGCCAGTGTGTCTGGCAGACGCCCACTCTTGGGGTTAGTAGGATGTCTGCACCTCTGAGCTTCCCCACAACTGGCTCATGCATATTGTAGATCATTTAAGGTCTGTAAAGTGATTTTGGACTCTTATCTTCAAAAGTTACAATGCCAGGCCAGCTGTCACCCTGGCTATCCCCTTCAAGAACCATTTCTGCCTTCTGGGAAGGACTTCTTCCCCCAAGACCTAAGGCTAATCCTATCCCCTCCATGCTAGTTATGTCCTGGCCCCATTCTCCTTTCCTACATGTCCCAGAACCACTGTGCACTCCGGCTGACTGAACTGTGATCTCCAAGGGAGGCTTCATACACATGGAACCTCAGTGAGGGCCTGTGTGTCTGGTGCTCTGTGCCCATTAAACATCCTAGCCTCATATCTTTTCTATTGTTATATTATATGGCTGACTCACCCTGAGCTTGTGGCCTTGGCAAACGAGACCCTCAAAATCTCCCTCTGCACTTTCCACACAGAGGAAGCCAGACAGCACTGTGTATCGATGGTTTGTTTCTGTCTCACTAATCAAGAGGCTGAAAGCAACAGTTTCTGATGTATCTTTTCTTCTCTGATTCATTAGGGCCAAAGGACCTGAGGACAGATGATGAAGCATTTAGGGTTTAGTTTTCTCATCTAGAGAATGGAACCACAATTAAAACATTGCTCAGACCTCACCTACAACAGGACTGAATACCCCGGACTTGCAGCAAAGACTTCTGAGTACCTCAGGCCCCTTAAAAGAAGGGGATTTCCTGAGAGGACACCCAGCTGTGAGGGCAGGGGTGGGAGCGCTTTTGGGTGTCACAGGGAGTCTGCCCATGCCCTCGACTTCTCTCCTGGGCTTCATGGCTGTGATTCTTCTATGTGTCACCCTTCATCTCCTCCTACTCTCAAGAAGACAATCATCTCTGGTATCTCCAGCTCCAGATTCCACAGGATGCTGGTCTGACCAGTAGAGACTGGAGATGTCCCCTACTATTCATTCTCTCTCAAAATAATATAGTCCTGGATTTTTAGCTAGGCATGGCTGCCTAGAATATGGCTAATATGTCCCAGCTGTCCTCGCACCTGAGTCTTCCTTTGGCCAATGGGTTGCGAGTGAAAGTTATCTGTGCAGATTCCAGGTTGTGTTTTAAAGGGAAGGGGCATGTCCTCTGGGGTTCCTTTTCCTTTCCCACTTCTTGGAAAGTGGACATGCTGTGAGCCCTCTCGGGCGGTGCCTACGAGGACAACACTGCAGCGGGCAGAGCAACAAGACAGAAAGAGCCTGGGCCCCTGAAACCTTTGCACAATAGAGCTTCCATACTAGCTTAGACTCCCACATGAGAAAAAAAGTAAACATGTATTTGTTTTAGCCACGTTATTGGGGTTTTTCTCATGGCAGCTGAGCTACTGTTACATTTAGGAAATCATTGTTGCCTTCAAGCCAGCCACCTCAACCAGAAAGCTTGTACAGTTGGGCTCTCTTGGGTCGATGCCCACCCTTGATGCAATCAGTGGCCACCTTGGCACAGAGAATAGTTTAGCACTGCTTCCCTGGGACGGAGCTCTGGGAAGGGTAGTTTCTGCCAGGAAGGGATAAACAGTATGGCTGGGGAGGCATCAAAACAAGAACTTTGCACGGCATTAGTCAAATGTCACAACATGTCACTAGATGAATAGAAGGGGATGTCAACTGTGCTAGTCTATAAATAAATATGTGGGGTTCCTAGATGGCAAGCAGGATGGAAAACCATCAGGTTGAATATCCAGAAATGCAGGCCCAATGGCACCAAGAGCTGGAGATGTCAGAAATAAGATCATTAGTCTGATTCTGTGGCAGCCACAGGTCTGCCTCCTTCTGTGCTGTAACTTCATGTCAACTTCTGTAGTGAGGGACTCTGATTGGCTTACTTAATGCTATCACCTTGGTTTGTCAGTTCCCTTTGTATCAGGCCATGTCATAAGCCACTAGTAGTGCATGGTAGGGTATCCACTCCTGGGTCCCTAGGTGGTCACCCCTGCCCAAAGTCACCCCAGGACTGCTTTCCCTAGGTGTGTATGTAGGGGGTGTGTGCTGCAGGCCAGGCAGTTTCAGCTCAAGGGGACAGTGGTCATAGAAGAAAAACACCAAAAGCCTCAAGGAATTGGCAGCAACCACTTCTGGTGATTCTGCAGATTACAGAACAGGGGAAGTTCTATTCAAAGCAAGAGAAGGGACCCAGGAATGGGTGAGGCCAGGTGCCAATGGCATAAGACAAAAGTGAGGCCCCAGGCTTCAGCTGGGGCGGGTACAGGCAGCACCCCATCTCTGAGTAGGGAGGGAGGGAGGATAGGGAAAGTCTAGCTAGAACACTGCAGAGAGGACTTCTGTTCCAGGGGTACTAAAAGAGTCTGGCAGGCCCCGGGGAAGAGGCCCACCCCTTGGGTGCAAGATAGATCTTAAATCTCAGCAGCAAGACCAAAGCCAGTTTTCAAAAGTAGGACGTAAGGTCTGTCCGTGGTCTTTCCACTTTTCTGCCAAATTCTAGCAGAAGATTCCAGACTACGCTGCTCAATTCATCCTTCATCTTGCGCTGCTGTCAGCATTTTTTCATTTGTTCTTACTCTGGCTTCTAACCATGGCTCACTGATTGCCCAGACAATGCAAGGCAGACTCTGGCTTTTTCCTCCTCAGGGAAACTGCTGGAAAAGAGGGGCTGCTAAGGCTGTGATCCTTCGCCTTAAGGTTTCAAAATGACAAGCATGCTGGAGAGATGGGGCAGACATCTGACTGCCCATCAGCCACCCATTCTCCCCTCTTTTCTTAGGAAAAGAAATCCAATTTTTGGCCTCTTTTAGCTTGGGGGTGGTCAAGGGATGAAGCAGAAGAAAATGTTTCAGAGTTGCGGTTTGGCTGGGAGGAACATTATTTTTCCCTCTCCCACTTCCTCTTGCTGCTGGCTCAGAGCGCGGATGGGCTGGGTCTCCAGGATCCATCTTAGATCGTAAGGTGATTTCAAGGGTGGAAGCCACAGGCTGTAGATGGAACAGCAGAGTTGGATCCGCTACGGATCCCAAGTAGCCTGGAGGGTCAGCCTCTAGGTTTTCTTTACTAAGTCAGGAATAAACTTCCATCGTGTTGAAGCCCTCACGACTCAGCGTGTGTTGTGGACCAGAAACATGGACCGCCCCCCCAGGAGCTTGTTAGAAATGCTGAAGTTTCTGAATCCGAATCTGCATTTTAACAAGATCCATGGGTGATTCATGTGCACATGATGGTTTAAGAAGCACTGATTTAAGCCACTATTATTATTACTCGTTTCCTGTTGTTGGCAGCTGAATCTAATTCTTGCACATAGAGAAGATGATTCCCATGTGGGGTCTTCTAGAAAGTGGGGCTAAGAATGGGCTGCTGAGAAGCTCACTACTGGACTCTCCTACTTCTCCTTTCCCTGCATGCAGGAAAAGCATGCAGGGCTCTCCAGCAAACCCTCATTTCCCCAAGCCATACCATGAGGGGCTTGGGGAACCTTGACCAGGCTGTCCTGGAGCCCAGGTTCTTGAAAAGCAAGCTTCCTGTCACCTGCAACTGCCTCCACCCCTGACACCCTATGTCTCCAGACCCAAGAGTGGCAGAGGGTAGATGATAGTGTTTTAGCTCAGAGGAGGTAGGTGAGGGGTGCCCACAGTCATTCTGAAACCTTAAGGCATCATAAAATAGATCATCCTTCCTGGAAGCCTTGGCCTTCTGTTTTTAAACACAGGCATCTCTAGGCTTTGCTTCTGGGGCTGACTGTCATACTCAGCCCCACGGTGACTCAGACTTGACTGCCTAGGAGGGTCACGCCCTCTGGCACAAAACTCCAGGAAGTGTCCCTCCCGGCCCATCTATATCCACCCAGATGGTCAGGTGAAGGCTGGGAAAAGCTCCTAAGGATGTTTAGGAGACATCCTTAGGATGACACTCTGGAAAATGGTTCTCCACATGCTACCAACTGGATGCAACCGTTCAAGTGAATCACCTGAAAACATTCAACCCTAGGGAGGCAACTGAAAGTTATAGGGGGGTTCAAGGAGATCTTGTTTCAAGGCCCAGTTCTGCCCTTTACTACCTTTTGACCTAGGACAAGTTTCTAACCTCTCTAAGCCTTCTCTCCAAACTTCTGGTAGCCTTTTAATAAATCTCAGTTCTGCTAAAGTTAACCTGGATTTCCTTATCTGTACACAGAAGAAATAATAACAACAGCAACAATGTATAGCTGACTCACTTTGTTATAAAGCAGAAACTAACACACCATTGTAAAGCAATTATACTCCAATAAAGATGTTAAAAAAAGATACATGCACCCCTATGTTCATAGCAGCACTATTCACAACAGCCAAAACATGGAAACAACCTAAATGTCCACTGACAGATGAATGGATAAAGAAGATGTGGTACATATCTACCACGGAATACTACTCAGCTGTAAAAAAGAATGAAATAATGCCATTTGCAGCAACATGGTTGGACCTAGAGATGATCATAGTAAGTGAAGTAAGTCAGAAAGAGAAAGATAAGTACTATATGATATCACTTATATGTGGATTCTAAAATATGACACAAATGAACCTATCTACAAAACAGAAACAGACTCACAGTCATAAGGAACAGACTTGTGGTTGCCAAGGGGGAGGGGAGTGGGGGGAGGGAAGGACTGGGAGTTTGGGGTTAGCAGATGCAAACTATTATATATAAGATGGATAAACAACAAGGTCCTACTGTATAGTACAGGGAACTATAGTCAATATCATGTGATAAACCATAGTGGAAAAGAAGATTAATAAAAAAGAATGTCTGTATCTGAATCACTGTGCTGTACAGCAGAGATTGACACAGCATTGTAAATCAACTCTACCTCAAAAAAAAAAAAGATTGTAGACTCTCTACTAACGACTTGTGGATATTCCTTAGTTACTGTCCCTCAACTGTTCTAAACTTGACTTCACAATTTCAGACACTATCATCACAAAAAGCAAATGACTTGCCATTTGTTACATGATCTCACCACAAGGTTTCTGTTTTGTTGTTGTTAATAACGTACTACCCGTAGAACTTCATTTTGGATAAAATGTCCGTATCATCCTGGCCACGACATGGAGAGATGATGTTTAATCCAGCAGGCAACAGGATGTCGTTCTAGCTGGGTTCCTGGTGGTAAAATATTTCCCCATGTTTAGAGGATACCTCTCAGCTTGATGTGAAAATTTTTGCTGTGGTCATGTCCTGGGCAGGGCATGAGGCACATCGTTGGCCCTCAGTGTGTGAGGCCTTTGGCTTTGGTTTTTCTATGTGAACCCCGAGATTAATCTACGTGGACTTTACTTTCTGTTGGAATGAACAACTGAAAATCTGTTAGAGAAACATGAGGTTTGCAGCACCTGACTGCTTCAGATTTCAAGTAGAAGACTTCTTCAGGCCCTCAACAAGCACAGAAAATAGAACCCAGCCATTTTTTGTAGTCAAGACTGCCTGGGTCACATGATCTCAATGGCAATGCTCACAGTTGCTAGAAACTCAGAGACGCATAAGCTATGGGAGTTGAACAGAGCCTGACAACTTCTGAAGCTAACTCCTCTATGAATCAGAGGTGGAAACCAAAGTCCAGAGAGGTTAAGTGACTTGCCCAAGGTCATACTGCTACCCTGGCCTTCATGGTTATTGTAGGATCATCCCATAAATAGTCCAGATAAATTGCTCTGCTTAAAATCAAAACTACAATGAGATATCATCTCACACGGGTCAGAATGGCCACCATCAAAAAACCTACAAACAATAAATGCTAGAGTGGGTGTGGAGAAAAGGGAACCCTCTTGCCCTGTTGGTGGGAATATAAATTGATACAGCCACTATGGAGAACAGTATGGAGGTTCCTTAAAAACCTAAAAATAGAACTACCATATGACCCAGCAATCCCACTACTGGGCATATACCCTGAGAAAACCATAATTCAAAAAGAGTCATGTACCAAAATGTTCATTGCAGCTCTATTTACAATAGCCAGGACATGGAAGCAACCTAAGTGTCCATCGACAGATGAATGGATAAAGAAGATGTGGCATATATATACAATGGAATACTACTCAGCCATAAAAAGAAACGAAATTGAGTTATTTGTAGTGAGGTGGATGGACCTAGAGTCTGTCATACAGAGTGAAGTAAGTCAGAGAGAAAAAAACAAATACCGTATGCTAACACATATATATGGAATCTAAAAAAAAAAAATAGTCATGAAGACCTAGGGGCAAGACGGGAATAAAGATGCAGACCTACTGGAGAATGGACTTGAGGATACGGGGAGGGGGAAGGGTAAGCTGGGACAAAGTGAGAGAGTGGCATGGACTTATATACACCACCAAATGTAAAACAGATAGCTAGTGGGAAGCAGCCACATAGCACAGGGAGATCAGCTTGGTGCTTTGTGACCACCTAGAGGGGTGGGATAGGGAGGGTGGGAGGGAGAAAGACGCAAGAGGGAAGAGATATGGGGACATATGTATAATGGGTTCACTTTGTTATAAAGCAGAAACTAACACACCATTGTAAAGCAATTATACTCCAATAATGGTGTTAAAAAATTAAAAAAAAAACAAAAGCTGAAAACATTTTGAGGAAAACAAACGAACAAAAAAAATTGCTCTGCTTAGGCATCCCCATTTCCTACAACTTATAACCACCATGTGATAAAAATAATGTATTAACCATTTCTCTTTTCTTTATGAATTTTTCCATTACAGAAATAACAAAAACTGTATAACTGGAAAATAGAGGAAGAAAAATCACCCACACAATCTTTTTGACCTGAGATATCTATTACTATAAAATCTTTCAATATTTTTAAAATTTTGCTTTTTAATTATTAAAATATAGGTACCTGGAAATAAAAGTTCAAACAGTATAGAAAGCCATAAAAAGTAAGTCTCCTTCGTACATATGATGAACAGGCACATAAAAAGATGCTCAAAATCCCTAATTATTACAGAAATGCAAATCAAAACTACAATGAGGTACCACCTCACACCAGTCAGAATGGCCATCATTAACAAGTCTACAAATAACAAATGCTGGAGAGGGGGTAGAAAAAAGGGAACACTCCTACACTGTTGGTGGGAATGTAAATTGGTGCAGCCACTATGGAAAACAGTATGGAGGTTCCTCAAAAAACTAAAAATAGGGGCTTCCCTGGTGGCACAGTGGTTGAGAGCCCGCCTGCTGATGCGGGGGACGCGGGTTTGTGCCCCGGGTCCGGGAGGATCCCGCATGCTGCGGAGCGGCTGGGCCCGTGAGCCATGGCCGCTGGGCCTGTGCATCCGGAGCCTGTGCTCCACGACCGGACAGGCCACAGCAGTGAGAGGTCCGTGTATCGCAAAACAAACAAACAAACAAACTAAACTAAAAATAGAGTTTCTGGATGATTCTGCAATCCCACCTCTGGGCATACATCCGGACAAAACTATAACTTGAAAAGATACATGCACCCCAATGTTCACAGCAGCACTATTTACAATAGTCAATACATGGAAACAAGCTAAATGTCCATCGATAGGTAAGTGGATAAAGATGTGGTATATATACACAATGGAATACTACTCAGCCATAAAAAAGAATGAAATAACGCCATGTGCAGCAACATGGATGGACCCAGAGATTATCAAACTAAGTGAAGTCAGAATGAGAAAGACAAATACCATATGATATATATCACTTATACGTGGAATCTAAAATATGACACAAATGAACTTACCTACAAAACAGAAACAGACTCAGACATAGAAAACAGACCTGTGGTTGCCAAGAGGGGAGGGGAAGAGTTGGATTGGCAGTTTGGGACTAGCAGATGCAAACTACTATTATATACAGAATGGATAAACAACAAGGTCCTACTGTATAGCACAGGAAACTATATTTGATATCCTGTAGTGAAACATAATGGAAAAGAATTTTAAAAATATGAAGGCAAAAAGTAAGTCTTCTTCCTCACTCCTTTCCTAGTTTTTCTTCTAATAGGTGTCTTCTTTTGATTCTTTCTATTTCTTATGGTATTTGTCTTGATTGACATTGCTAAATAAACTACCACATCTATGTCTTCATTTATCAGCTTGAAGCACTATTTATAGACTTTTTGTTTTGACTGGTGAGTAACTTATTCACTTATTGACCCCCTTCTCCCACCTCCAAATCATTTACAGTTGTGTATTTTTATTTCTTCTGACGGTCAACCTTATGATTTTACATCACGTTCAATCTCTATTTATTGACCCATTAACTGTAGCTAGTGACTCTTGATTCTCCACTGTGTAAGACAGGAAAGTAACACTCCTTTACTTCCCTCTTCTCCCTCTTCTATTCCCTACCCTCTCTCAGATATATCACCTCTTTAACA
Source organism: Orcinus orca (assembly GCF_937001465.1). Lineage (NCBI taxonomy): Eukaryota > Metazoa > Chordata > Mammalia > Artiodactyla > Delphinidae > Orcinus > Orcinus orca. The sequence goes on along the minus strand of NC_064568.1, from coordinate 41,342,935 downwards.
TTGTCAAGGTTTATAGCACAAGAATTCTGTTTGGCAAATTTGTCCTCCATGTTTTGTCAGTAAGTTAATTTTGATAACTGAAAGCCAATGAACCAACAGTATTTAAAGTACGAAGATAATGTAAATATTATTCCCAACAGAAGCAGGTATTATGTTGAGATCTGCAGAGGGGAATGTTCCAAGGTCAAGTGGGTCTTCTTTTCTTGGACCTCATCAACTACACAAAATCATGACACTTTTCGGTTGGTTTTATATGTGGGCCATGAGATTATCTATTTATTTATCTTTCTATCTCTCTCTCTATATTTATATATATATTTTCACAACTTACTGTTCCTGGAATTTTTAGTTGATTGACAACAGAAACATATGCCTTCTTTATAATACAGATACCTTCCAGCTTTTTAATTAAATCATTTATTAAGTGCTCCAAAATGTACTGACTTTTGGCTAGGCCAAGTGCACATCTGTACTGGAGTTTCTTTTAATTGCATTTCTAGGCTGGTTTAATGGTTTTTAGTTCTCATATCTTTCTCTTTCTTGGGTAGTATATCGTCAAGTAATTTTATTTCCAGAATATGTATGGGAGTCTGAGTTCCTGCATGCCTGAATGAGTCCTTATTTCTCCTCCACACTGGATCAATAATTTGGTAAAATATCAAATTCTAGGTACAAAATTATTTCTTTACTCTTTGAAGGTAATTGCTCCATTGTCTTCAAGCATTGGTGTTGCAGATGAGAAGAATGATGTTAATCTTCTTATTCTTTTGTTGGTTATGTGTTTCTTCTGTCTAAGTGCATTTAGCATCTTTTCTTATGATCAGTACTCCGAAATGCCATGAGATTATTTCTACGGATTATTCTTTATGGTCAACAAATACTATATAGTTCTCAAAAGTGAGGTATGTGGGCCATTTTTAATGATGTGGATAATTTTTATGGTAGACTACTCAGTGAGAAGGACATAAAATTGTATGTATCACATGATTCTGATGATGTAAAACATATCTGTTCATATTAATCAGTGTTATCAGTGAGGGAAGAGATTGTAAGCAATGCTGTTTCCTTCTTTACACCCATGAGTTTGTTTTTGATCTTTGATATTCTGGTAGAAAGAATTTCTACTCTGCAAACTGTCCTTCCCCATCCACTTCTTCAGAATTGGGGATCTAAGTAACATACTTTCCAGAATCTGTCCACTCAGCTTCCCAGTCCTCCTGCTCCCCACCTGGTTCCCATTAACACTGTTTTTGGGGGAAGGGACTCAATGATGTTAAGGCTTTTCTAGTTCTGCTTTTGACAGAACTTTGCAAAGTACTGTGTGTTGTGACATTTGCTCCTTTATTGGTTTGAGAACTGCCGGAGTACTTCTGCCTGTTTTTTAAAAAAAACACAAAACTTTGGAGGTTATTTGATTTGTGGGGGAGGGAGAAATTCAGATCTGTTTCAATTCCTACATCTTTCCCGGCCTGCTCATGTAATTAATATACAGACAAAGCACAGACAACTCTCATTGATTTCACACTTTCAATGAAAAAAGATCCCTGTTTGTTTTAGCTTTATGTTGGTTTGGTTCTGTTTGTTTTTAATAGCTGTTTACACAAATGTAGTAGCTTGAATGGGGTCCTGATTTGACCTAGAGTCAAATACTACTTGAAATACTAGTAGGTGAATGAGCAGGACATTAATTGGTTTTCTCTTGACTCTGATATGACCTGTTGAGTTGGTCTAGAGTCTTCCTCTTCCTCAGGCTGGTTCCTGCTTTGGGTCCAAAAGATGGCACAGTCCATTTCCAGTTCAGGGCAGGAAGTGATGAAATGGAGTAATGAGGACATCCGTCTGGTTGCCTAGAGACCTGGGTTCTGGTCCTATCTCCCTTTTTGACAACTGAGCAACCTGGGGCAAGTTGTAGCCTCAGTTTCCTCATCTGGGGCAGGAGAGGATGTAAACGGGAAGAATTCGAAGGCCTTAATTTGTTTACTATGGTTTCATTAATAATAGAAATAACATCTATCATTCATGTGAACCATTTATGTCTCTGGGCCAGAAATAATTTCTAATCTTGGGGTCACTGCCACCAAGGGAATAATTTTGCCTAGAATATGGACAGAGAGCTCAAATCAGAAGCATGGAAGACGGAGTCCCAGATTACAGGATACTATACGATTTTTTCTGTAAAATGAACTATTATTAAACAAATAATAGGACTTGTTCTGATTAGCTATAGCTGTGTAACAAACCACCCCAAACAGTGGCTTAAGGCAAAGCCAGCCTGTAGTTGATGGGGCTCAGCAAGGCGGTTTTCATTTTGTCATGCAGTTGCAGAAAGACAGTGGCTGGGGTGACAGTTATCGTGAAGGGTGCTTCACTCATATGACTACAGCCTGGGATGAGAAGACTCGAACAGATGGAGATCAACCTGTTCATGTATCCATGTATAGATCTATCCATCTAGTGTCTCTACGTGGTCTCCCCGCAAAGTGGCTTCAGAGTAGCCAGAATTCTTACAGCTGGAACCCTGGAGTAAGTGTCTTAAAGAGACACCAGCAGAAGCTGCATGACTCTTTCTAATCTGACTTTAGAAGTCACACAACACCACTCCTACCACATTCTATTCATTAAGGCAGCCATAGGGCCTGTCCAAGTTCAACACGAGAGGACACAGACTCTACACCTTAATGTGAGGTGTGTCAAAGAATTCATAAGCATGTTTCAAAACCATCACAAGATGCAAGGATGAATTAACATCAATATTGTGTATTTACAAAATGAAATTAAACTCTGACAGTCACTTACTGCCAACCCACGAAGTGTCCAGAGGTGTCCAGACTGGAGTCCCCTGGCCTAAGCAGAGACCCCACATCTATATTGGAGGGGGCAACTGGGAGCCAGAAGACTGGAGTTCAGGTTCCAGCTCTATCGTGCTGAGTCGTGTGGCCTCTGGACATGTCACTTTAGCTTACTGGCCTCGTTTCCGCTGCATAATGGAGACACTGGCCCTGCCTTACCTATGCTGAAGAGTTGTGGTGAGACTCTAATGAGAATTTGCTTTGTAACTGCAAAGTGTTCTACAAAGCAAGAGAAAAACTCCCCACTCCTATTTCTTGGCTCTTGTGAATACTGGTGAAGCCATAAGGCCTTGAGAAGCCCCAATCACATCAAAGTCTAGATCTCTGGGAATCTTCTGTTTTATGTTGGAACTGTTGTTTCTTCTCGATAGGCCCAGTTCTACTCGTATCAACAACTGAGATCTGTTTACTGGGTTCTTCTTGGTGGGATGGAGAACTTGGCTTTCTTGCCACACAGCTTGACCAAAGGTAGATATGACTGGTTGTAATCACCTCGGTGTGATCTTTACGTGATCATTTTTCCAGTTCAAAGGGAGGATCTCCCTTATACCTGACAGCATAAGGCTAGATTCAAGGTGAAGTGGACAGTGCTTTGGGACCCACTGGATTTGTGCTGGGGACCAGCCCATGCAGGGCTGAAGGTCTAGTGGTAGAAAGGCCAATGCAAAATGGACAGAAGAGAAATTCTTAACTAACTCCTCAAATTTAGACTTCCAACAAAGACTTGCTTTTACTTTAAAGGGCTCAAGTTTGTTTCTTTTAAAAACATTAAAAATATTTAGTCAATTCAATTCCCCCCTCATTTATTGACTATCTACTTTGGGCAGAATAGGTTGAAAAAATGGCAGACAGTTCAGCCTCTCAGTGCTTCCTCTTTAGTAGAGAAGATGCAGAAAGCCTGTCACATGCATGACCTGTGATTTAACAAGGGAAGAACAACATGCAGCTGATTTGTTAAACTGTCTGAAAGTGGAGGGGTATGGTTATACAAGTTTTAATTTTTCTCTGATCTTTGCCATCCATTGTCCTGTGTTAGCATGCACTGTCACATATACCTACACTGGTGATTCTTAAACTGGTTCCATATCGATGGAAAGCCATTAGGCATACACAAAAACCTTAAAGTGTGCACATACTATAACCCAGAAATTCCAGTTATCCTAAGGAAAAATCATAGATGGTCACTGCAGTGAAGCTTAGAAGAGCAACCCTGACTCTTATTAAACACTCAGCTCTACAGGATTATGAAGAAATCAAGAACAGTAGTTCATGTTTGTAAAGTGCTTATATTTGCCAGACACTGTGTTAAGTGCTTTACATATTTTTACTATTCACAGAACCCACTGAGGGATATCCCCATTATATAGATGTGGAAGCTGAGGCTCAGAGAAGTTGATTTGCTGCAGGTCACCACACCAGGATTTCAACACAGGTGGTCCAACTCCACAGCTCACAGTTTTAATCATTGTTCTCTACAGCCTCAAATAAACCATGGTCCATAGGCATCAAGGTGATGTTCTATACACCCTCACACCATACACAAAGATAAACTCAAACTGGCTTAAAGACTTAAATATAAGACGTGACGCCATAAAACTCTTAGAAAAGAACATAGGCAAAACATTCTCTGACATAAATCATACCAATATTTTCCTAGGTCAGTCTCCAAAGGCAATAGAAATAAAAGCAAAAATAAACAAATGGGACCTAGTCAAACTTACAAGCTTCTGTACAGCAAAGGAAACCATAAATAAAATGAAAAGACAAACTATGGAATGGGAGAAAATATTTGCAAGTGATGCGACCAACAAGGTCTTAATTTCCAAAAGATACAAACAGCTCATACAACTCAATAACAAAAAAACAAACAACCCAATCGAAAAATGGGCAGAAGACCTAAATAGACATTTCTCCGAAGAATACATATAGATGGCCAACAAGCACATGAAAAGATGCTCTACATTGCTAATTATTAGAGAAATGCAAATCAAAACTACAATACGGTACCACCTCACACCAGTCAGAATGGCCATCATTAACAAGTCTACAAGTAACAAATGCTGGGGAGGGGGTAGAGAAAGGGAACCCTCCTACAGTGTTGGTGGGAATGTAAATTGGTGCAGCCACTGTTGAAAACAGCATGGAGGTTCCTCAAAAAACTAAGTAGTGTTTCTGGATGATCCTGCAATCCCACTTCTTGGCATATATCTGGACAAAACTAAAACTCGAAAAGATACATGAACCCCAATGTTCACTGCAGCACTATTTACAATAGCCAAGACCTGGAAACTACCTAAATGTCCATCAATAGATGAATGGATAAAGAAGATGTGGTACATATCTACAATGGAATATTACTCAGCCATAAAAAAGAATGAAATAATGCCATTTGCAGCAACATGGATGGACCCAGAGATTATCATACTAAGTCAAGTAAGTGAGAAAGAGAAAGACAAATACTATATGATATCACTTATGTGTGGAATCTAAAATATGGGACAAATGAACATATCTATGCAACAAATATAGACTCACAGATATAGAGAACAGACTTGTGGCTGCCAAGGGGGAGGGGAGTAGGGGGAGGGAAGGACTGGGAGTTTGGGATTAGCAGATGCAAACTAGTACATATAGGAGGGATAAACAACAAGTTCCTATTGTATAGTACAGGGAGCTATATTCAATATCCTGTGATAAACCATAATGGAAAAGAATATGAAAGAGAATGTATATATATATGTATAACTGAATTACTTTGCTGTACAGTAGAAATGAACACATTATAAATCAACTATACTTCAATAAAATAAATTTTAAAAATGATGTTCTAGAAGAACACAGGAAAATGTACATAAGGTCAAAGGGACAAAGTGGCTTACAAAGCAATACAGTCAGTCTGGTTCTTATTTTTTTAAAGTATATTCAAAATGGACAGAAGAAAGCATAGAAAAAGGTCCATCAAGGTGGGGGGATTGTGTTTTATTCTAATTTTCTTCTTTGTGCTTTTCTAGATGTTCTATAATGACCATTTCTTGCTTTTGAAGTAAAAAAAAATGTGAAGTATCACAGTCATTTAGTTACTCAGTTGAAATGGTGGGAGGTGGGCAAGAGCACAGGCAGCTGGGGATGGGAGAGAGCAGGAAGGCTTCATAAAAGAGGGGGCATTTGAACTGGGCCTTGGAATGGTACAAAATTCACAAGGAAAAACACCGAGGCCGTGATGATGGTTTTCTGCTGCTCTCTGCACACCTTCTTTTTCCTAGAGTCACAGAGTCACCGTCTCCTCTTGGAATCTTTCTTTGAGTCCCTGTGCTGCCAAGTCTGCATCATTTCTCTTGGGGAGGGGGATTCTGAGATGCAACAGAGTGATTTCCACATTCACCCTGGGGGCTCCCCTGGCTTTCCAGACAGAATGAGTCCTGCTGCTCAGGCCACACCATCTCCGTGACACTCTTGATTTGAGGTGGGGAATGGGGTGCTGTGGGCAACGTCTGTGGTTTGCAGAAGCAACTTTGGAAACATCTGCAATCTTCTATTGTTGGAAATGACTGCACTGCACACAGAGGTGGGATGGCTTAGGTGTCAAAAGGGGGCCCAACCGAGGGTACTCTGAGGCCACAGAAAGAGACCGCCACCCCAAGGGCACAAGGAATGGCCCTTTCAAGGCTGGACCTGTGACAAGAGTTGGTTTCGCACCAGGCCAGGACTTCCTGTGTGCTGAGTCCCACTGCACATCTCAGGGCATCTCAGCGGCTCTGGACCCCATAGAGAACTTCAGACATTGTTCACAGAGATGAGAGCAAGCTGCATCTGGCAGGTTCCTTGAAAAAACATCACCTCTTACTCAACCAGAGGCAACCACCACTCTACCAGGAAAGCAATTCCCATCTCCCAGGCCTGGAAAAAATTCCCTTTGTGTCATCTATTGGTCACCACCAACTCCCTAATCGCTTCCTTTTGGAAAATGGCTGTTGAATCTCCCACAGAATTCAGGAAAGGAGACCCAAGCCTTGCCCCAGGTCTTAGTGCCTTGCCATCACCCACATAAGGGCAAATTTTAAAACTCAGCTTTCCTCGTGGCCAAAGAGCAAAGAAACTTTCCCCCTCCCTTTTGTACGTGAGAAACCTAGTCTTTGTGGATCCTTACTCTGTCCCTTTGATATGTAGTTAAGTATTTGTAAGGGCTAAGTAAAGTCCCTTGCAGCTTTAAACCCAGCAATGTTTTTTAAGTATTTAATGTTTTTGAGATCTCTTTGAAATATAAAAATTGTCCCTATTTCCCTGTCACCTTGGAGTTTAGCCTGGCACCTGTTCTAAGCTGTGCTTGTCTGCCTGTCATAGAGACAAAGGCAATTCAGATAAAGGCAATTAGCTAGTTCCCCCAGTTAGCAGGTGAACTTGGGTGAAGTATGAAAGAATGCACAGCAAATGGTGCTGCCAGGTCCTCCTATTGGAAAACACACTGCCATTAGTCTTGGGCACGTTTTCATAATGGGTTGTAACAGCTAGGCAGTACAAAAATGGGAGACTTTTCTTCTGCCTTTGTAATCTCATCAGTGAGTTGCCTGTGACACACATTGTGATCTGGTTTAATGCTTATTCAATAATAAAACTGTTTTCTTTCCTTTCTACCTATGTGGAGAGGATTCTCTGCATTGGCAGGAGTTCTAATTTCCCCAACATCCATGAGCATCAGCTTTGTAGCTTGGTACAAAGACTATCCACAACCCGGTACCAATAATACCGACTTGTGGGCAGTCCTCCAGCACACCATGCTTTATGTTTCAGAACACGTTCATTGAGGAATGAACACAGTTTCCTTTCTCTGTTGGCTCTTCCCCGGGGCAGCCCAGAGTCCCAACCTCCTGGCCCCATAGGAGTAGGACGTGTGGCCTGTGCCCCGGCAGTCCCCACCCCTACCCCTGCCCCCACCCAAAGGCTGGCAGCAGCTCTCTGTTTCTAGTTTAGTAACCAGGCTCTCCTGTTTTGCAGGCCTGCCACACAGCACTTTCTGGCCTCTCTGCCCTGGACCAGCTGTCCAAGGCCACGATGCTGCCAGATTTATCACCAAGCAGCACTGAGGCATCCCTGCAAACAGGGCCCTGACATATACCAATGAGGCACCATCCTGCCCACCCCCCTGGAGAGCGGGACCAGCAGGTGGCAAGGAGGTGTGATTTGTGTTACACTCCACCTTGGCAGGAAGATGCTGTGCATGGCTGGGTAAGGAAACCACATCAATGCTCAGCGGTCACCTTTGTTGGCCCTTCAGAGTCAGAGGTGACTCACTATCCCACGTGTTCTTTACATAAAGATCTCTGAGCCTAAACCTGGCTCTTTCCAGGACGTTGGCTGGTGCGGTGGCCAAATAAAGGAGGGCAGGTGAAACAGAGGCAACTGGAAGATTCTGTGGCTCTCCTCTACTCTCTCTCTGTTATTCCTTTTCTCTCTTTTCTTCTGTGGGTATAAGCCAGATAGGACCCAGCGCTGCTTGGCTTTTCATCTAATCATTTTGACACAGCTTCTTGCTGCCCACAGAGGTGTGTTTGTATTAATATCCTTAAGAAACCTCAGCCCCCTCTGTTCATACTGTTCAGGGCACAAGCCTCTAGGATAACTCATTACATGGCCTGACCCCAAACTATTCATACGTGACCTTGCAGGGGGCCATGGCAGGAGGTCTGTGTTTTGGGCATATCCCGAGTCATACACAAGGATGAGGTAGCACTCTTGAGTACAGATTCAGAAAAAAAAAAAAAAAATTGTCACCCCCCTCAGTCTCTTCTTGGTCTCAGCTCCTTCTCACTCATTCCTGAAGCCAGAAATTATCAATTCCCTCAATTTTTTTGCTTCTCTAAAAAAAGGACTTCCTCCCAAGATTCTGGTGATTGGTTTGAGGATCTTTCTGAAGGAGAATTAAGGTGAAGAAACACAATTTCAACTGGGCACACCTTATTATATACAATAGGTATGTCCTGGAATAACAGTGGCTGTGGGAGGAATTCCTTTTCAAATGCAGGAGGCGGGCTTTATGATTTAACTTAATCTTGTAATATGTCTGTTTGAGAAGAAAGCATCCAAGGATAACGAAATTATTGATCCAATACTTTCCCCAATTTGAAAGTTCAGATGTTTACATACTAGATGTTCTTCTTCAGTGCTTTAAAAAAAATAATGTGGTCTGGTGCAGCATCACGACCTATTGATTTTGCCTTTACTACTCTGTGATTACAAAAGTAATACATGTCCAAGGTATTATTTATTTATTATTTATTTATTGCTGCGTTGGGTCTTCGTTGCTGCGTGTAAGCTTTCTCTAGTTGCAGTGAGCGGGAGCTACTCTTAGTTGCAGTGCGCAGGCTTCTCATTGTGGTGGCTTCTCTTGTTGCGGAGCATGGGCTCCAGGTGTGCGGGCTTCAGTAGTTGTGGCACACAGGCTTAGTTGCTCCGCAGCATGTGGGATCTTCCCGGACCAGGGCTCGAACCCGTGTCCCCTGAATTGGCAGGCAGATTCTCAACCACTGCGCCACCAGGGAAGCTCCGGTATCATTTTTTATACGGAAGTTTTTTGTTTTAATGTATTCTAATATATCAGCCTTTTCCTTTATGATTTGTGCAATTTATTTCTTGTGGTAGGTTGCACAAATGGCTGCACTGTTTTTGTTCCAATGATTCATGCCTCTGTGCTATGTGTCTTTGCAGCCCCTCCTGTTAGGACATGTACTCTACCTCTACCCTTCTTGAATCTCAATACTTGCTTTGGCCAAGGGAAAGCAGTGGAAGTAATACTGTGGCAGTTCTGAGTACAGAGATCTTAGGGGTTGCTCTCTCTTGGAATTCTGCCAGCTGCCATGGAAATGAACTCCAGCTAGCCTACTTACTGGATGATGAGATCATGTGGCCCAGACACCCTGTGGCCCGGCCAATGGCCAGTTCTCAGCTAACCTGGCAGTTGGCCATAGTCCAGCTAAGCCCAGCCTTAATGGCCAACCTGCAGAATCATGAACAATGAAAAACAGTTGTTGCTTCAAGCCATCAAGTTTAGAGCTGGTTGGTAATACAGAAATATTTAAATAAAACATGTCTTGCTATTGGAAAACTAAAGGGACTTCTATATTCTCTTCTTAAAGTTTCTCCATTTTGCTTTTCACACTTATATACCATAATCAATCTGGAATTAATTTTTTTTTGTATAAGGTAGAAACCTAATGTATATCTGCTCATTGGTTCCTGTATTTTTGAATGTTTGAAATAATTCATAGTAAATATTGAAGTCATTTAAAAAAGGAAATACATAGTAACTATTGAAAATTTAAAGAAATACAACAAAAATAAACTCAAAACTTCACCAATAATAACACAGCTCAGTAATAACCACTTATAATGCTGTGACGTGTTTCCTTCTGATCTTTTTTTGGAGGGGTGGGTGAAATTGAGATCAAATTGTTTACCATTCTCTTCACTTAGCATTGCATCGCACTTCCCTATATCATTTCAGTTCTCCAAAATAATTTTTAATGATCACATACAGTCTGTCACATGGGTATACCATAATTTAATAACCAGGCACTTACTGTTAGGCACGTAAGCTGTCTCCCACTTTTCAATATGAATGTTAGTACAGCACTGAATATTCTTGTACAAATATGTCTGATTAGTTCTTTAAGATCATATCTAGAAATGATGTTCCTGGGTCAAAAGGTATGAACTTTTTTTTTTTTTAAGATTTCAGTTTTTATTTTTATTTTATTTATTTATTTTTAATAAATTTATTTATTTTTGGCTGCATTGAGTCTCCATTGCTGCACGCAGGCTTTCTCTAGTTGCGGTGAGTGCAGGCTACTCTTTGTTGCGGTGCGCGGGCTTCTCATCGCGGTGGCTTCTCTTGTTGTGGAGCACGGGCTCTAGGGTGCACGGGCTTCAGTAGTTGTGGCACATGGGCTCATTAGTTGTGGTTCGTGGGCTCTAGAGTGCAGGCTCAGTAGTTGTGGCGCACGGGCTTAGCTGCTCCGTGGCATGTGGGATGTTCCTGGACCAGGGATCGAACCTGTGTCCCCTGCATTGGTAGGTGGATTCTCAACCACTGTGCCACCAGGGAAGCCCAGTATGAACCATTTTAAGACCTAATATACAGTTAGAGAAAGATACTCTCCAGAGAGGCTATGCCAGTTTCTACCCACCTCTACCACCTGTCAGTGAGCAGGTCCATACAACCACATGCTCCACCCTAATGCATTTGCTGAAATAAATGAATAATCTAATCTCAGCTGATTCATTTAGTCAGAACAAGATCACATGCTGATGAGAACACAAAACTTGGAAGAAGTACATAGCAAGAAGGAAAAGTCTGTGTTGATGTATAGCTTCAGTTCCTCCTCTTAAATTTGTTTGACAAAAAAAAACTGGCCCAGTTCAGTGTGGCCATTCCTGCCCTGCTACGCACAGCATGAACCAAGAGCCAGGCATAGATGTTTGGGACATAGAAAGGATTCCAACTGAGCTGATGCTCAGAGCAAAAGAGGAACAGGCTGGGGCATCAGCCTCTCTGCTCAGGAGAGGCCAGTGGCTCCAGATGGTCATTCATTCAAACATATCAGTGTCTGTTATTAGCCAGAGGCTGGGAACACAAAAATGACCAGCCTAGAGAGAAAGTTCCCATTCATGAAGATCAGAGCTCTTACAGGACCCAGCTGCAGGGCACCATCAAAGCACAAGGAGGAGTACCCCATGTAGCCTGGGGTGTCAGGGACAGCCTCTCAGAGGAATGGGCATCCAGGGTTGTCTGTGAGGAACAGTAGGGCTTGGCCAGGCAGACAGAGCAGCTGTTCTAGGTAATTACAGGACGGCCAGACTGCAGGGTCAAAGGTGGGGAGCATGGAGGAAGGGGACTGGGGAGGAGGAAGGGGCCGGGTCATGGAAAGCTTCCCATGGCTTGCCATGGAGTTTATATTCTTTACAAGACCTTACCGCATCTGGTCCCGCCACCTTTCTGACCCCATCTCCTATCCCTCCCCTACCCCAACCACTCTGCTTCAACCACATGGATCTCTTTGCTTCTCCTCAAGCATGCTTCCACCTTGACCCTTGCACCCACTCTTCCATCTGCCCAGAATGTTCTCCTCCCAGATCTGTGTATGGCTTTCTAGTAATAGAAAATCTGAACAGACCTATAACTAGAAAGGAGATTTAATCAGTAATCGAAAAACTCTTTGACAAAGAAAAGCCCTGGATCAGACGACTTAACTAGTGAGTTCTACCAAACATTTAAAGGTGAATTAACACCAATCCTACTTAAACTCTTGTATCTATGAGGCCAGCATTATCCCATTATAACAAAGCCAGATGAAGAGACAAGAAAACTATAGACTAATACCCCTTATGAATATTGATGCCAAAAATCCTCAACAAAATACTAGCAAACCAAATTCAGCAGCATATTAAAAGGATTATATACTATGACCAAGTGAGATTTATTCCTGGAATGTAACAATGGTTCAACATATGGAACTCAATCAGTATAATATACCACATTAAGAGAATGAAGGAAAAACCCACATGATCATCTCAACTGGTGTAGAAAAAGCTTTTGACAAAATTCAACACTATCACTTTTTCATGATAAAAACACTCAACAAACTAGGAATAGAAGGAAAGTACCTCAACAAAATAAAGGCCATATATGAAAAACCCAGTTAACATCAAACTCAATGGTGGAAAAAAAAAAAAAGCTTTTCCTCTAAGATTAGGAACAAAACAAAGATGTCCACTTTTGCCATTTCTACTTAACATTAGTACTGGAAGTTCTAGCAATTAGGTAAGAAAAAAAAAAGGCATCCAAATTTGAAAATAAGAAGTAAAATTATCTCTGTTCGCAGATGGCATGATCTTATATATAGAAAACTCACAGATACACACACAAAACTGTTAGAATAAATGAATTTAGCAAAGTTGCAGGATATAAAATCAACAACCTAAAATTAGTTGCATTTCTATACATTAACAATGAACAACCTGAAAAGGAAACTAAGAACACAGTTGCATTTACAACAGCATCAAAAAGAGTAAAATACTTAGGAACAAACTTAACCACAGAGGTGAAAGGCTTATATACTGAAAACTATAAATGTTGCTAAAAGAAATTAAAGAAGATATCAATAAATGGAAGGATATCCTGTGTTCATGGTTTGAAAGAGTTAAAATTGTTAAGATGTCAATACTACCCAAAGTGACCTACAGATTCAAAATCCAAATTACGTTTTTTCGCAGAAATAGAAAAATCCACCCTAAAATGTATACAGAATCTCAAGAAACCTTGAATAACCAAAACAATTTTGAAAAAGAAGAACAAAATTGGAAATCTCACTTCCTGAATTCATAGCTTACTACAGACAAAGCTACAATAATCAAAACAGTATGGTAATGGCATAAAGACAGACACACATATCAACTGAATAGAACAGAGAACCTAGAATTAAACTCTCACAAATGATTTTCAACAAGAGAGCCAAGACCCTTTGTTATGGATTGACAAATGCATATGTTGAAGTCCCAACCCCAGTATCTCAGAACGTAACCATATTTGGAGAGAAGGTCTTTAAAGAGGTGATTAAGTTACAATGAGGCCTTTAGGGTGGGGCTTTAATCCAATATGATCGGTGTCTTTATAAGGAGGAAGATACATGGTGGGGGCAAGGGGAGGGGCATATGTGCACAGAGGAATGATCTTGTTAAAAGATAGTAAGAGGGCAGCCATCTGCAAGCCAAGAAGAGAGACCTCAGAGGAAACTAAGTTCTTGTACTTCCAGCCTCCAGAATTGTAAGGAAATAAATTTCTGTTGCTTAAGCCACCCAGTCTGTGGTGTTTTGTTATGGCAGTCCTAGAAAACTAATACAACATTCAGTGGAGGAAAGGACAGTCTTCTCAATAAATTCTGTTTGGAAAACTGGATATCCACATGCAAAAGAAGGAAACTGGACCCTTACTTTTTACACTACATTAAAAAATTAACTCAAAATGGATCGCAGACCTAAACATAAAAGCTAATACTATAAAACTCTTAGAGGAAACATAGGGGAAATCTTCATGACACTGGATTTGGCAGTGACTTCCTAAATATGACAAATAGCATTTCATCAAAATTTAAAATTTTGTTCATCAAAGGACATTATCAACAGAGTAAAAAGGCAACCCACAGAATGGGAGAAAATATTTGCAACTCACATATATGATAAGGGATTAATATCCAAAATACATAGAGAATTCCTAAAATTTAACAATGACAACAACCTAACCATGATCTAAAAATGGGCAAAGGATCTAAATAGACATTTTTCCAAAGAAGATATACAAATGGCCAATAAGCACATGAAAAGATGCTCAACGTCACTAATCATTAGGGAAATGCAAATCAAACCCACACTGAGATGCCACTTCACACCCATCAGTATGGCTATTATCAAAACACCGGAAAATAACAAGTGTTTTAGAGAATATGGAGAAACCGGAACCCTTGTGCACTGCTGGTGGGAGTGTAATATGGTGCAGCTGCTGTGGAAAACAGTATGGCAGTTCCTCAAAAAAATTAAAAATAGAATTTCCATATGACACAGCAATCCCACTTCTGGGTATATATCCAAAAGAATTGAAAGCAGGGACTCAGACAGATTTTTGTACAACAATGTTTATAGCAGCACTACTCACAATAGTCAAACGGTAGAAACAACTCAAATGTCCATCAACAGACGAATGGATAAAGAAAATGTGGTCTATACATACAATGGAATATTATTCAGACTTAAAAAGGAATGAAATTCTGACACATGGTACAACAAGGATGAATCTTGAAGACATCATGCCAGACACAAAAGGACAAATACTGTGTGATTCCACTTATAAAAGGTACTTAGAGTACAGAGGCAAATTCAAAGACAGAAAGTTAAAATAGTGGTTATCAGAGGCTAACAGGGACTTTTTAATGTTTAATGTCTAATGAGATGAAAAAGTTCTAGAGATGAATGGTAATGATGGTAGCACAAAAATGTGATTGTACTTAATGTCATTGAACTGCACACTTAAGAATGGTTAAATGGTAAATTTTATGTACATTTTATCACGATTTTTAAAACCTGGAAGTTTAGGGCATTATGTTACAAAACTTTGGAACTTACTTAAACTTTCTGTTTGAACTGGCTTTGGCAGGGGGAGGGAGGGGACCACCTGGTCTCTATCAGGTGTGTACAGAAGCCCAGACTCCTGCTAGGCCTCTCTTGACACCCAGGGTGGGGTGGACTCCTCATTACTGCCAGCAGAGGTGGGAGTCCCAACTCCCCCCGGTCACCAGGGGCTTCCACTGGTACACCTCCCCCACCCCAAGAGGGGTAGGAGTGCCTCATTATTGTCCCCATGTGGCTCCCACTGACAACATGGCGGATGGGGTGGTGGCCTTCTTACCCCTTACAATGGTGAAAGCCCTGACTCCCCCAGGTGGGGGCACCTGCTTCCTGTCAGGAGGGATGGAAGGAAGGGCTCCCCACATGGTCTCCTCTGACACCTAAGGCAGTGAGGGTGGGGGTGTTGTTACGGCCCAGTGGAGATGAAAGCCCCTCTCCCTACTGGGCATCTGCTGACACCACCCCAGCAGGAGAGGTGGGGAGAGCAGGCTTTGGTGGGAGCTTTTTTCCTCCTTGCCTGTTGGTGCTTCCTGGTTCCGGGCTTCTTCAGCTCCAATTTTGGGATATATGAGGCAAAAAAACAAACCCAGGGAACTCACCGCCATGTCATTCGTCAAGTCCTAGGGTCCCTGATCAGTCTGCCTTCTCTCTGAAACAGGAGGGAAGGGCGCAGGGCACAACCCTTAAAGAATGACACAGCTGGAGAGAAAAACTGGAGACAAAAACTGGTTCCAACAGATTAGGCCCAAGATGGCAGAAGATTCGACTTCCAGTAGACCTTGAGCTCATTATACACTCACTGTAATACATTAGCATCTAAACGACACACCCACCAGCACCTTGACAGTTCTGAAGCTGACCATAAAAGGCCAAAAAGGGGGTGGTGGCCCAATTCCTGGAAATCCCTGCCCTTCTCCCAAATAGTTGGAATAATCCTCCCACTCATTAGCCTATGAAATTACCCAGCCCATAAAAACTAACCACCCCATATTTCGGGGCCACTCTCGCCTTCTAAGACCGACCACATTCTACCTATGGAATGTGTATCTCTCTTAATAAATCTACCTCTTACCTATCACTTTGCCTCTTGCTGAATTCCTTCTATGCCAAGATATAAAGAACCCGACCTTCATTAAGTCCTGAGACCAGGTGTGCAGTTTCATTTGGGACATTGTGTGTTCAAGTCCCATCTGAGGTGCAGTTTCATCTCCACCTTTCAGTCTTCTTATGCTGTTTTATATTTATGTCCTGAGTTTTCCATTGTACTGAAAGAAGGGAATAGGAAAAAGTATACTGACTCCATCCTCTCAGGAGGGGAAGTCTCTTAGGCGTTTGCTCTTGTGTTAGGAGAGACTTGAGCATGTTCCAAGGGCTAGAAGGAAGGAGGGAGGGAGGCAGCTGCTGAGGGAAGCCGATGTCAGGAAATGGTCAGGCTAGGATCTGGAGGTTGGGGGGATTAGCTTTGGGCAGGGGAAGCGTAAATCCTGAAAATGAAGGTAAGAATGGACCGAGGGTGCAGGTAAATGCGAATGAGACAGAATGCCAGCTCCAGTAGTTTCCATCTCCTCTGTTAAGGACGGGGTGGGGTGGTAAGTGATTATGGAAGTGCAGGGCGAGGGCCTGGCAGAGAAGAATGAAGGCTTGGAACAACCGTGGGGAGTTGCAGAGGAACCTCCCTATGCTCGTGTGTAAATGGCAGCCATCGACGGCAATTGCAATCGCTAATACTAACGTTTACTGAGGGCGTGCCACGTGCCAGGCTCTGACCCTCTCAAAACCTCCAGAGAGGCACACACTTTTGGGACTCCCACTTAGTGGTGAGGAAACCAAGCCTCACCACCACCACCACCACCACCACCACAGAGATGAAGGGACAAACATTTTAGGGCCTGAAATCACAGAGCCAGGACTTGACCACATGGTTCTAATTATTGATCCAGGTCTCTTGGGCTCTCTGAGGGCCCAGCTGAAATTAGCACCCATGAATTCGTGATGTCCTCACACCTGGGTGAATTTCTCTAGGCAGCTGGGCATAAAAGCAGAGGTGGAATTGCTAGAGAGGAGCAGGGCTGGGGTCTTCCAGGCTGAGATGGCAGAAGAACAGTGTGGAGAGAGACTGTATTGGCAAGAGATGGCCTGAAGTAGTGACCATGTGTCCTGACTGGATAAAGAATTAAGTCAAGACAGTAAGGGACTGCTAGTATTCAGGAAAAATGGCAGATCCAAGCTGCCAGAGGTCTTGATGGGGTGGAAGGTAGGTGGGAGTGATGGTAATGAGGGCATGAAAGAGTATGAACTAAAGGAAGCTGCGGTTACTGAGGGAGATGTTAAGTTAAAGATTTCCTGGCAAGGCAGATTCTGGAGGTGACAAGGTTTAGAGTGTGGGTGGCTGAAGGGTGGGGAAGGCAAAGGATTTTAAGTCAAGAAACTCAAGGGTGGAGAGGTACACCTGCCCAAGATTACACAGCTAGTCACTGGGAGAGATAGGATTTGTTAAAAAAAAAAAAAAAAGGAAGAAAAATTCAAGGATACTTGTTAAAGCATGGTAAGCAGACTTTATTTAAGGGGAGGCTGCAGAAACCAGTGTAAGGACCACTGGAATGAAATTTTGCAGTGGGGGAGAGAGACTGGGCTCAACTCCAAATACAGCATGGGTAAATGGGAATGTATAGCCAAGAAACAGGATGTGAGGGGGCAGTGGGTGGACAATTACTAACAGGAAACATCGGAGGTAAGGGGGACTCTTGCAGGCAGGCTGGAGTGATCAGACCCCACCTGGGGGCTGGTGTTGGATGAGGAATCCAATCAGGTATTGAGGAGGGAGGTTCTTACTAAACTGACTCAGCAGGGTTCTTGCTAAAACTGGATTTTACAAAAAACTGGATTTTAGGGGGACTTCCGGGAAGATGGCGGAAGAGTAAGATGCGGAGATCACCTTCCTCCCCACAGATACACCAGAAATACATCTACGCGTGGAACAACTCCTACGGAGCACCTACTGAACGCTGGCAGAAGACCTCAGACCTCCCAAAAGGCAAGGAACCCCCCACGTACCTGGTTAGGGCAAAAGAAAAAACTAAACAGAGACAAAAGGATAGGGACGGGTCCTGCACCAGCGGGAGAGAGCTGTGAAAGAGGAAAAGTGTCCACACACTAGGAAGCCCCTTCGCGGGTGGAGACTTCGGGAGGCGGAGTGGGGGAGCTTGGGAGCCGCGGAGGAGAGCACAGCAACAGGGGTGCGGAGGGCAAAGCGGACAGATTCCAGCGCAGAGGATCGGGCCGACCGGAACTCACCAGCCGAGAGGCTTTTCTGCTCGCCCGCCGGGGCGGGCGGGACTGGGAGCTGAGGCTCCGGCTTTTGTCGGAGCGCCGGGAGAGGACTGAGGTTGGCGGCGTGAACACAGCCTGCAGGGCGTTAGTGCACCGCGGCTAGCCGGGAGAGAGTCCGGGGAAAAGTCTGGACCTGCCGAAGAGGCAAGAGACTTTTACGTCCCTCTTTGTTTCCTGGTGCACGAGGAGAGGGGATTAAGAACGCTGCTTGAGAGAGCTCCAGGGACGGGCGCGAGCCGCGGCTAAAAGTGTGGAGCCCAGAGACAGACATGAGACGCTAAGGCCGCTGCTGCCGCCACCAGGAGGCCTGTGTGCGAACACAGGTCACTAGCCACACGCCCTTCCGGGGAGCCTGTGCAGCCCGCCACTGCCAGGGTCCCAGGATCCAGGGACAACTCGCCCGGGAGATCGCACGGCGCGCCTCAGGCTGCAACGTCACGCCGGCCTCTGCCGCTGCAGGCCCGCCCCACACTCCGTGACCCTCCCTACCCCCGGCCTGAGTGAGCCAGAGCCTCCGAATCAGCGGCTCCTTTAACCCCGTCCTGTCTGAGCAAAGAACAGACGCCCTCCTACACGCACAGGCGGGGCCAAATCCAAAGCTGAGCCCCTGGGAGCTGTGAGAACAAAGAAGAGAAAGGGAAATCTCTCGCAGCAGCCTCCGGAGCAGTGGATTAAATCTCCACAATCAACTTGATATACCCTGCATCTGTGGAATACCTGAATAGTCAACGAATCATCCCAAATTAAGGAGCCCTGTGGATGAAAGGCTCTTGGTGCTGCAGCCAGGAGTCAGTGCTGTGCCTCTGAGGTGGGAGAGCCAACTTCAGGACACTGGTCCACAAGAGGCCTCCCAGCTGCACATAATATCAAACAGCAAAAATCTCCGAGAGATCTCCATCTCAACGCCAGCACCCAGCTTCACTCAACGACCAGCAAGCTACAGTGCTGGACATCCTATGCCAAACAACTAGCAAGACAGGAACACAACCCCACCCATTAGCAGAGAGGCTGCCCAAAATCATAATAAGTCTACAGACACCCCAAAACACACCACCAGACGTGGACCTGCCCACCAGAAAGACAAGATCCAGCCTCATCCACCAGAACACAGGCACTAGTACCCTCCACCAGGAAGCCGACACAACCCACTGAACCAACCTTAGCCACTGGGGACAGACACAAAAAACAACAGGAACTACGAACCTTCAGCCTGCAAAAAAGGAGACCACAAACACAGTAAGATAAGCAAAATGAAAAGACAGAAAAACACACAGCAGATGAAGGAGCAAGATAAAAACCCACCAGACCTAACAAATGAAGAGGAAATAGGCAGTCTACCGGAAAAAGAATTCAGAATAATGATAGTAAGGTTGATCCGAAATCTTGGAGATAGAATGGACAATAGAATGGACAAAATGCAAGAATCAGTTAACAAGGACCTAGAAGAACTAAAGATGAAACAAGCAACGATGAACAACACAATAAATGAAATTAAAAGTACTCTAGATGGGATCAATAGCAGAATAACTGAGGCAGAAGAACGGATAAGTGACCTGGAAGATAAAATAGTGGAAATAACTACTGCAGAGCAGAATAAAGAAAAAAGAATGAAAAGAACTGAGGACAGTCTCAGAGACCTCTGGGACAACATTAAACACACCAACATTCGAATTATAGGGGTTCCAGAAGAAGAAGAGAAAAAGAAAGGGACTGAGAAAATATTTGAAGAGATTATAGTTGAAAACTTCCCTAATATGGGAAAGGAAATAGTTAATCAAGTCCAGGAAGCACAGAGAGTCCCATACAGGATAAATCCAAGGAGAAATACGCCAAGACACATATTAATCAAACTGTCAAAAATTAAATACAAAGAAAACATATTAAAAGCAGCAAGGGAAAAACAACAAATAACACACAAGGGAATCCCCATAAGGTTAACAGCTGATCTTTCAGCAGAAACTCTGCAAGCCAGAAGGGAGTGGCAGGACATATTGAAAGTGTTGAAGGAGAAAAACCTGCAACCAAGATTACTCTACCCAGCAAGGATCTCATTCAGATTTGATGGAGAAATTAAAACCTTTACAGACAAGCAAAAGCTGAGAGAGTTCAGCACCACCAAACCAGCTCTACAACAACTGCTAAAGGAACTTCTCTAGGCAAGAAACACAAAAGAAGGAAAAGACCTACAATAACAAACCCCAAACAATTAAGAAAATGGGAATGGGAACACACATATCGATAATTACCTTAAATGTAAATGGACTAAATGCTCCCACCAAAAGACACAGATTGGCTGAATGGATACAAAAACAAGACCCATATATTTGCTGTCTACAAGAGACCCACTTCAGACCTAGAGACACATACAGACTGAAAGTAAGGGGATGGAAAAAGGTATTTCATGCAAATGGAAACCAAAAGAAAGCTGGAGTAGCAATCCTCATATAAGTTATATATATATATATATATATATATATATATATATATGTAGTTTGCTTGAGTGCAGTGTTTTTTGTTTTCTGTACTGAATTCATTAGCATGGGTCGGTATAAAATTTAGCATAGGTCAATATGTAATTTGTAAACTAATAAGGTCTTAAAGTGAGGAATTAAGTCTTTTAAATTTAATTATTTATTGTAAAGAGCAGAATAGCATACATAAACAAGTGCCTAAGGAAAACTTGTATTCTAATATGGAACTCTCATGAACACCTTTCTTTTTTTCTTCTAACGGTATGATAGTAGGCCATTTGATTATTTTTATGGCTTTAACTTTACAACAATGAAATATTCGTAAATTTTAAAAAGTATTTTTCTTTATTTGATGCGGGTGGGATACTGGAGAAATGAAAGGTCAAACATCTATTGAGGATTCCATACTTGTCTATATATTGTGTACTTTTATTTCAAGAACTGATTTAAAATTCCTAAAAGGATGCTATAATAAGTTATTATGCCATTTTACAGACTGAATTAAGTGAATTTCAGGGAGGTATGAAACTTGCCTAAGGCTATCCAGCTACCAAGTGGTAGAAGTGAGAATTAAATCCAGGTATACCTATAAAAAAAAATAAAAAAAAAAAAAAAAAAAAGAAGGCGAGGGCAGCACCAGGGTATGGGGTTGTTAGTTTTATAGGGGTGAGTAATTTCATACGCTGATGAGTGGGAGGAGTATTCCAGCTATTTTGGGGAAGGGGTGGGGATTTCTAGGAATTGAGCCACCGCCCACTTTTTGACCTTTATGGTCATCCTTGGAACTGTCGTGGCACCTGTGGGTGTGTCGCTTAGCTTGCTGATGTGTTACAATGAGTGTATACTGAGGCTCAAGGTCTAGTGGAAGTAGACTCGTCCGCCATCTTGGACCTATTTTGTTCTAATCAGTTTATGTTGTGTCCTCGGGCTATGTAATTCTTTTAAAGGTTGTGCCCTGCCCCCTTTCCTCCTGTTTCATATTGAATATATAATATTTACCAGAGTATGTTTTAATAATTAATACATGATATATTGTATAATTAATTTATATATCATATATATAATGATATCTATAAAAAAAAACAAAAAACAAAAAACTGGATTTTACAAACAGATGGGCCTAGGAGGAGATTCAGGAGGCTGATTAAGGTTTGGTCAAGCAAAGAATCTTCATCAGATTTAAACAAGACTCAGAATCCACAAGTGTGGGTGAAAAATGTTGCCTGCTATATTAGTAAACAAAGGATGTTGTGGCAGCAGCCACTGCAGCCACCCCAGCTGTGCACGCTGAGGGGATTCAGGATGGAGAGAAGCTAGACACTGGCCCTAGATAGCTAAGGTGCATATCAAAGGACTGATTTCAATGAGTCCAGACTCTTGCATATTCCTATACACAGAAAAGTGCTAAATTCATTAACTTGAGACGTCTGGTTTTTCTTTAACTGACAGTAATCTTCTGATGTTCTCACTACCTGGTTTTTGTGGCAAAAACTCCTCTATATCCTGGCTCCTCCCTTGCCTCTTCAGAGCAGTCCCTCAGAGCTACCTGAGAGGCTGCGTTCCAGGCTTCAGTCCTCAGAAATTCCAACGAATAAAACATAATTCTCAACTGTTGGATTTTGCATTTTTTTTCCCCAATCGACACAAGCATGGCTTGAAGTGAAATCGGGGTGAAAGAAGGATACTGATACTGAGGGCTTCCCTGGCAGTCCAGTGGTTAAGACTCTGCGTTTCCACTGCAGTGGGAGCAGGTTCAATCCCTGCTTGAGGAGCTAGGATCCCACATGCCATGCAGACAAAAAAAAAGGATACTGAACCTCACATATGCATTACTCACTCCCAGACTATGTGCTGTGCCTGGTATTGGGGACACTGAAATAGAAGGAGCAGGTGCCGCCTACAGGAAACTCACAGAGCACATCTACAAAACAGAACGATAAGCACTGTTTGGAATTAGCAGGGAGGGACTGTCCTGGGTTGTAGGAGGGGCTGGGGTGGTAAGATCAGGGTCAGGAGCAGCTGCAACAAGGAAGTAATGCTTAGGCTGCCTCCAAGTGAGGCAGGAGACAGATGGGCCCCAGGCTGAGCAGCTGGAGTTCATCCCCTGCAGACAGAGACTCCAAAATAGCAGGAACGAGAGAGAAGCTGAGCCCTGCCCAGATGAGAGATAAAGAGACCACATATTCCTCATTCTCGAAGTCAAGGAGACCTCCCCGAATACACATGGGCAGAAAGGCTCCTTGAAGGTCAAAAAGAGAGGGGGTGCCACCCCGTCGCAGGTGATGTCAACCTACCCATAGGCCTCTTCACTAGAATCCATCTTGGCTAAGAGATGCGCGCACACACATGGGAGGACACTGAGATAAACCAAATGCGGACTCAGAACCAGGCAAAGCAAGATGATTGGCCACAGGAAACCTGGAAGAAATGCCCCATATAAGTGATTCAAACTACCATGAGGGCGTGACTCCCTCTCAGACCCCACCCATGTGTCTATCCACATGTACCCTTTATCCACCTAATAAACGCTTTACTTGTTTCACTACTTTCCATCTCTTTGTGGGAATTCATTTCCACAAAGCTGATGGGCCAGGGCCTTCTCACTGGCCACTGTGCCTGGTGGTCTAGTGGTTCGGATTCAGCACTCTCACTGCCTTGCCCTGACTTCCATCTCTGGCCGGGGAACCGAAATCCTGCTTCGAGCCACTGCAGGCCGAGGGCACCCAAGATCACAGGGACGTTTACCAGGTGGGCACTACGGATCAGCATCGACAGTGGGAGAGAACGGACACAGCAGAGAAAGAGCCTGGTGTGTTCAGAGGCCTCCAGGCAGCCTGGCCTGAGGAGCATAGGGCCATATACTAGGGCATGAGGGCAGGCAGGGGCCTCACGAACTATGCTAGGTCCTGTCTGCACCTTTGCCTGAGTGTCCTATGTGGAGGAGAGTGGTCAGAAACAATTTACATTTAAAAAAAAGTGGAAAAGCACATGACAGAAAAAGAGTCCAATGACTTCAACTATATAAAATGCATTACTAGACTGGCACATGTAAATATAAAGAGGATTATGTTCTCTTTCCATTTCACTAAGTTTCCTTTGTCGTGATCAGCACATTATTTTTACCATAAAATGTGGTTAAAATAAAAAGGGAACAAGCGTGGAGTTACCAGAATCACATTTTCCTGGCTGGAGAGAAGTCACAAGAAACAATACAGATGCTTACCCCATATTCTCTGTCTCTTCCCTCCGCCCTGAGGCAAGGCTGCTTAGTGGGGCTTCCTTCTCTACGGAAGAACTGCACATTCCAGGAAGGATTAGGGGGCAAAGAGGGAAAGCAGCAGGTGTGGCTGCAAAGAGGTGAAGGGCTCTGAGCTTCCAATCCTTGCACAGAAATGCACCTGCCTAAAGAGGAGACGTGGACTAAGAAAGGCTGAGGGCTCTTCCAGACGAAAAGTCAGCTGGAGAGACTTGGCAACTTGATGCAAAGCAAGAACCCAGATGGGACCTGGATTATGGGGAGATATAGCTCACAAAGGACCATTTCAGGGCAGTGGGCAACATATGAATATGGACCGTGGATTGGAAAACAGCATTGGATGAATGTTAAATTTCCTGACTTTGATCAGTGATCTGTGGCTACATAAGAGAATGTCCTTGTTCTTAAAAAATACACACTGAAGCACTTAGAAGGTCTTCAGGAACACGATGTCTGCAACGTACTCTCAAATAGCCCAGAAAAACAACATACATGTTAAATATGGAGGGGGAGGGGAACGATAACATAAAAGGGGGCAAAATACTAACAACTGGTGAATCTGGATAAAATGTTCTCTGACCTTGAGTTATTTGATCCATTGTTGAAACTTTTGTGTAAATTTGAAATTATATCAAATTTAAAATTTACAAAGAAGCAAAGGCAAGGGTCAGGGTTGGATTTTGCTTAGGGCTGAAATCTAAACTCAGGGTGAGAATAAACTAAACTTTGTGAGGGGAGCAAGTGAACCGAAGTTGGGTTTTTTGCTATCTTTAGAATCAACCTTTGTGGAAGACTGACTTAAATGTATTCTTCAAATATTAATAATTAGGGATACCAGTTTTGTTTATGCTGTCACTTTAAAAATTGACATATGGACTTCCCTGGTGGCACGGTGGTTAAGAATCAGCCTGCCAATGCAGGGGACACAGGTTCGAGCCCTGGTCTGGAAGATCCCACATGCTGCAGAGCAACTAAGCCCGTGCGCCACAACTACTGAGCCTGTGCTCCGCGGGGAGAAGCCACCGCAATGAGAATCCCGTGCACCACAACAAAGAGTAGCCCCCGCTCGCCACAACTAGAGAAAGCCCACACACAGCAATGAAGACTCAATGTAGCCCAAAATAAATAAATAAATTTATTTTAAAAAACTGACGTATAGTTGACATACAATAATAATGTTAGTTTTAGGTGTACAACATAGTGATTCGACATTTAAATACATTACAAAATGATCACCACTGTAAGTCTAGTAACCATGTGTCACCTAAGTTATTACAGTATCATTGACTCTATTCCTGATGCTATATATTACTTCACGACTTATTTTATAACTGGAAGTTTGTACCTCTTAATCCCTTCCACCTATCTTGCCCAACCCCTCCCCCCCGCTCCCCTCTAGCGACCATCGACTTCTGCTAAGATTCTAACAGAGTTTAACTCTATATATTAATTTTTGACCAGAGGCTTCCGGATTGAAGGTCACCTGGGAGCAACTTTTCCTGAGTGTCCCCATGTAGTTGTGCAAACTGAATGGCAGCAAGGAGAACCAAACTGCTTTTTGGAGAGGGTGCAACAGCCACGTGCTTTGTGTGGCCCGATGAAAGCTGCCCCTCCTGGGTCTCCTTGGAGCTTTAGGGAGGGGAAAACCATTTCACATAAGGGGTCAAAAGCCTTGGGAGGGGAGGGACTGCATACATTAAAAGTTGAGAAAATCTGGCAGAGGGGCCCAGGGTGACAGGAAAGGACAAGGGCTCTAAGGGCAAAGGTAAACTCACTGGGGGAAGGGGCTCTGAGCTTAATTCAAGGGCCTAAGACTGCGGAGTTAGTGTGTTTGTGTGCTCGCGCGCGTGCGTGCGTGTGTGTGTGTGTGTGTGTAGGGTTCAGTGATTCTGGAATAGCCTGCAGCTTAGACCAGCAGCCTCTGGTCCAGCATGGTGCCACACCTTGGGAACGATGGCTGAGCATGTGTGAGCTGAAGGGGCCACAGTGTTGGAGGCTGTCACAGTGTGACACCCCTACAGCGGCCTGGATGGAGCCAGAGCAGCTAGGACATCACCTCCTGAACAGACAAGTGTCCTTGGGGCTGAGCCCTTCCAGGCTTCAACAGTGACCTGTGTGCTGTTTCTAGACCACAGTAGCAGTGGCCAGCACAGCCCCTTCAAGTTCTCTCCCAGCCTGCGTTTGGAGGAAGGACTAGGACTTTTTAAGCCCCCCAGTGTTCTTACACAATTTGAGGAGGGAGGGGCCTCAGAGAGCAAACAATGAATCTTTGTGAACTATTAATTGGTGAAATAAAAAAAATACGTGTCTCTACCGGGTGGTATGTAATCTCCAAAGGGGTCACCATCAGTCCCGTCCTTCCCTGTACACACCGAGGGGTGGGGTGCATTTCCTGCCCCCTGCATTTAGGCTGGCCTGGGACTGCTTTGACCTAACGTGGTGGCACTCCCCTGCCCTGGTCTTCAGGCCTGGCACTTCCTGCTTTCTTCCTCTTGGAACTTTCACTCTTGGTTGCTGGTTGCTGCCTCTTGAAATCCAGTGCCCTGAGGTGAGAAGCGCAGTGCAGCCACACAGAGAGGCTTCGTGGAGGACTGAACTCTGGTAGATGGCCAGCACCAACTTGCCCGCTCAGTGATGGAGACCAATTTGGACTTTCCAGCCATCCCAGCACCCCAGCCAATGCCACACGAAGTAGAAGAACCCCTCAGTCACCCACAGAATCATGACAGGGAATAAACAGTTTTGTTAGTTTTAAGCCATGAAGTTCTAGGGTTTTTTTGCTTGTTTTTTAATGTAGCAAATGACAACACATATTATAAGCTGGATAGGTGAATCAGACAGGAAATATATAGAAGCCCAATTGATGAGGTCGTGTAATCCGGCTTAAGGCTCAGCTGACTGAGCCTGTGTTGGTTTATACTCCCCCAAGGAGTCAGGACCCCTGATCACTGTTCCCATCTATGGCTTCCTGTTGTAAATGGAGACACTGAGTACCCGGGAGGGAAACTGCGCAGGTCACAAAGCTGGTGGTTAAAGCAAGACTGAGGGCCAGGTCTTCCGAAACCTTCTCCTTTCTGCACAGGAAGAAACGTTACCATCACAGTTAGAAACCTGAGCCCTTATCAACGGCTTTCCACATGCCCTGCTCTTGCTGCACGGGGCTATCTCTGTGAACCCCCGCTGAGGCTCTGCACCCTGTGTTGTCAAGACTGTGGTCAATACCCACCTCCCAGATGAGGAAACGAGACTGAGAGGAGCTGAAGTATTGCCCAAGGTCACATGGCTAAGCGAAGTGGAGCTGGAATTTGAACTCGAGGTTAACTAAAGGGGCCCCAGTGTCAACTGCACCCCCCGACTGTCTTTCCCTTCGTCACAGGATGAGTTCAGAATTCTGATTGTAGTTGTACCTTTGGATAAGTTAGGTTTATCCAAAGCCTGACATTCCCGCCTGCGGTGTTTACAAATTTTGTGAACTTTGCTCCTTTCACTTGTGAAAATGAAACACGCCTCCCTCTGCTTTCCCTGCTCAGCACCCTGTTGCTGTGATGAGATGAAGTGAGAAAGGGGGCTGCTGTGTAATCCGTGTGAGCGGCAGTCAGTGTGACCACTCAGTAAAACGATGAGATATTCTGCAGATGCTAAATCATAATTCATGTTGAACTGTGCTGGTTTTAAAGCAAAGTTTTAGAAAAGGGCTCTTTCTGCTTTCCTTTTCTTCTGCTTTTTAAATTGTAAATAGAGCACGTTTCAAAGAGAGAACTTGTCTTTCCTGGGCTGCTGGAAGTCCTGGCTGGAATGTGTGGATTCACACCCTGTGTCTGCCCAGTCCTCTGACTTCTGGCCAGAAGTCGACACTTACAGGGTCCCTGAGAGGAGGGAGGGGAAGATGGTCATGCCTTTGTGACTCACAGGCTCCCGTCCACCTTCCTCAGGCCGCTCCCTGGGCTGCTCAGACAGCCTAGAAGAGTAGGGGTCCCCACAGAGCCACAGCCTCCAGGCTCAGTGGGCCTGAGAGAGCTACACAGCAACACTGCTGAGTTTCCCTGTTCTGTGCCACATGTAGCTCAAACCCTCTCACTCTAGAATTCTGTGACTGTCCCCCATCCCCACTATCTGCAGGTGACCCACTACTTTTTCACCAAGAAAACAGAAGCCAACAGGATAAAATACTCATAACTTCTTGCTAGAAAACGTTCCTCTTCACCTGCACTTTCACACCTCCTGGCCTCGTTCCCATGGGACGCTTGGCCGAGGCAAATCCTGCCCATCCCCGACCCCCTCTGCAGACATTACTCCATCAGCTTTGCCCCCATCTTCCACCTCTTCCTCTCTGTAGCTCAAGCCTTTCCCATCTGATAAAGTCTTGACCCCTCCAGCTGCTGCCCCATCTCTCCCTCCCTCCACAGTTAAACAGAAAGCCATCTGCTCCTCAACCACTCAAATCTGGCATCTGTGCTCTCCATTCCACTAAAACTCATCACCCTACGGTCACTTGCTAAACCCACTGGGGGTTCTAAAGGCTTCCCCCAGCCTGGCTGCTCAGCTGCACCAGAGAATGTGACCACCACTTATTTCTTGAAAAGTTCTATTTTCTGACCTGGAAAACACCCCCTCTCTTAGTTTCCCTCCTATCTCTCTGACTGTTCCTTTCAGTCTTTCTTTGCTTGTCTCTAAAATGTTGTCTTTGCCTGGGCTTCTGGCCCTTTTCTCTTGCCACACATTCTCAGGATCAGGGGTCCAGCCAGGGGCCAAGGAGAAATTGTACGTGAGTGAGTCGGGCTGGGCAGGAGCATAGCGTGGGGACTGAAGCAACCGGGGGCACGTATGGTGGAAAGGTGGCAGCGGCAACTCAGCACTAGCGGATGGCTGCCAGGAGCAGGGTCGGCAAACGTTTTCTTTAAAGGGCCAGAGAGCAAATATTGTAGACTTTTGTGGGCCACGTACAATCTCTGTCATATATTCTTCTTTGTTTTAACAACCCTCTAGAGATGTAAAAAAAAAAAAAAGCTTACTTCTAGGGTCATATAAACACGAGTCAAGGGCTGGATCTGGCATTCAGACTGTAGTTTACTGATCCCTGTTCAAGAGTGAACACAAACGCAGAATGACCAAATCTTCAGGTTTCCTAGAGAAGCCAGAAAGCTGGATTTTGTTTGAAATCTTTTAGTTATTAAACTCCTGCATTTAGAAGATCTCCGGCTGCGCCTGCCTCCAGGTACCCACTGAGCATCTTGTGGCCACATGTAGTACACCCAGAACCCAATGCATTAGCAGACTCCCTGCCCAAGTTGAGTTCACAATCTCAGCAAATGGCAATGCCCTTGACTAAACTGCCAGAAACAGATACCTGGGGGTCCCTGCCCTCACACCCTGTCCACCTGGCTCTGTCCTCAATGCCACTTGCCTGTGTTGGGTCCCCATTACTTCATCCCTTGAGGACAACCTCCTCCTGATAAAGAGTCCCCGTCTTATCCTCTTTTAATCCGTTCTGCAGCCAGAATGATCTTCCTACGATGCAAATCTGGGCATGTCACTCCCCAAGTTTGACTCATTTGCTAATTGGAAGAGGTCCTAAACTTCAGTTGGCTCTCAAGGCATCTGGGGGTCTGGCTCCTGCTGGGCTCTTCAGGCTCTCCTCCCCTTTCTCACCCCACCTCACTCTGTGCCTGTCTTTGTGGCTACCTTCAGTTCCTAAAACAAGGAAAGCCCCCCTCTCACTTCCAGGTCTCACATCCTTCACTCCACTCCACAAACTGACAAACTCTTTTTTGTGCCTCATTCTAAGAGTTATAAAGCCTTCCCAGATGTCCCCAACTCCTGCCAGCTGGTGCCCTTTCTTTCTTTCTGTCACATAACAACTTTACTGATATATAAGTCACATGCCATATAATTCCCCCATATAAAAAAGGCAGATGCCTGGAGGGGTAGATGTGGGCAAGGGAGCACAAGACCTTCCACTAGGATGTGGGAAGAAAACAGAACAGTTTTTTTGTTTTTTTTTTTTTTGCGGTACACTGGCCTCTCACTGTTGTGGCCTCTCCCGCCGCGGAGCACAGGCTCCGGACGCGCAGGCCCAGCGGCCATGGCTCACGGGACCAGCCGCTCCGCGGCATGTGGGATCCTCCCTGACCGGGGCACGAACCCGCGTCCCCTGCATTGGCAGGCGGACTCCCAACCACTGCGCCACCAGGGAAGCCCCAGAACGGCTCTTTATATTTATTTTTATATTATACTTTTATCTTCTTCTGGTGTTATTCTATACATTTCATACTTTTATCTTCATTTGGTGTTACTCTATACATAAGATACCAGCACAGTAGAACACACGTGATAATGAATAAATAAATATTCACATGTTGGAGGTACCTGCGCAGCGCTGTTAACTGACAGCAGCCTGCAATCAGAAGTGTAGAGATGATATCTCATTGTACTTTTGATTTGCATTTCTCTAATGATTAATGATGTTGAGCATTCTTTCATGTGTTTGTTGGCAATCTGTATATCTTCTTTGGAGAAATGTCTATTTAGGTCTTCTGCCCATTTTTGGTTTGGGTTGTTTGTTTTTTTGTTATTGAGCTGCATAAGCTGCTTGTAAATTTTGGAGATTAATCCTTTGTCAGTTGCTTCATTTGCAAATATTTTCTCCCGTTCTGAGGGTTGTCTTTTGGTCTTGTTTATGGTTTCCTTTGCTGTGCAAAAGCTTTGAAGTTTCATTAGGTCCCATTTGTTTATTTTTGTTTTTATTTCCATTTCTCTAGGAGGTGGGTCAAAAAGGATCTTGCTGTGATTTATGTCATAGTGTTCTGCTTATGTTTTCCTCTAAGAGTTTGATAGTTTCTGGCCTTACATTTAGGTCTTTAATCCATTTTGAGCTTATTTTTGTGTTCTAATCTCATACTTTTACATGTACCTGTCCAGTTTTCCCAGCACCACTTATTGAAGAGGCTGTCCTTTCTCCACTGTACATTCCTGCCTCCTTTATCAAAGATAAGGTGACCATATGTGTGTGGGTTTATCTCTGGGCTTTCTATCCTGTTCCATTGATCTATATTTGTTTTTGTGCCAGTACCATACTGTCTTGATTACTGTAGCTTTGTAGTATAGTCTGAAGTCAGGGAGCCTGATTCCTCCAGCTCCGTTTTTCGTTCTCAAGATTGCTTTGGCTATTCGGGGCCTTTTGTGTTTCCATACAAATTGTGAAATTTTTTTGTTCTAGTTCTGTGAAAAATGCCAGTGGTAGTTTGATAGGGATTGCATTGAATCTGTAGACTGCTTTGGGTAGTAGAGTCATTTTCACAATGTTGATTCTTCCAATCCAAGAACATGGTATATCTCTCCATCTATTTGTACCACCTTTAATTTCTTTCATCAGTGTCTTACAGTGTTCTGCATACAGGTCTTTTGTCTCCTTAGGTAGGTTTATTCCTAGATATATTATTCTTTGAGATATCATCTCACACGGGTCAGAATGGCCATCATCAAAAAATCTAGAAACAATAAATGCTGGAGAGGGTGTGGAGAAAAGGGAACAACCTTGCACTGCTGGTGGGAATGTGAACTGGTACAGCCACTATGAAGAACAGTATGGACGTTCCTTAAAAAACTACAAATAGAATTACCATATGACCCAGCAATCCCACTACTGGGCATATACCCTGAGAAAAGCATAATTCAAAAAGAGTCATGTACCAAAATGTTCATTGCAGCTCTATTTACAATAGCCAGGACATGGAAGCATCCTAAGTGTCCATCATCGGATGAATGGATAAAGAAGATGTGGCACATATATACAATGGAATATTACTCAGCTATAAAAGGAAACGAAATTGAGTTATTTGTAGGGAGGTGGATGGACCTAGAGTCTGTCATACAGAGTGAAGTAAGTCAGAAAGAGAAAAACAAATACCATATGCTAACACATATATATGGAATCTAAGAAAAAAAAAATGTCATGAAGACCCTAAGGGTAAGACGGGAATAAAGACACAGACCTACTAGAGAATGGACTTGAGGATATGGGGAGAGGGAAGGGTAAGCTGTGACAAAGTGAGAGAGAGGCATGGACATATATACACTACCAAACGTAAAACAGATAGCTAGTGGGAAGCAGCCGCATAGCACAGGGAGATCAGCTCGGTGCTTTGTGACCACCTAGAGGGGTGGGATAGGGAGGGTGGCAGGGAGGGAGATGCAAGAGGGAAGAGATATGGGAACATATGTATATGTATAACTGATTCACTTTGTTATAAAGCAGAAACTAACATACCATTGTAAAGCAATTATACTCCAATAAAGATGTAAAAAAAAAAAAAAAAGTGTAGAGACCTTTGCTTCCTACTCTATCCCGCTGCCTCCCTTTCGAAGGAGAAAAACAGCCCACCTGTGCGAGACAGGGACGGCTCTGCCAAAGGGTCTGAGCTCGGTATTACAAGCGCCCCCTTCTTCCCTCAACTGCTTTGGGTTTGGCCCGCATCACCTTGCGTGCCTCTGCTTCCCCTTCTCCCTGAGTTGATCTCTCTGCAAAGGGCATTAGAGTTGCCGAGGCTCCCCCACCCCTTCACTGCACAGGGACCGAAAAAACACATAGCTGTCTTTCAAAGGAACATCACATATCGAAACAGAAACAGAGCAGATAACAAAATTAACAATGTGGAAATGGTTATGAGACGCTTACAAGTCTTGGGGTTCACTGTTGCCGGTCTTTATCCAAATGTGCTAGCACCGCCCCCTTGGGTCTCATTCCTTTTAGTCTTTCACAGTGAGCCCCACAGAAGCCTCCTCCTTTTGCCCTTTGCACACCCATGTACACACGTGTGCGCACATGCCAGGATCCAAAACTCCCTCTGCTCTGTACCCACCACTCCTATGCCACGGTGCCCAGTGAACTTTGTGCTACTTCAGTCTCTTCAGCACTGATCTTTGGCTTCCTCAAGGGCGAGGAAGTGAATACAACTCAACAATGCCTGTCAACCTTGTAGTTCTCTTACAGTGATTATTTTAGAACAGTTTACAGATGTATGTTCCACATAGCATTTACTGTTTGTCAATTTTGAGGACAAGAACACAGGTTAGGAACTCAATGCAAAGATGAAGATTAAAACGGATCTTGATAGACTGGGTCACTGAACTGAAACCAACAAGATGAGATTTAAGAAGAAAAAAAGTAAATTCATGTTCTTATACTTAGAACATTAGTCATGCACAAGAACTAGATGGTAAGATCTGTGATGGATGGCAGTCCAGGGAAAAGTTATCTTGTGATCAGGCCATAAGTGACAAGGTCTTACCTTAAAACTAGGTCAATAAGAACGAACTGTGTGACATTTGCTAGAAAATTCATTGCAAAATCTGATTATCTCTGGGCTTAGAAAACAAATGGACTCTACTCCCCTTCCCCACCCCCACCAACACCTGGGAAAAATCAAAGGGCTACGATGTATAAATCACCTCTGGATTAAATTAAGAACCAGCTTGGGAAAATACCCACTGACTGTCACAGGTACAACCCAGTAGCCCCTTCACACTAAGTAGCTGGTCAACTCCTCTAGATGTGGGTGGTTAGAAATAAGGTCTCAGTTTTGATCCTGGTCTTTTTCCAGATGCTCTTCTGTTCTCAACATCTGTTGTTCAGTTCTTGTCTCAGGCTGGTCAGATAATGGCTGACCCTGAACAAGGGCACCCTCTCCTTATAAATGCATGGAAAAAAGCAAGTTCTCAGTTAGTGGAAAAACGCTAAAGGGGTGGATGACCTTCTGTTGGCTTATTGCAGAGCGTATTCCCACATTGGATATGACCTTCCAAGGAATCTTTCAACCTCCAAAAGGGTCAAATATGGAACTGAAAATCATGAGTGAGTTTTCACCCTAGTCTTGAAACATCTATCTCAATAGTTGTCAATAAATTATTTTAAAATTTTTCAAATATTAAAAATAATAGATGCCATGAGGACATCTTGGGATCAAGTATCTGGGTGGGAAAGGAGGAGTAATGTGCCAACTCCTAACTGATTGTGACCAGCTCTAGGAAGGATGGAAGCTGTGACCTTGGTTGGTGTCTGTGGGTGTGAAATGGTATCTTATTGTGGTTTTAATTTGCAATTTGCATTTCTTTAATGACTAAAAATGTTGAGCATCTTTTCATACTTTAACAGCCATTCGTAAATATTCTTTGGTGGAATACCTGTTCATATCTTTTGCCTATTTTTTGCTTGGTTCCGTTGTTTTCTTACTATTGAGTTGTATGAGTTCTTTGTAAATTCTGGAGACAAGTCTTTTATCAGATATGTGTTTTGAAAATATTTTCGCCCAGTCTATTTCCTGTTTTTAGATGTTTTATTTGGGAGGGGGGACGTGCCACACGACATGTGGGATCCTAGTTCCCCGACCAGGGATAGAACCCGTGCCCCCTGCAGTGGAAGCGCAGACTCCCAACCACTGGACCGCCGGGGAAGTCCCTGTCTTTACATGTTCTTAATGTCTTTTGAAGTGCAAAAGTTTTGAATTTTGATGGGGTCCCTTTTATCAATTTTTTTTCCATTTACGAACTATCCTTTTCGTACTGCATCTAGGAAATCTTTGCCTAGCTCAAAGTCTCAAGATTTTCTTTTGTGATTTCTTCTAAAAGTTTAATTGTTTTATCTCTTACAACTAAGTCTATGATTCATTTCAGTTAATCTTTGTGTATGGTGTGAGGTGAGGGTCTTATTCATCTTTCTGCATACACATACTTACTATGAAATATTTTTCTATAACGTCAATGTTGATAGCAACTTAATATTCCATTTCATGAACATACTATAAATAGCAGGATTCTGGTAAGTGTTTAACAAGTGTCTCTCAAAAGAAACAAGAACAGACAAACAAAAACCCAACAGCCCTAATATGTAGTATTTGCCAATTCCCCTGGTGTAAATAATCCAACCACTTCCAATTTCAAGGTACCAATGTTACATAACATCATGGAGTTGGGAAGAGATCTCACAGTTGGTTCTTATAAACTGCTACAAGCTGGTTGCAGCACATTACTGAATGTATTTAACCAATACCCCACGATTTGAGGGGGTTTTGTTTGCTTCTTGTTTTTCCACCTTTTACCCTCAATATAGAGAAGTGCCCCTCCAAGCAGGAAGAAGCAGCCTATTTTTATTCCCTGCTATAAATGAATGCTGGCCCTCCAGGGAATTTGTTCTCTCATAATGAGCACAGCTATTGTTAACATTCTCGCAGCCTTCCTGTGGTCAGATTTAGTAATGCCCACCATATTTACTTTCAGGACAACTCACTTGCTTCCTGGGGAAGATAAAGAAAACTGAGTTTTGACCAAACAGAAGTACAAAGCTGCTTGAACTTCTGCAATTTTGCAAAGACACATATTCAAATTTAAATTAAGGGGGTGACTTCTCCTTTACTCCCTCGAAGGAACCAAGTATCGAATTAAGCAAATGTTGCAGGGCGCAACAACTGTCTTGACAGACACTGGAGTGACATCAAGTGAGAATGGCCACAATGTGTCAGCTTCCTGAAGGCATCTGGGGCTTCAAAGTAATGTGAGGAAATTAATGGAGTATGACACTGTTTCAAAGAAAATGTACCAAACCTTCCTTTTGAGGAAAACCTTGTTAAGAAGTGAAAATAAAATGAGGGGGCACTCTGGGGTAGATGTTTTTCATAGATAGTAGTTATTAAATCCCCGTTTGGAGTTCTGTGCAATCCACACAGCTCTACCCACATTGTTACAAGGCAGGAAAGGGGCAGAGGCCTGGGAGGCAGTGGAGGGTGAGCAATGAGAGGGTCAGGGGACACTGGTCACTAAGCGGAGTGGGGACAAGAGGGCTTTGAGCAATTGCCACTACCCCACGAGGCTTTACCCCAAGTCTTTAAAACTACCACTATTTAAGCTACCCTTTTCAATTAATATGAAAAGCGAGGCTCAGGGAGATGCTAAAGTGCTTCTCCGGAGTCTCCTGGCATTTAGATACCTGTGTTTTAAACCCGTGCTTCATGTATGCACTGAGTCCCCTCCTGAATAGAAAACTCAAACTCAGTATTTTCTCATGGCTCCTGCTCCAGCCCATCTCCCAGCCACTCCACCCTCTGCCCCCAGCCCAGCACTCCCCACCCAACCCCCCACTGGAAGTCTTACCCAATGTTTTACAGTTCCCAGAGGGTGTCATGCTTCTGGGTCCTTATTCACACCATACCTTCATCCAGGAATGCTGATCCTGGATGTTCTTGGAAGAAGCATTGAATCCTTTTCTCAATCTTTTCCCCTACTCTCCTTCTCTCTTCCCTTCTCTCTCTCTCTTTTCCTCTTCATTTCTTTCTTTTCACAAAGAACAGTTTCTCTTATGATGTGCTCATTTAAAATATTGGAGAGGGACTTCCCTGGTGGCGCAGTGGATAAGGCTCCACCTGGGTTCAATCCCTGGTCAGAGAACTAGATCCCACATGCATGCCACAACTAAGAGTTCGCATGTCACAACTAAGGAGCCAGCGAGCTACCACTAAGGAGTCCGCCTGCCACAACTAAGACCTGGTACAACCGAATAAATAAATACTTAACAAAATAAAATAAAATTTAAAAATAAATAAAATAAAGCATTGGAGAGCTCTGAAAGAGTGTACAGAAGAAAATAAACCACTGGTGGGGTGCTTGTACAGCATCCTTGGAGTTATGCTGAAAGGACATTTCCCAGAATCCCCTGCCTGTAGCGGTCCAGGTGAGCGTCTGCAAGAAATCATTAGCGAGAGATCTGCAAGAGTGAAGCAAGCTAATGCTGTGCTCCGAAGGTGAAAACAGTGGTCAGCGTGCTGGCTCACAGGCTACTCTTGTGGGTGTAGGGCAGCGCCTGGACCCACAGCCAGTGCAAGTCCCACTGTTCCTGCATCCCGGGCCACCTATGCATCAATATGGTAAAAGTGCAGGTTCCCCTGCAGGTCATTCTCTGCATAGTTTGTCCTCATGTGGTCTAGCAGTCCTACAGTTATCTCTAGGTTGGCCTATAGAGACTTCCTCTAGAGTGATGACTCAGCATTGGATGCGGAGGCGACAGCCTGCACAGACTCACCTACCAGCTCCCACAATGGCATACAATCCAATTCCCAAACAAATCCCTTATTCCAGAGGTTCCCAAAGCTTCTCAGTTCTTGGTGCCTTTATTGCCTTCATACTTTTTTTTCTCAGTGCCCTGGGCCAAAAGAAATACCAAACAATTCTACTCATTAGGTGGCTAGAGCCAAACAACTGAAGTTATGTTTGAAAAGAAAATACATATAAATTGAAAAAAATATATATATATTTTGGCTGCGCTGCATGGCTTGTGGGATCTCGGTTCCTCAACCAGGAATTGAACCTGGGCCCTCGGCAATGAGAGAACAGCGTCCTAACCACTGGACCGCCAGGGAATTCCCTGATTTTATATTTTTAAATAGTACCAGTGGGATATGTACAGCTGTTAGGTGTGGCCCAACTTCTCAAACCTTGGAATCCCATTGGACACTGCCACCCTCATTTCCTGTTCTTCACTGCTTATCTCAAACCACTGGAAACCCAGCTCTGCAAAGATATGACAACTTTGAAAGGCATGTACTACAATCT
This sequence comes from Orcinus orca, assembly GCF_937001465.1. NCBI lineage: Eukaryota > Metazoa > Chordata > Mammalia > Artiodactyla > Delphinidae > Orcinus > Orcinus orca. The sequence continues at coordinate 41,305,262 of NC_064568.1, read as the reverse complement.
AATATTGAAACTGTAAACTATCTCAAACTAGTAGTTCCTGTGGTGTCCAACAAATGTCAGGTATCAATTTATAGCCCTTGAAAATTGGAAATATTCCATAGCACTCTTGTGAATTCATTGAAGCCCCTGGGGTGTCTCAGTCCACAGTTTGGGAGCCATGGCCTTATCTCATATGTCATTTCTTTGATGAAACCCTGAATGATACATAAAAAAATCTCATTAAACTTTTGGGTACCTTCTCTTTCTGAGATGTGAAGTGATTTGCCTCAGTCACACACATGATTAAAGGCCTCAGTAAGAGATGGAGTACTCTTCTGCCAAGAGAAGAAAATACAGGACAACCCGGGAAAACACCAGTACCTCTGGGTTGGAAAGGAACCTTTAAACTACAATTTAAAGAGCGTATACCAAAAGACAAAACTTGATGAGTTTCATTACACCAAGGTGAAGGATTTCTATTCAACAAAGGAAACTATACATAAAGTATTGATAATATACAGCTGAAACTATGATAGAAGCCATTTGCAATGTCTAAAGCATAAAGAAATTAAAATCCAGAATATACAAAGATCTTTTGCAAGTCAACAAGAAATGACAGCAAACCCAATACAAAATGATCAAAGATAAGAACAAGTAATTTCAAGAAGAATCTCAAAAGCCTACCAAGTATGTAAACAGATGTCCTAACTCATCAGTATTCAGAGAAATATACAATGAAACAACTCTGTCACTTTGTTAGACTAGCAAAGATTAGAAAGCAGTATAACACCAAGTGGTTACAAGGAAGCTGCATGCAGTTAGTGGCGATATAGACTGAACTCACTTACATGCCCTTTTTCAGGCCAACTCTGTATGAGACTATTGCAGCTTTATTTGTAAGAGCAGAGAGTTGGAAGAAATCTTGGTGTCCATCCTTGGGAGAGCAGACAAGTAAAACATGGAAGATATACTCTGTGCAGTACTGTGCAGCAGGGAAAAGATATGGATTGGATGTTCTACGTAGCAACATGGATGGGCATGCAAACCAAGTGCTATGTTGAAAAATAAGGAACAGATACCATTTACCCAAGTTAAAAATACTACACAAAACAATAAATATTTTGAACACATAAAAAGAAAATGAAATAGAATTACAGTATGATCCAGCATTTTCACTTCTGGGTGTATACCCTAAAGAACTGAAAGCAGGGTCTTGAAGAAATATCTGTACATTGATGTTCACAGCAGCATTATTCACATTAGCTAAAACATGGAAGCAACTCAAGTGTCCACCAATGAATGAATGGATAAGTGAAATGCTGTATATCCACACAATGGAACACTATGGAGCTTTAAACAGAAGGAATATCTGACAAATGCTACAACATGGATAAACCTTGAGAACATAAGTGAAAGGGCCAGTCACAGAAAGACATATATTGTATGATTCCACAAAAATGAGGACCTGGGAGGAGGAAGGAATGGGAAGTTACTGTTTAATGGGTAAGCCATTTCAGTTTTACAAGATGAGAAGAGTTCTGGAGATGGATGGTGGTGACGGCTGCACAACATGATGAAAGTACTTAATACCACTGAACTGTAACTTTATGGTTAAGATGGTATATTTTATGTGTATTTTACCACAATAAAAATGGGGGAACAAAAATAGAAAATGATATTCATTAAAAACCTTAGAATGGGGACTTCCCTAGTGGTGCAGTGGTTAAGAATCTGCCTGCCAATGCAGGGGACACAGGTTCGAGCCCTGATCTGGGGAGATCCCACATGCCACGGAGCAACTAAGCCCGTGTGCCACAACTACTGAAGCCCGCACGCTCTAGGGCCTGAGTGCCACAACTACTGAACCCGTCTGCAGCACCTACTGAAGCCCACACGCCTAGAGCCTGTGCTCCGCAACAAGAGAAGCCACCACAATGAGAAGCCTGCACACTGCAATGAAGAGTAACCCCCGCTTGCTGCAACTAGAGAAAGCCTGTGCAGAGCAACAAAGACCCAACTCAGCCTGAAAAATAAATGAATAAATAAATGTATGTTTAAAAATTTTTTTTAAAAACCTTAGAATGGGATTTCTGCTTTTGGTCATTCAATTTTTCCCATTCATCTGTCAACAGACACTTAGGTTGTTTCCATATCTTGGTTATTGTGAGTAATGCTGCAATGAACATGGAAGAACATTTATCTCTTTGAGATAATGACTTCGTTTCATTTGGATATACTGCATACCCAGAAGTGGGATTGCTGGGTCATATGGTAGCTCTATTTTTAATTTCTTGAGGAACCTCCATACTGTTCTCCACAGTGGCTGCACCAATTTACATTCCCACCAACAGTGCACAAGGGTCCCCTTTTCTCTACATCCTCACCAACACTTGTAATCTCTTGTCTAGGTGATATCTCACTGTAGTTCTGACTTGCATTTCCTGGATGATTAGTTATGTTGAGCACTTTTTCATGTTGTTGGAGATTTGTATGTCTTCTTTGAAAAAAATGTCTATTTAGGTCCTTCACCCATTTTTTTTTTGTGATACGCGGGCCTCTCACCTCTGCGGCCTCCCCCGTCGCGGAGCACAGGCTCCGGACGTGCAGGCCCAACGGCCCTGGCTCACGGGCCCAGCCTCTCCGCGGCATGTGGGATCCTCCCGGACCGGGGCACGAACCCACGTCCCCTGCATTGACAGGCGGACTCTCAACCACTGCGCCACCAGGGAAGCCCCACCCATTTTTAAATTGGGGTTTTTTGTGGGTTTTTTTGCTATTGAGTTGAATGAGTTTCTTGTGTATTCTGTATATAAACCCATTATGGGATTCGTGGTTTGCACATATTTTCTCCCATTCCATAGGCTGCCTTTTCATTTTACTGATAGTTTTTTTTTTTTTTTTCTGTGCAGAAGTTGGAACCTTATGTGCCAAAAAGTAAGAAAGTGCTCAAAAAAGGATAGGAAAGCATAGCAAAAGGACATAGGATCCAACTTGAAGGGACTCCCACAGATAAATCTGGGACAATTTGTGCATCAAAATAAAGACAGTATTAGACTGTATTCAACTGGATAAAAAAGGAATCCAGGAGGTCATGGTGATATAAACAAACAAGTGAATAATATGTAGGTGGAAGAGAAAAGATTTACTTTACAGTAGAATGCCAGCTAATAACAGTCACTTATTAATTAATACTTACAAAATTCTTTGCGGTGGGGAAACTTGGTAGACACCTTCTAAAACAAGTGATAAAGTTTAACGTCTTTAGTCATGAGGCAAGTTGGCACCACGTGCCTCCTGGTACTGAGAAGAACACAGCATCACTTCTGTGATTTTCCTGCCCTAGCTGAATAACCTGAATCTAATCATCAGGAAAACATCGGTAAACCCCAAACAAGGAACCACCTGCCAGGTTACTGAAGTGTTACAATAAAAAATAATGAAGTCACAAAAGGCCTGAAGAATTGTTCCTGAATGAAGGAAACTAGAAAGCCATGGTGACTAAGTAAAACAAGTGGTTCTGGACCCTGGCACTATAAAGGACACTGTTTGCAAAGTGGGCAAAATTGGAAAGAGGGCTGTGAATGACATGGTCATATTGTGTCTGTGTTAGTTTCCTGTTTTGATTGTGTGGGAGTGCATCCTTGTCTAAATAAAACCATCCTGAAGTACTAATGGGTGATGAGGCATCCTATTTGCAACTTGCTCTCAAATGGTTCTGGAAAAAAAAATGTATCTCTGCATTGTCCGTCTTTTGAGAGAGGGAGGAAAAAAGATAATAAGGAATTTAAGGCAAATGTGGTAAAAAGCTGACAGTAGGGGAGTTTGGAGTGGGGGAGATGGAAGTTCTTTGTGCTATGCATCCATCTTAGGGAAAGGATGAAAAGGAGAAAAGAGTTAGAACAATAACAAGGACGTGGGGTGTGAGCCCGTTCACACAGGGGCAGGGACAGGAGGTGATGGGATGCAGGCAGTTGGGAAGAGCTGGAGGCGTCCAGAGTGACCAAGGAGGGGCCCTGGCAGGAGGAGTCAGATCTCTTATCTGATGGAGCTGGAGAAAGATCGCCCCACTTTTCTTCCTTTATTTCATTTAATCCTCAGAACAGCCCCATGGAGTATATACTACTCTTATCCTCATGTTATAGATAAAGAAACTGGAGGTTCAGGGAGTCACCCATTCAACCAGCATTTACTGAGTGCTTGCTATGTGTCAAACTTTACTGAGGATACACAAAAAAATGTTAAGTGTGATTGGATACGTGTGTGTGTGTGTGTGTGTGCGTGCGTGCACGCGCATTTAGAAAACAACATTGGAAGGTAACACACTAAATCACTAATACGCTAAGAGAGGTTGCATTTGGGTAGTGGAATTACAGGTGCTTCCATTTTCTTCTTTGGGATTTTTGCCTGTTTCCAGTTTTCTACAATGAATACAGACTGCCTTTGTAACAAGTTTTAAAATAAGTATTATTTCAAAAATTGAACTGGAGGATGTTGTGAAATAGTCTTCATTATCATATTGCTATGGATCCAATAGTACTTTCTGAGGCAGTGCTACTTTACCAAAGGAGTGGACAAATAAATGTTTCTTAAGTCCATTAAGCCTTCTTCTCTTCACACCGCAGAGAGGCCTGGCAGGTTTACAAGTGGAGAGTTGACACCCACCTTGCTCCTGAAGCCTGTATATAAACCCAGTGCAGCGTGATCGCTTCTTCCCCAGACAAAAAGTTCCTAAACTTTCATGACACCAGCTTCTTTGCATGACACCAGCTTCTTTGCCACCAGCTTCTTTGCTAAACTTTCATGACACCAGCTTCTTTCATGACACCAGCTTCTTCGCATGCATAAGGACAGCAGGAAAACACAGTAGGTCCCTGACTGAAGGAGAGGGTGACTTGGTAAGAGCACAAAATTCTAGTGTCCATGAGAGGCCAGCTCAATGGTGTCACTGTGATGTAAGGTGGGACACCCATTCACTTAGGGTGCTTTCTGACTGATGGAGTCCTTCTTCCCCTTTGCTGCCCTGGCACCATGGGCTCGGGGGCAGGTCCACCCGTCCCGCCTGGGCTCAGATGGCATCCCTGTACCTGTCCACTGCACTGACAGCTCTGTGAGAACAGACATCCCTCTTGCATCCATGTCTCCCAGGTCCCAAAGAGCTGGCTCTGAACAAAGCAGGTCCCTTAGTCACTGCTGCCCGACTGAATTGATTTGCACAAACCATCACTGGGAAGTAGGCGGAGTAAATTAGGGTGAATTCCTGTGGTAGAATTCAGTGCAGGCACCAAAACCAATGCTTTGAAATAATTTATTGCCTAGGAAAGTGTTCCCAACATACTGCTACTTAAAAACAACAACAGTGGAAGAGTAAATACAGCTGAAATCCATCTTGCTCATGAACACAGATATGCATAGGAGAAAAAAAAAAACTAAAGGAAAATACATCAAAGAATGTACAGTGGTTGTCTTTGGGTAGGGGGATTATGAATGCTTTTGATGGTTTTTTTCCCCTTTGTGTTTTTAAGCTTTTCTAGAAAACAATTTTTGTTACTGGGAAAATTATTTTCAAAAAAATCTATGTCTGAGGGAAAAGGGAAGAAGACATAATGGATAGGAAGTCCTATCGCACTTCAGGTGAGAGCTGAAGCGTTAAGGACCTTTAGGGTGAATAAGTTTCTTTGAGTTAAGGGCTCCTCAACTTCCTACATCGACAGGGCCCCCACCCTTCCTGGTAGACATTACCCTCCCAGCCTCAAACCCCATCAGCTTGCACACCAGGTCCCTGTTCTGCTGATGTGTGCAAGGTGGCTGCCAAAACTCTGAGCCACACAACTAAAAGGTCTGGATGGAGAACCAAGAGGAAGAAAAGCAATCCGGTCTCCTTTGGCCTGTTAATAATTTCTGCAATAAAGCTGTCAGAATTTACTGCCACATCCCTCAACTTACAGGGAAGGGAGATTCTGAAAAATATTCAGAAAGAAAGGGATGCTAAATGGAAGTAATGACTTCCTCCGCTCCCTGGCTATTTCAAGAAGCGCAGCATTTTATACATTTCGTCTGTATCCAGCCCACTGCGTGAATTGTTCAATTTTAGTGAATATAAAAATTCCATCCAAAGGCTTTCTTAGTTCCACTGCCAAAAGCAGTTCCCCAATCCTACTTCCCATCAGATGTCAAGTTCTTCCATCGTAAGTCCTAGGTTCCTCAGGGTTTCCAAGAGCCTAAACCCTGCAGTGGGAGTGGGGTGGGTAGGTGGAGGCAGCCGCCAGCTCCTGACTGGCTCTCGGCTCAGAGTGGAGTCCGTGGTGGAAATCACTATTTCCAAGTTCACTGGTGACGGGGCAAGGGTGGCAGATGCTCAGTGGTTTGGTTTACAAATGTTAATGTTCACAAATCTGAATTCCTGTTTGGGACCAAGCCCTTCTTGGTCATCCTTTGTCCCAGTCTTCTGGAATGTCCCGTTTCATTTATTCATCTCCTTTCTACCAAAGGGAAGTTCACAGAGAAAACTCAAGCCCCAGAGGTGATTTGGTCTGGAGCACCTGGAGCTCCCTCAACCCCACGTGGCTACCATTCCATCTGCGTCAGGCATCATAATCTGGCCAGGACACCCAAGCTGCCTCCTCCCCAGCCGGCATGCCAGGCAGGTCACTCTTGTTGGGTCCTGGGTCAGCCTCCAGGGGCCTGAGTCAAAACCCAGCAGAGAGTTCATGCTCCCCGGTGGAGGGGGACGTGGAGCTGACCCTCTCAAGCCTCTTCGTGGAGAGGAAGGGGAGCCATTTAGCCAGGCAAACGGCGAACAGCTGATGGAACAACTGCCGTAGATACTTGCGGAACCTTTCACTGACAAAGACGTAGATCACGGGGTTGATGCAACAGTGGGTGTAGGCGATCACCTCCGTCACTTGTATGGCCAGGTCCAGCTGTTTGCTCTGCTCACACTCATGGGTGAACAGGGAGTCTTGGAAAGCAGAAACAAACACAGTCAGATTGTACGGGGTCCAAAAGAGAAAGAAGATGATCATGATGGCAAAAATCAGACGCACAGCTTTGGACTTCTTCTCATTTGGTCGTCTGAGCAGAATCTTTATAATCCCTGTGTAGCAGACGACCATGACCAACAGAGGCAACACCAGCCCCACGATGTTCAGTTTCAGAGCCTGGAACTGCTTCCACGTGCTTCGGCTTTCACGAGGAAAATCAAGACTGCAGGTGTAGTGAGTGGACGTCTCCTGGGTCTTGGAAAAGTACAAGCCCGGGACAGAAGCCAAGACGGCCAGGACCCAGATGACAATGCTGGTGATGATACCAAAGGTGACGGTCCGAGCCCGCAGGGCAAACACAGCATGGACAATGGCCAGGTACCTGTCGATGGTCAGCAGGGTGATGAAGAAGATCTCGCTGTACAAGCCCAAGAAATAAAGCCCAGAGAGCAACTTACACATGTGATTACCAAAAACCCAGTCATCCTTCAGCTTGTAGTCAATCCAGAAGGGCAGCGTGAAGAGGAAGATCAGGTCAGACATGGCCAGGTTGAGGAGGTAGATGCTCGTCATGCTTTTGAGCCTCTTGTATTGCATGAGGACCAGGACCACTAGGATGTTGCCTATCAGGCCAAAGACAAATACCACCGAGTACACGGGGGGCAGCAGCTGGGCCCCAAAGGCCCTCTCCTGTACCTTCTGGCACGGGGTTGCGGCTCCATAGTTGGCTCCTGTGGTCATGTCATAGTTCTTTGGGGTGGTGGAAGTTTCCATCCTGGCTTCTCCCACAGGTCAAGGGAAATGGTTTCCGTGTTTACTTTGCTATTACAGGCAGTGGGTTCTGGGTAACAAGAACAAGGCAGTGATTATATGTCTTTAACCACTTGACAACTGTTTACCGAGTGCCTACTGTGTACCATGCCCTGCTGAGCAAGGGAGACCCAGGTCCTCTCTGCCCTCATGCAACTGGTCGTCTAACACATTAATAAACAAGGCGTATACACATCACTCACTGCTTTGGCAATGAGCGTTGTGAAGGAAAAGTCCGGTGGATGGAGAGCACAGACAAAGGGAGGCCTCACCACAGTATTCATGACCAGTGCTTCCCCAGTGCTTCCGATGAACTGGGCCCTGGACTTAGTGTTAAACAACCTTTGAGGGGGTACCATTATCACTCTCCATTTTAGAGGTGATGACACACAAACTGGGAGTAGTTAGGACACAAAGGTAGTGAGAACAAGAGCTGGAGCTCAAACACAGGTGTGTACCTCTCAGGCCCATTCCTGAAACCACCTGGCTCTCCTGCCCCCAATCACAAGCATTGACTCTGTACCATGGTGTCCCCAGAGGGATGCTGGGAAGGAAAATAGTCAAGACTGAAAGTCAAAAACTTACAAACGGATCTTTATGGCTTTTGGGGCTAAAAAGATTCTCAGTCAGGGGTGACACAGTGCCCTGGGGGCACATGAAAATGTGTTTTTTTTTTTTTTGGTCATCACAAAGACTGGCGGACACTACTGTCATTTGGAAGGCAGGTCCTGTAATGTAAAAATTACCCTACACCAAACACCAATAGTGCAGCCATAGTGAAATCCTAGAAGGTCAACCCATCTCTCAGCAGATGAGGACACTGAGGACACCAGAGTGGGCCCGGCCTGGCCCACGTCACACGGTCTTCTGAGGTTACCCAGGTAACACTGTAACCTCCTGTGATAGCCGTGAGGAGGATTCAAGGAAAGCACAGCTAGGCAGAATGGGGTCACATGGTATGGAGAAGACGGGGCTTTGGGGGAAGAAAGGCTCAGAACAGCCTCAAGCCAGGAAGTGTCACACAGTGACCAGACAGAGGCTGGAATTCTCCTAAAATAAGTTTTTGGATATTTTTAACCAGGGTTGCCTCAAAACAAACAAACAAAAAAACCACTAGATAGCGTGCCTTTGTAGAACTTCCCCAGACCCTATTTTTAGCACTCCTTTCCAATCACTTATTGAAGATGCCTCCACAAAGGGAGCACAGGCTTTGGTGTAACCTACAGGCTCTGTGACCTCGGATAAGTTAACCTACCTCTCTGAGCCTCCGTTCCTCATCTGTAACGTGGGAAAGTAAGCCTTACCGTGCAGGGCTACTCTAAGGCAAAGTCTGAGCCATCCCCTGGCAATTATCGTGCCCTCAGTAAATATTAGGGGACCTCCTTCCCTGCAGGGGTCCCGTTCTGAGGCCCAGCACCATCAGGAATGTCCCAGGCTTCAATCCTATTCTGGCCAATGTACCCCACTCCCTACCAGGTCTCTCTAGTTAATCTGGAAGATGAATCCTGCTTGACAGTGATGAACACTGACAGTCCCTTCCATCTGTGCTACACTTTGAAATTTCCAAAATGTGGCCATCAATCTAAATTGATTTGACCTAAACACCAATCAGTAAAGTGAGTGGAACCAACATCATAATTCCCATCTTGAAGCTGGAGTCTCCAGTGCTCTTCCTTCTACAGTGCTTAATGAATGTTTCCTGCTCACAAAATTCACATTTCTGCGGTGGCATTCGGAGATTAAGGCACATGGGGCTGGGGGGTGGGGGGTGGGTTGCTGGGCACCCTGGCTGGGGGACTGTCATTTCCCATCAAATCCATCCCTATGGCTCACTCCACCATCTCCGAACTTGCATATCCCGGTCAAGCCTCTTTCTGGAGAAGCCTAAGCTGCCAGTCACTAAACAAGCTGTATTGGCAATTTCTGATTTTTGCTGCCACTGCCAGTGCTGACAGCTCCGCTTGGCAGTCAGCACTTGTGGGTGAGCGGCCAGGTTTACCGTGTTAGCAGCAGGCAGCACGGTGAGCAAGGGGTGCAAGGCTGAGCCCGTGAGCCCAGTTTCTGGGGAATTTTGGCAAAGGTGAAGGCAAACTGAGTCAGCATTGTCAGGTGCCATTTGAACAGAGAGTCACCTTCATACCACTCCCCACCTCCAACTCCATTCACTATTTCCCCAACTTGTCAGGCAGCAGGCAACAGCTCCAGAGTATGTTGCTCCTAAAGGGAGATGGGCTGCGGTGAGGCCTTGGAGGAGAGACCAAAGGAGCATGTTGCCATGCCATGTGCCAGCCCTGCTGCAGTCTGCTACAAAAGTCTGCCCCAGGTCACTGCACTAGTGCTCAGCGGCAGCCCTGGAGCCTGGAACTTTCCAGTGCCAGCATCCTTTAACCTCGGAGTTGGGGAAGTCTCTGAACAGACAAAGGGCAGTCTGTGATGGTAGAAGATACCCTGGCCTCGTGGCGTGCAGGAGGTGCCTTACACTAATCCATAAGAGCCAGCAGTGTGTATTCAGCATGTTGGTAGCTTGGAGTCAACCAGAATAGGAATATTTACACATGGAAATCAGGAAACACTAGATATCAGGGCACTTTTTCAGGAGAGTCAGCTATTAAACATTTACCAGCACATCAATTCCGTGCAGTCTGAGTAGCCTAGAGTTGTCCTGTGAGCCAGCTAAAGGGTCAGTGAGCGGCACACAGCCTGGGGGCAGGCGATGCAAACTTCTGGGAATTTCTAATTCTGAAAGTCCGGGACCCTCCAGATTTAAAGGAGGAAAGGTTGAAGTAAATACCTCCAAGTAGCCCCCATGTCCCTGTATTTTCAGAACCAAATTCTGACCTGCCTCTTTGTTAGAAGAGAATGGATGCCTCCCAGGAGGTTACCTGGCCAGCTCCCTGCCTTCCCGTAGGTGAAATCCTACCTCCTCCAAAGACATCCCACAGTCCTGATTTTGAGGATCCTTGGGTCTAATCTTCTTAAGAAACTGTCTCAGTATCAAATCGTCCTTGCAACTGCAAAGTTTTTCTAATTAATACTTCCCTTTTGCTACAATTTCTTCTTACCCCACGTTTGGGTTTTGTTTACTTGGGGAAATTTGGCAACTGTCAGTGTCTTGAATACCTTTCCAGAGAAAGTGCCTCCTGTCCCTTAATACTGGGCTGACTTTCTTAATTCACCAACAACCAATCATACAAGAAAGCATCCTGTTTTTAGCAAAAACAAAAACCCCCAGAAACAAAAAGAACAACCTATTTTACATCTGAGCACCCAGTCTTAGAAATCCTTCCATCCTCAGTATTGCTATACAATTCATTGCCTTACAGGTGCACGGGTGGGTTACTTACACATTTGCCTGGCCTTCGAAGAATTCCCCACCTTTGAGGAGACAGCCAGGTAAAAAAGTCTTCTCCTGCAATGGGAGAAGGACTACAGTCCAACCTGGCCACATGCAAAAAACACTGCCCTCAACAGTGACTGATGAACAGAAAAGACAAGTGCCACTTACACTGGTTTCAGGGGATTGTGTCCACGAAGCGTTTGTCTCTGGAGCTTTTAGAATCTTTATGAATTCAAGGTCAAGGTCCTGACTGAGTCAGAAGTCCTCAGCTTCCAGTGTGATGATGGAGATAGAACTTGGGGTCTCAGTCTTTCAGAACGACAAGAAAGGGACAACGTTCTTCTTTCTTGTACCATTGGGTGTCCATGAATGGCCACAACACCGACTGGTGGCCAGTTCCTGAAGGCCAAATGCACTCTGAGGTATTCTGCTCACTCAGCTTCACTTCTCCTTTGGGCTCTGTGCCTTAAGGGGAATGGGTGGAGTTGAGCACGGTGAGGTGGGTGGCAATGAGGTGTTCCCAGAACTTGGTGAAGCAAACAGAAGGGTGGGAATGTGTATGGTACGGGGGCAGGGCACAGAATTCCTGCCCTCACTTAGCAGTCTTTTTTTTTAAGGTTGCAAAAGAAGGATTTAAACAGGAAACCTGGGTCCTGTTCCTCAGAACGATCCGGCTCATTCAGCCTGAGAGGGGCAGGAGGCCGCTTCTCTTTGGCACCCCTACGTGCCTGTGCCAGTGACTGCTCCCCAGTCTCTGCCCCACAGCCCCACAGAGCGGTTTTACCACGAAGAGCCTCCAGCCTGGAGTGAATACAGGTCTGCCGGCTGGGTTTCGGCTGTCCCTTTCTGATGCTGGGTTCCTGGTTTACGCAGTGGCCCAAGCTCTCTGCTTGAGATGTGGATGGATCACTGTGTCTTCTGAAGCCTTGGATACCACTCTGTCAAAGAAGAACACTGAATACTTAACGCTCAGAGGAGGATGCGTGAGGTCAGCCTGTACATGAAAAGCGTCACAGAGTGCCTGGCACCCGGAAAAGTGGCTGACGCACGAGGCCTGTCAGGATTCTCCCCACAGTTACCAGCTCCTGCTGCCACTGCGCTTGTGCCCCTCTGGGTTTCCATTTCCTTCTCTGTAAAATGGGGGTGCTCGAACCTTCCCCACAGGATTGCTGCAAAAGTGCCCATTTCAGAAATCACAAATGTGAATGTGTTTTGAAAATGTCACTTGTCCCTCAAGGCTCAGTTCCCTCATCTGTAAAATGAAGACTTCAGACGAGGTGACAGTGGGCCCTTCAGTACAATATTCCGTGAGTCTTCTGGGGTTGGGTCTTCCTTCTTCGGCAGCCCATCTTCGAGAGATGGAGGAAGCAAGAGGCAGAAAGTAACTGACAGACAGCTACGGGCGAGCCTGGAACCTGCCGCCTGATGCAAAAACCAGGCCTGGTATGAGGGGAGCAACAGTGATGGGCCTCACATATCAGACAGTCCTGCATTCAGATCCCAGGTCCACCTTTTACTGACTTTGGGCGTGTTATTTATTTATTCTCTTGAGTGTCTCTTTCCTCTTCTGTAAAACAAAGCTAATAATATTTACTTCATAGAGAGGATTAAATGAAGACACACACACACACACACACACATCTGAACGCATGATTCGGTGTGCTGCTGAAGACATTAAAAATGCCTGTGTTACTTTAGAATCTCTCAGGTTCCAACCCTGATACAGATTCCAGTAATGTGTCTGCAGGGGATCCCAGGTAACACTGCAGGGGAGGGGAAAGTGGGACGGGGAAGGGAAGGAGCCGATGAAGAGGGTGTTAGAGAGCCAGTGCCGCTGTGAGCCAGGAGCTTGGTCCTACTAGGGAACTTAGGACACCCCTCAGAGTCATCCCAACTGTGGGGCGGCCGGAGGGGTGAGGAAACTGAGCATGTGTCCATCAAATCTCTACCCACTCACTGCTGGTCGAGGGCTGCTTCTTGGGGTATTCTGACTTCCAGTCTGCCTGCACGTTGGTCAAGCTTGCTCCACAAGCAGGGAGCCTCGTATTTTCAGGGAACAGCCTACAATATGTAGAGGTGCATGTTGACATGTGTGGCCAGGGACACTGAATGGCACCCAGGAAATTCCGATGCGTGCCAGCTAGTGTCAGCACAGCTAAACACCCAGCCCCTGCCCCACTACAGGACTCTGCTGATCATCTCTCAGCCCTGCCCCCAGTGGTAGTCAGTGGGAGGTCTGCATCTGCCTACTTGTAGTACTTTGCTGCCAGATGAGTTTCCAGACAACACAGGTTTGCGAGGCCCGCCTCTTCCTTGGTCAAGTCTAAGGAAAGAGACATGGTGAGTCCTTGACTGGCCTTTCAGCTCTGCGCTAGGCTTCTGTAGGACCCATGGCACAGAGAGGACATGCGGGCAAATGTACTTGTTCATTTAACAAATATTGACTGAGTACCCATGATGTGCCAGACACTGTGTTAGGTGCTACAGATATAGCGGTGACCAAGAGAGGGACATGCCATTCTTCGAGACATCACAGACAATTAAGCAAGTCACTACAGTAAGGCCCGGGAAGTACCCAGGGCCAAGGAAGGGTGCACCTGGGCGGTGGGAGGGGGTAAGGGAGCCCTCCAGAGCAGAGGTTATCAAGGTGAGGACCCTGGACCAACAGCATCAGCACCTCCGAGAACCAACTAGTGATGCAAATTCTGCACTCCCATCCTGGACCCACTGAATCAGAAATTCTGTGTTTTAACACACCCTCCACATAAATGTTTGGGAACCATGGATCTGGATTTCTGCCAGGCCTGAGGCTCAAAGTTTTATACGATCTCTCTCTAGGAGAGCTTGGCTGGACCTGATGTGACCTGGGAAGACTTCTTTTGCTTTCAGCTAGAGGCCAAAACAAGAGGCTGCTCAGTGGCCCATTCTGTTTCCTCTTCCTGACACCCACACCCAGGGCACCTATGGCCTTTTGAGGGTGACAGGCAAACTTCTTAATGCAAACATACACACACACGGAGACTGGTTCAAGATGGTGGACTAGAAGGACATGCTCTCACTCCCTCTTTCAAGAACACCAGAATCACAACTAACTGCTGAGCAATCATCGACAGGAAAGACTGGAACTCACCAAAATAGACACCCCACATCGAAACACAAAGGAGAATCCACAATGAGATGGTAGGAGGGGCGCAATAACAATAAAATCAAATCCCATAACTGCTGGTGGGTGACTCACAAACTGGAGAACACTTATACCACAGAAGTCCACCCACTGGAGTGAAGGTTCTGAGCCACACGTCAGGCTTCCCAACCTGGGGGTCTGGCAACGGGAGGAGGAATTCCTAGAGAATCAGACATTGAGGGCTAACGGGATTTGACTGCAGGACTTCAGCAGGACTTCGGGAAACAGAGACTGCACTCTTGGAGGGCACACACAAAGTAGTGTGCACATCGGAACCCAGGGGAAGGAGCAGTGACCCCATAGGAGACTGAACCAGACCTACCTGCTAGTGTTGGAGGGTCTCTTGCAGAGGAGGGGGGCAGCTGTGGCTCAACAAGGGACAAGGACACTGGCAGCAGAAGTTCTGGGAAGTACTCCTTGGCGTGAGCCCTCCCAGAGTCCGCCATTATCCCCACCAAAGAGCCCAGGTAGGCTCCAGTGTTGCATCACCTCAGGCCAAACAACCAACAAGGAAGGAACCCAGCCCCATCCAACAACAGACAAGTGGATTCAAGTTTTACTGAGCTCTGCCCACCAGAGCAACAGCCAGCTCTACCCACCACCAGTCCCTCCCATCAGGAAACTTCCACAAGCCTCTTAGATAGCCTCATCCACCAGAGGGCAGACAGCAGAAACAAGAAGAACTACAATCCTGCAGCCTGTGGAACAAAAACCACATTCACAGAAAAACAGACAAGATGAAAATGCAGAGGGCTATGTACCAGATGAAGGAACAAGATAAAACCCCAGAAAAACAACTTAATGAAGTGGAGATAGGAAACCTTCCAGAAAAAGAATTCAGAATAATGACAGTGAACATGATAGAGGACCCTGGAAAAAGAATGGAGGCAAAGATTGAGAAGATGCAAGAAATGTTTTACAAAGACCTAGAAGAATTAAAGAACAAACAAACAGAGATGGACAATACAATAACTGAAATGAAAACTACACTAGAAGGAATCAATAGCAGAATAACTGAGGCAGAGGACGGATAAATGACCTGGAAGACAGAATGGTGGAATTCACTGCTGCAGACCAGAATAAAGAAAAAAGAATGAAAAGAAATGAAGACAGCCTAAGAGACCTCTGGGACAACATTAAATGCAACAACATTCGCATTACAGGCGTCCCAGAAGGAGGAGAGAGAGAGAAAGGACCCGAGAAAATATTTGAAAAGATTATAGTCAAAAACTTCCCTAACATGGGAAAGGAAATAGTCACCCAAGTCCAGGAAGCGCAGAGAGTCCCATACAGGATAAACCCAAGGAGAAACACGCCGAGACACATAGTAATCAAATTGGCAAAAATTAAAGAAAAAGGGCTTCCCCTGGTGGCGCAGTGGTTGAGAATCCGCCTGCCGATGCAGGGGACACGGGTTCGTGCCCCGGTCTGGGAGGATCCCACATGCCGCGGAGCGGCTGGGCCTGTGAGCCATGGCCACTGAGCCTGCGCGTCCGGAGCCTGTGCTCCACAACGGGAGAGGCCGCAGCAGTGAGGGGCCCGCGTACCGCAAAAAAAAAAAAAAAAAAAAAAAATTAAAGACAAAGAAAAATTACTGAAAGCAGCAAGGGAAAAATGACAAATAACATACAAGGGAACTCCCATAAGGTAAGCAGCTGATTTCTCAGCAGAAACGCTACAAGCCAGAAAGGAATGGCATGATATATTTAAAGTGATGAAAGGGAAGAACCTACAACCAAGATTACTCTATCCGGCAAGGATCTCATTCAGATTCGATGGAGAAATCAAAAGCTTTACAGACAAGCAAAAGCTAAGAGAATTCAGCACCACCAAACCAGCTCTACAACAAAGGCTAAAGGAACTTCTCTCAGTGGGAAACACAACAGAAGAAAAGAACCTACAAAAACAAACCCAAAACAATTAAGAAAATGGTAATAGGAACAAACATATCAATAATTACCTTAAATGTGAATGGATTAAATGCTCCAACCAAAAGACACAGGCTCACTGAATGGATACAAAAACAAGACCCATATATATGCTGTCTACAAGAGACCCACTTCAGACCTAGGGACACATACAGACTGAAAGTGAGGGGATGGAAAAAGATATTCCATGCAAATGGAAATCAAAAGAAAGCTGGAGTAGCAATACTCATATCAGGTAAAATAGACTTTCAAATAAAGAATGCTACAAGAGACAAGGAAGGACACTACGTAATGATCAAGGGATCAATCCAAGAAGAAGATATAACAATTATAAATATATATGCACCCAACATAGGAGCACTTCAATACATAAGGCAACTGCTAACAGCTCTAATAGAGGAAATCGACAGTAACACAATAATAGTGGGGGACTTTAACACCTCACTTACACCAATGGACAGATCATCCAAACAGAAAATTAATAAGGAAACACAAGCTTTAAATGACACAATAGACCAGATAGATTTAACTGATATTTATAGGACATTCCATCCCAAAACAGCAGATTACACTTTCTTCTCAAGTGCACACGAAACATTCTCCAGGATAGATCACATTTTGGGTCATAAATCAAGCCTCAGTAAATTTAAGAAAATTTATATCATATCAAGCATCCTTTCCGACCACAACGCTATGAGATTAGAAATCAATTACAGGGGAAAAAAAACGAAAAAAACACAAACACATGGAGGCTAAACAATACGTTACTAAATAACCAAGAGATCAGTGAACAAATCAAAGAGGGAAATCAATATCTGGAGAAAAATGACAATGAAAGCATGATGATCCAAAACCTATGGAATGCAGCAAAAGCAGTTCTAAGAGGGAAGTTTATTGCTATACAAGCCTACCTCAAGAAACAAGAAAAATCTCAAATAAACAATCTAACATTACACCTAAAGCAACTAGAGAAAGAAGAACAAACAAAACCCAAAGTTAGTAGAAGGAAAGAAATCATAAAGATCAGAGCAGAAATACATGAAATAGAAACAAAGAAAACAATACCAAGGATCAATAAAACTAACAGCTGGTTCTTTGAGAAGATAAACAAAATTGATAAATCATTAGCCAGACTCATCAAGAGAAAGAGGGAGAGGGCTCAAATCAATAAAATTAGAAATGAAAAAGGACAAAGTTACAACAGACACCGCAGAAATACAAAGCATCCTAAGAGACTACTACAAGCAACGCTACACCAATAAAATGGACAACCTCGAAGAAATGGACAAATTCTTAGAAAGGTATAACCTTCCAAGACTGAACCAGGAAGAAATAGAAAATATGAACAGACCAATCACAAGTAATGAAATTGAAAATGTGATTAAAAATCTTCCAACAAACAAAAGTCCAGGACCAGATGGCTTCACAGGTGAATTCTATCAAACATTTAGAGAAGAGCTAACACCCAACCTTCTCAAACTCTTCCAAAAAATTGCAGAGGAAGGAACAGTCCCAAACTCATTCTATGAGGCCACCATTACCCTGATACATAAACCAGACAAAGACACTACAAAAAAAGAAAATTACAGACCAATATCACTGATGGATATAGATGCAAAAATCCTCAACAAAATACTAGCAAACAGAACCCAACAACATATTAAAAGGATCATACACCATGATCAAGTGGGATTTATCCCAGAGATGCAAGGATTCTTCAATATACACAAATCAAACAATGTGATACACCATATTAACAAATTGAATAAAAACCATATGATCATCTCAATAGATGCAGAAAAAGCTTCTGACAAAATTCAACACCGATTATGATAAAAACTCTCCAGAAATTGGGCATAGAGGGAACCTACCTCAACATAATAAAGGCCATATACGACAAACCCACAGCAAACATCATTCTCAATGGTGAAAAACTGAAAGCATTTCGTCTAAGATCAGGAACAAGACAAGAATGTCCACTCTGACCACTATTATTCAACATAGTTTTGGAAGCCCTAGCCACAGCAGTCAGAGAAGAAGAAGAAATAAAAGGAATCCAAATTGGAAATGAGGAAGTAAAACTGTCACTGTTTGCAGATGACATGATACTATACACAGAGAATCGTAAAGATGCCACCAGAAAACTACTAGAGCTAACCAATGAATTTGGTAAAGTTGCAGGATACAAAATTAATGCACAGAAATCTCTTGCATTCCTATACACTAAAGATGAAAAATCTGAAAGAGAAATTAAGGAAACACTCCCATTTACCATTGCAACAAAAAGAATAAAATACCTAGGAAAACCTACCTAGGGAGACAAAAGACCTTTATGCAGAAAACTATAAGACACTGATGAAAGAAATTAAAGATGAAACCAACAGATAGAGAGATATACCATGTTCTTGGATTGGAAGAATGAATATTGTGAAAATGACTATACTACCCAAAGCCATCTACTGATTCAATGCAATCCCTATCAAATTACCAATGGCATTTTAAACAGAACTAGAACAAAATGTCTTAAAATTTGTATGGAGACACAAGATACCCCAAACAGCCAAAGCAGTCTTGAGGGAAAAAAACGGAGAGGGAGGAATGAGACTCCCTGACTTCAGACTATACTACAAAGCTACAGTCATCAAGACAATATGGTACTGGCACAAAAACAGAAGTACAGATCAATGGAACAGGATAGAAAGCCCAGAGATAAACCCACGAACCTATGGTCACCTAATCTATGACAAAGGAGGCAAGGATATATAATGGAGAAAAGACCGTCTCTTCAATAAGTGGTGCTGGGAAAACTGGACAGCTACATGTAAAAGAATGAAATTAGAACACTCCCTAACACCAAACACAAAAATAAACTCAAAATGGATTAGAGATCTAAATGTAAGACCAGACACTATAAAACTCTTAGAGGAAAACATAGGAAGAACATTCTTTGACATAAATTACAGCAAGATCTTTTTTGATCCACCTCCTAGAGTAATGGAAATAAAAACAAAAATAAACAAATGGGACCTAATGAAACTTCAAAGCTTTTGCACAGCAAAGGAAACCATAAACAAGACGAAAAGACAACCCTAAGAAAGGGAGAAAATATTTGCAAATGAATCATCGGACAAAGAATTAATCTCCAAAATATATAAACAGCTCATACAGCTCAATATTAAAAAAACAAACAACCCAATCCAAAAATGGGCAGAAGACCTAAGTAGACATTTCTCCAAAAAAGACATACAGATGGCCAAGAAGCACATGAAAAGCTGTTCAACATCACTAATTATTAGAGAAATGCAAATCAAAACTACAATGAGGTATCACCTCACACCAGTTAGAATGGGCATCATCAGAAAATCTACAAACAATAAATGCTGGAGAGGGTGTGGAGAAAAGGGAACACTCTTGCACTGTTGGTGGGAATGTAAACTGATACAGCCACTATGGACAACAGTATGGCAGTTCCTTAAAACACTAAAAATAGCATTACCATATGACCCAGCAATCCCACTACTGGGCATATACCCAGAGAAAACCATAATTCAACAAAACACATGCACCCCAATGTTCATTGCAGCACTATTTACAATAGCCAGGTCATGGAAGCAACCTGAATGCCCATCGACAGATGAATGGATAAAGAAGTTGTGGCACGTATATACAATGGAATATTACTCAGCCATAAAAAGGAACAAAAGTGGGTCATTTGTAGAGACGTGGATGGATCTAGAGACTGTCATACAGAGTGAAGTAAGTCAAAAAGAGAAAAACAAATATCGTATATTAACACATACATGTGGAACCTAGAGAATGGTAGAGATGAACCGGTTTGCCGAGCAGAAACTGAGACACAGAAGTAGAGAAAAAACAGAAGTAGAGAAAAAACACCAAGGGGGGAAAGCGGCGGAGGGTGGTGGTGGTGGTGTGATGAATTGGGAGATTGGGATTGACATGTATACACTGATGTGTATAAAATGGATGACTAATAAGAAAAAAAAATTTGATAGTGGGAAAAAAAGCCATACACACACATGTGCACACACATACACATAGCCTTTTTTTTTTTTATACAGGTGGAGCATATGATACATGTTGTTTTCCATCTTTCTCCTGTCCCTGAACATGATACCCAGGAGATTCTTCCCCACCACCACATAGGACCTGTGGCTCCTGATGTGGTGGGAACAGAGTATCAGTACGGCACACACAGGCACACACCACAAGATTCTGACCTTGACTTTGTTTAGGACTCTGATTCCTTAATTCAACAACCCCTCCAGTGTCAACCCCATGACCTGGCTCACTGGCCTCTCCTCTTTGATCTCACAGACTTCCTGTTTGCGTCTCATCCATGACATCTGATCCTGACCCAGCCCTGTTTCTGCTTCTCCTTTCCTGTCACAATGGCAATATCCCAGAAACCTTATGCTCTGTGTAACCAAGACAGGGTCAGGCCAGGCTCCTTGGCTGCAGGGAGCCTGCCTGTCAATGAGCCACATCTTTCAGGTTCAAACGGTACACCAGTAGGTTACTCTCGAAGAGAAGGGGTGGCAGTGTCATGACCTTGGAGATCTCTGTGTTGCCTAATCCTGGGACGCACTGTCTGGCTACACAGCAAAGGAGGTTGCTTCTGATCTTAGGCCACATTCAGACACTGAAGCCTGACTGGTGAGTGTCCCACAGATGGAAAAGAGGGCCTTTGGGTGACACAAGTGGCTCCTAGGCAATAGCTCACCCCTGCCCCCTCCACACCACCCCATTTCATACCCTACCCTCCTACCCCATTCCTCCTTGTCTAATTTCCTTCCCCAGCCTCTCTTCCCACCACCCTTCCTCACTCCATATTTCTTCTATCTCCTTAGTTTCTGCCTCTCCTCGCCGGCTTGGCTTCTCCCGGGCTCTCTTGCACCCCCACCCCCAGAATCCTACAACCCCCAACCTGACAAACCAAAGGGAAGGTCTAATAGTCCCTCTATTCTGCTCAGCTGCCCCCTTGTGCTGGGTTAGGTCCCAAAGTGAAAGAGGGTGTTGGGCACATCCACGTCAGATCCCTCTCATCCCGCCCAGATCACCCAAGAGGGCACCTCCTCCCTGAAGCCTTCCTACCCTCCACAGCAGGAAGTCATCCATGAGAGGCAGGTGCTAGAGCTCTGAGGATTTTAAGTTTTTGGGGGGTGGGCAGTAGGGTTTTCTTTATTCACACCTAGTTGTATACGTTGGACATTTCAACAATAAACAGCAAGGCATCACTCAGAATGGCTCAAAAAATGAAAAGAATAGAAACTATTATTTTCTAAAAAACCTGGATGTTAGCTCTGGTTTCGTACTACTCTCTAACGTTCTCTTGTAATAATTCTTGATTTCACTATCCACATACATCTCTGTCTTTGCAGCCTAATAAATAATCTCAAAACTTGGGGGCTTAAAGTCAAAACGAGATTGTTCTATGATTGTGTGGATTAGGCAGGTGTTCCCACAAAGCCTCACTCCCACATCTGACAGTGGGTGCTGGCTGTCGACTGGAGTGCCTCAGTTCTCCATGTGGCTCTCATCTTCCAGTCAGCCAGACTGGCTTTCTGCATCATGGTCTCAGGCATGAGCAGAAGCTGCAAAGCATCTTAAGGCAAAGCCTCACAAGTCACATAGGATCACTTCTGCTGCAGTCTATCAGTCAGAGCAAGTCACAGAGCCCAGCCACAGAGAAGGGAATCAGGAAACAGAATCTGTCTTTTAGGAAGAGCAGTAAAGTCACATTGTAAAAGCCTGTGTGTACAAGGATAGAAGGACTCTGAAGCCATATTTACCTTCTACAAAAAGCACAGGCTTCCTTTAGCTCCCTCGCAAAGGGGTTCCTTGAATTCCTCTCCTCTAATGGTCTTGTCTTCCCTCAGCCTTATCAATTCACTCCTGTGATCCTCCCTAATCCCTGGATCTTACCATCACCAACATCTGTAGCCTTTCTTATCTCAGTTCCCAGTATCCCAGCCCCTGATCCCACATCCACCTTTACTGCTCAGTCCCTCTAGCACCTCACCTCCAATGGTTCTTTGACCCCAGTGCAACCACTGACATTTTAATTTTCTCCTGACCCTCAGCCTCCTCATGCACTTACTTTCCATCATCTTAAAGTCCAGGAGCCATCATTACAGTCCCTCCTTTACATACATCCTCAACGCCTTTACTCTTTTCTGATCTTGTTGTGTCCACCATGCAAAATCCCAGTCCTGGTTAGATCCAAATCCCCACTGGCACACGTGAAGTTGAACGCAGCCGGAGGAAACCACACAACGGTACTGACTGGGATCGCTCTGAATTAGTGGTGGCCATATTCAAAGGGTCCTTCATGCCCATCAACTGCGTTTCCCTCTCTTAGACATTATTTCACACCTTCTACCTTTTCCTTGAACCTCTAACACCACCTCCATCACCCTCAATCTTAGCTGATGACCTTATTCCCTACATCACTGAGAAAAGAGAAGGCATCAGAAGAGACTTTTTACACATCCCACCTCCCCTCTTCCCACCCACCCCCTTCCTGGCCCTTCTACCTGTTTCCCTCTGGCCGTGTGGATGGATTCTCCAGGCTCCCATCCAAGTCCATCTCTTCCACTTTGCCCAGGATCTCATCCTCTCTCATTAGCACGAGGACATCACTCTAGTCATTTTCTCCTGTATCACCAGTTTTCCCTGCTCTGCCGGATTACTGCCATCAGTATACACATGCTCTTACTTCTATCTGAAATAAATAAGCAAACAAACAAACAAGTAAACATGCACAGTCTCCCTTGATTGCACTTTCATCTCTAATGACTGATTCTTTTCTGCACAGCTTTTTACATACTTAAAAGAGTTGTCTTTATTTGCATCCAGTTCCACTCCACCCAAGTTTCTGGAACCCACTCTTCTCAGGCTCTTCTCCCCCACCCCCACCACTTTTGTCAGGGTCACCAGTGACCTCCATGTGGCTAAATCCAATGGTCACTTCTCAAGCCTCATTGGACTTGAGTGCTCAGCACACTTGACACCATTATGGCTCCCTCTTCTTGAAACTCTTCCTCCGTGTGTGCAAGACATCACACCCTCCTGGTTTTTCTCTTGTTTCACAGGCAACCCCTTCTCAGTTCCCACTGCTGGTTTCTGCTCAACGTTCCAACTTCTTAACCTTGGCATGCCCCAGGGCACAGTCCCTCTTCCCAACCTACACTCACATCTTCAGTGGCACCATCTCTCTCATGGCTCTGAACATCATATTCATGCTGAAGACGCCCAAGTGTACATCTCCAGCCCGCCCCCCGCCCCCACCCCCAATCCAGACTCATACCCAACACTCTGCTCAATGTCTCCACTTGGGTTTCTCAAAAGCATTTCAAACTGAATTCATGATCTTTCCCCCAAATTCTCTGTTGCCACTGTCATCCATATCTAGAGGTAAATGGCAGCTCCATCCTTTCCACTGAACCTACCAAAACCTTGGAGTAACACTTGACTCTACTCTTTTGAAGCTGACATGTGATCTTTTTGCAAAATCTGTTGACTCCATTTTCAAATATATAAAGACTCCAGTCCTTTCATGCTAAATCCACTGGCACCGCTTTGGTCCAAACCACCCAAGGCCATAGTCTCTTTCCAATATAGCAGTCAGAGTGATTCTTCAAAAGTTATTTCAAGTCAGGCACTCCTCTTCCAAGTCCCTACACTGGCCTGCAAGGTGGTTCACCACCTGCCCTCATTCCCTCTCTGACTTCAACTCCTATTACTCTCCCCTTTGCTCACTCTGCTCCAGCCAAACTGGCTTCCAGGATGTCCCTGAACACACCAGGTACCTTTCCATCTTAGGGCCTTTACATTTGCTGTTTCCTCTGCCAAGATGCCCTTCCCCCAGGTGCCTGGAAAGCCTGCTCCCTCACCTCCTTCATTTCTATACATGTGCATTACTTTCGCAGGAGGTATTCTCTAACCATCTTAATTAAAATTGAATCTCCTCCTCCCCCACCTCAGAAATCAATGACCCCTTCCCAGATTTACTTATTACCATCTAAGCTATATATAAATAAAATATTTATATATACTTAACAAATATATACACTTAATATGTACGTATTGTCCACTGTTTTCCTCCAATGTAATGCCAACTTCCTGAGGGCTGGAATGTTCCCTCTTTTGTTCACTGCTGTATCCCCACATAGTAGGTGCTGAATAAGCGTTTTGGAATGGATAAACCGCAAGAGGTTCAGAGGCAGGATGGCTACAGGGCTGTTTAATAACCATTCTACAGCTTATCCAGGACCCAGGGATCTTTCCATCTTTCTAACACATTAAGACCAGCTGTGCTCACAGCCACGAGACGGCTGAGCTCACCCAGGCAAGATGACACCTAACAAAAAAGGGTCGCCTCTTCCTTTTGTCAGTTTTTAGAAACAAGGAAGCTCTGAGAGGTTTTGTGAGAAAACAGTCACATGGGAGGTGGATTCTCTGCAGTGAAACCAGGAGACAGCCCCTCTACCTGGCGTCCCAGGGCAGGGCTGGGCAATGGTGACACGGGGAAGAACTCCTGTCTGCAGTTCTTCTGCCTCAGGGAACTGCGTAGCAGGAAGCAAGACACTGGGGGGCAGGATCTGAGAGGCAAAGAACATAGGGGGACGAGTTATCTCCTCCCAGACTCTCTCCTCTCCCCCACAACCTGCTCAAATACACGGGTCTCTGGGGTGGTTCCTGCTGGTAGAGAGCCCAGGGTGTGGCCACTGAGCCTGCGAAAGCTGGTGCCAAGGGCTGCTAACTAGACCATGGCAGTTCCGTGAACCAAGTACCCGAAAGCACTGGGTACTGACTCATTGTGGGCTGAGCCTGGTGGGAAGGCAGGGAGGAATGAAGAGGTTGATAATGACCCTTTGTACTCAAGTCTAACCTGCAGACCGTTACATGTACATGTACGTACCCATTACCTCCTCCACCTTGTCTAAAAGCTCTAATTACCTGGTTGGTGCATGCAGGTATTCATTCCCTTCCATCTCATTTATCGTATGTCTATTAAATGCCCTCCTTCTCTGCCAGTTAAGGGGTCTCAAAGATGAGTCAGGCAAGGCCTGGAAATAGTGTTAACTCAAGGTCAGGTCTGTGGGCCAGCAGCAGCAGCATCACCTGGGAGCTTGGTGGAAATAAAGATTCTCAGGTGCCACCCTCAGATCTGCAGAATGGAAGTCTCGGGGTGGGGGTGGGGGTGGGGTGTTGCACCCAGATGAACAAGCCCTCCAGGTGCTTCGTATTTGTGCTGGAGTTTGAGAATTGGTGCTGGACCTTTGCCCTATGAAATGTAATGGTAACACCTGAGTGCTTGTCAGAAATGCAGACTCTCATGCCCCAGCACAGGCCTACTGAAGGAGGATCTGCACTTTTATCAGCCCTCACCCCACCCTGGGATTTGTTTGCGCATCACAGCGTGAGGCACTCTGGTCTAGAAGATTAAAGTCTAGTGGGATAGGAATCTGCTTGGCTTCAAGAGATGCACAGAGGAAGGTAGGTGGGGTCCCAAGTGCTTTGCAGAGACACTAACAGTTAATGTGAGAATACAGACAATGAGTTGGAGTCTATCAGAGGACCAGGCAGAGGACCAGGGGTAGTGTTGTCAAAACTCAGCCTCTGTTCACCAGTGCTGAATAGAAACTTGGGGACAGAGTTTTGTGTGAAGTAGAGAAGAGTAGCTTTTTATTGCTTCACCAGACAAAGGGGGCTACAGCTGGCTAATGCCCTCAAGACTGTATGAACCCCCTGGAGGGGATACTGAGGATTTTAATAGTGTTCAAGGAGCAGAGCATGAACAGCTTGTGGATGATTCTCAGATTGGTTGGTAACAAAGCGAAGTTTCAAGCATCATCAACCTTCTGGTTTCAATGAGTCTAGGGTCTGTTCTTGTCAGCAGTTTTCAACTGGGGGTGGGGGGTCTGCTTCCTGTAAAAACAACTTAGGAACGTGTGTCAAGCCTCTGTCTGTATCTTTCAGGGAACTGTGAGTTTGGTGATTCTGCTATGTGGCAGAATAATAGCCTAAATTTTTACCAGTTCCCCAGTCCAACAGCTATTCTTTATTTCTACATCTTCACATTTCCCAATCATTAACTCGAGTCAGCATTTTACTTTAAAAGACATGGACACAGGGGCTTGTACATGGTTTCAATCTCCCTTTTTCTTTGATACTCCTCAATCTTGAGGAGAAATAGGTGTGGAACAAGAAAGGGAATAAAGTTTTAGATTGAGAGGTTAATCATAAATTTGGAAGAGGAACTCAGTTTTAATTCCATTTGTTTCAATTTTCCCCAACTTTTTGAGGGAGTGGGGTGATGACCGTGCTCTGGTTACCTCCTGCTGAAGTGGGCGTACTTCAGAAGAAGCCTAATTTGGGGAATGGACACAGAGTTGGAAATAATCTCGAGTTCCAAGCTTAGCATCGATATTTTGTATTAAGAAAATATTACCTCTCTCTTCGATTGCTTTGTCATAGCATCTGGACAAACATTTGAAAATTATTAGATGTATTACAATGAAGATAATGGTTAAAATACACCTTTGCAGTATTTTTGAAAAGAGTGCTCCTATTTTATTTTTATTTATTTATTTATTTTTATTTATTTATTTATTTATTTTTGCGGTACGCGGGCCTCTCCCGTTGCGGAGCACAGGCTCCAGATGCGCAGGCTCAGCAGCCATGGCTCACAGGCCTAGCCACTCCGCGGCATGTGGGATCTTCCCGGACCAGGGGACGAACCTGTGTCCCCTGCATCGGCAGGCGGACTCTCAACCACTGCACCACCAGGGAAGCCCAAGTCCTCCTATTTTAGATGGCAACCAGAAAAATAAGTTTTGGAGTGTTTTCTTTTTACATATATTTAGTAACCAAGTAGACTTTTGCTGGGAGGCTATAGCTTGAGTTGTCTCATTTGCTATTACTATTTTTAAAGTAGGAGAAAGGTTTCATAGCTACAAGAAGACTTTATGATTTTATGATCTTTATGATTTCTTTCCTTCTGCTAACTTTGGGGTTTTTTGTGTTCTTCTTTCTCTAATTGCTTTAGGTGTAAGGTTAGGTTGTTTCTTTGAGACGTTTCTTGTTTCTTGAGGTAGGACTGTATTGCTATAAACTTCCCTCTTAGAACTGCTTTTGCTGCATCCCATAGGCTTTGGGCTGTCGTGTTTTCATTGTCAATGACAATGAAAACACAACACTGATATTCCTCTTTGATTCTTCAGTGATCTCTTGGTTACTTAGCAGTGCACGGTTTAGCCTCCATGTGTTTGTACTTTTTACAGTTATTTTCCTGTAATTGATATCTAGTCTCATAGGATTTTGGTCAGAAAGGATACTTGATACAATTTCAATTTCCTTAAATTTCTGGTCCAGATTTTTATTTCAGCTGTCTTCCATTGCTGTTGTCTTCTCATTCTGGTGTGGGTGTTGTTTGTGGTCAGCAGTCTTTTCTATAGACAGTCCAATTAAGAGGGCCTTCTTAAATGAGAAATATGGATTTAAGAGTCAGTTCTGGGAGACCTTCAAGATGGCAGAGGAGTGAGACGTGGAGATCACCTTCCTCCCCACAAATACATCAGAAATACATCTACATGCGGAACAACTCCTACAGAACACCTACTGAACGCTGGCCGAAGACCTCAGACATCTCAAAAGGCAAGAAACTCCCCAAGTACCTGGGTAGGGCAAAAGAAAAAACAGAGACAAAAGGAAGGGATGGGACCTGCACCACTGGGATGGAGCTGTGAAGGAGGAAAAGTTTCCACATACTAGGAAGCCCCTTCACTGGCAGAGACAGGAGATGGCAGGGGGGAAGCTTCGGAGCCACAGAGGACAGCGCAGCAACAGGAGTGCAGAGGGCAAAGCAGACAGATTCCCACAAAGAGGATCGGTGCCAACCAGCACTCACCAGCCTGAGAGGCTTGTCTGCTCACCTGTCAGGGTGGGTGGGGGCTGGGAGCTGAGGCTCGGGCTTAGGAGGTCAGATCCCAGGGAGAGGAATGGGGTTGGCTGCGTGCACAAAACCTGAAGGGGGCTAGTGCGCCACAGCTAGCCAGGAGGGAGTCCGAGAAAACGTCTGGACCTGCCTAAGAGGCAACAGACTATTGTTTCGGGGTGCGCAAGGAGAGGGGAGTCAGAGCACCGCCTAAATGAGCTCCAGAGACGGACGCAAACCGCGGCTATCAGCGTGGACACCAGAGACAGGCATGAAACGCGAAGTCTGCTGCTGCAGCCACCAAGAAGCCTGTGTGCAAGCACAGGTCACTATCCACACCTCCCCTCCCGGGAGCCTGTGCAGCCCGCCACTGCCAGGGTCCCGTGATCCAGGGACAACTTCCCCAGGAGAACACACTGTGTGCCTCAGGCTATCGCAACGTCACATCGGCCTCTGCCACCGCAGGCTCGCCCTGCATTCCATACTCCCTCCTCCTGGCCTGAGTGTGCCAGAGCCCCCTAACCAGCTGCTACTTTAACCCTGTCCTGTCTGAGCGAAGAACAGATGCGCTCAGGCTACCTACACGCAGAGGCGGGGCCAAATCCAAAGCTGAACCCCAAGAGCTGTGCGAACAAAGAAGAGAAAGGGAAATCTCTCGCAGCAGCCTCCGGAGCAGTGGATTAAATCTCCACAATCAACTTTATTACCCTGCATCTGTGGAATACCTGAATAGACAACGAATCATCCCAAAATTGAGGCGGTGGACTTTGGGAGCAAACATATATAGTTTTTTTCCTTTTTCGCTTTTTGTGAGTGTGTATGTGTATGCTTCTTTGTGTGACTTTGTCTGTATAGCTTTGCTTTTACCATTTGTCCTAGGGTTCTGTCTGTCCGTTTTTTTTTGGTTTTTTAAGTACAGTTTGTAGCACTTGTTATCATTGGTGGATTTGTTTTTTGGTTTTGTTGCTCTCTTCTTTCTTTCATTTGTTTTTTAAAATTTTTTATTATTTTTTAATTTTTTTAACTTTTACCAAGTATTTTTTATTTTAATAACTTTATTTTATTTTTTTCTTTCTTTCCTTCTTTTTTTCTCCCTTTTCTTTTGAGCCGTGTGGCTGACAGGGTCTTGGTGCTCCGGCTTGGTGCTCCGGCTGGGTCAGGCCTGTGCCTCTGAGGTGCGAGAGCCAAGTTCAGGACATTGGTCCACCAGAGACCTCCCAGCTCCATGTAATATTAAGCTGCAAAAGCTCTCCCAGAGATCTCCAACTCAACACTAATACCCAGCTCCACTCAAAGACCAGCAAGCTACAGTGCTGGACACCCTATGCCAAACAACTAGCAAGACAGGAACACAACCCCACCCATTAGCAGAGAGGCTGCCTAAAATCATAGTAAGTCCACAGACACCCCAAAACACACCACCAGACGTGGCCCTGCCCACCAGAAAGACAAGATCCAGCCTCATCCACCAGAACAGAGCACCAGTCCCCTCCACCAGGAAGCGTACATGACCCACTGAACCAACCTTAGCCACTGGGGGCAGGCAACAAAAACAACAGGAACTACGAACCTGCAGCCTGCGAAAAAGAGACCCCAAACACAGTAAGTTAAGCAAAATGAGAAGACAGAGAAACACACAGCACATGAAGGAGCACGATAAAAACCCACCAGACCTAACAAATGAACAGGAAATAGGCAGTCTACCTGAAAAAGAATTCAGAGTAATGATAGTAAAGATGATCCAAAATCTTGGAAATAGAATGGAGAAAATACAAGAAACGTTTAACAAGGACCTAGAAGAACTAAAGAGCAAACAAACATTGATGAACAACACAATAAATGAAATTAAAAATTCTCTAGAAGGAATCAATAGCAGAATAACTGAGGCAGAAGAACAGATAAGTGACCTGGAAGATAAAACAGTGGAAATAACTACTGCAGACCAGAATAAAGAAAAAAGAATGAAAAGAATTGAGGACAGTCTCAGAGACCTCTGGGACAACACTGAACGCACCAACATTCGAATTATAGGGGTCCCAGAAGAAGAAGAGAAAAAGAAAGGGCTGAGAAAATATTTGAAGAGATTATAGTTGAAAACTTCCCTAATATGGAAAAGGAAATAGTTAATCAAGTCCAGGAAGTGCAGAGAGTCCCATACAGGATAAATCTAAGGAGAAACACTCCAAGACACATATTAATCAAACTATCAAAACTTAAATACAAAGAAAAAGTATTAAAAGCAGCAAGGGAAAAACAACACACAAGGGAATCCCCATAAGGTTAACAGCTGATCTTTCAGCAGAAACTCTGCCAGCCAGAAGGGAGTGGCACGACATATTTAAAGTGATGAAAGGGAAAGACCTACAACCAAGATTACTCTATCCAGCAAAGATCATATTCACATTCGATGGAGAAATTAAAACCTTTACAGACAAGCAAAAGCTAAGAGAATTCAGCACCACCAAACCAGCTTTACAACAAATGCTAAAAAAACTTCTCTTGGCAGGAAACACAAGAGAAGGAAAAGACCTACAATAACAAACCCAAAACAATTAAGAAAATGGTAATAGGAATATACCTATCGATAATTACCTTAAATTTAAATGGATTAAATGCTCCAACCAAAAGACACAGACTGGCTGAATGGATACAAAAACAAGACCCACATATATGCTGCCTACAAGAGACCCACTTTAGACCTAGGGACACATACAGACTGAAAATGAGGGGATGTCAAAAGATATTCCATGCAAATGGAAATCAAAAGAAAGCTGGAGTAGCAAGTCTCATATCAGAAAAAATAGACTTTAATATAAAGACTATTACAAGAGACAAAGAAGGACACTACATAATGATCAAGGGATCAATCCAAGAAGAAGATATAACAATTGTAAATATTTATGCACCCAACATAGGAGCACCTCAATACATAAGGCAAAAGCTAAAGCCATAAAAGGGGAAATCGACAGTAACACATTCATAGTAGGGGACTTTAACACACCACTTTCACAAATGGACAGATCATCCAAAATGAAAATAAATAAGGAAACAAAAGCTTTAAATAACAAAAAGCATAAAAATAATTTAAAAAAATAACAAAAGCTTTAAATTAAACAAGATGGACTTAATTGATATTTATAGGACATTCCATCCAAAAACTACAAATACACTTTCTTCTCAAGTGCTCATGGAACATTCGCCAGGATAGATCATATCTTGGGTTACAAATCAAGCCTTGGTAAATTTAAGAAAATTGAAATCATATCAACTATCTTTTCCGACCACAACGCTATGAGACTAGATACCAATTACAGTAAAAAATCTGTAAAAAAAACAAACACATGGAGGCTAAACAATACACTACTTAATAACTGAGACAACACTGAAGAAATCAAAGAGGAAATAAAAAAATACCTAGAAACAAATGACAATGAAAGCACGACTACCCAAAACCTATGGGATGCAGCAAAAGCAGCTCTAAGAGGGAAGTTAATAGCAATACAATCCTACCTCAAGAAACAAGAAACATCTCAAATAACAACCTAAACTTACACCTAAAGCAATTAAAGAAAGAAGAACAAAAAAACCCCAAAGTTAGCAGAAGGAAAGAAATCATAAACATCAGAGCAGAAATACATGAAAAAGAACTGGAGAAAACAATAGCAAAGATCAATAAAAGTAAAAGCTGGTTCTTTGAGAAGATAAACAAAATTGATAAGCCAGACTCATCAAGAAAAAGAGGGAGAGGACTCAAATCAATAAAATTAGAAATGAAAAAGGAGAACTTACAACAGACATCGCAGAAATACAAAGCATCCTAAGAGACTACTACAAGCAACGCTACACCAATAAAATGGACAACCTCGAAGAAATGGACAAATTCTTGGAAAGGTATAACCTTCCAAGACTGAACCAGGAAGAAATAGAAAATATGAACAGACCAATCACAAGTAATGAAACTGAAACTGTGATTAAAAATCTTCCAACAAACAAAAGTCCAGGACCAGATGGCTTCACAGGTGAATTCTATCAAACATTTAGAGAAGAGCTAACACCCAACCTTCTCAAACTCTTCCAAAAAAATGCAGAGGAAGGAACACTCCCAAACTCATTCTATAAGGCCATCATCACCCTGACACCAAAACCAGACCAAGACACTACAAAAAAAGAAAGTTACAGACCAATATCACTGGTGGATATAGATGCAAAAATCCTCAACAAAATACTAGCAAACAGAATCCAACAACACATTAAGAGGATCATAAACCATGATCAAGTGGGGTTTATCCCAGGAATGCAAGGAATCTTCAATATACACAAATATATCAATGTGATACACCATATTAACAAATTGAAGGAGAAAAACCATATAATCATCTCAATAGATGCAGAGAAAGCTTTGGACAAAATTCAACACCCATTTATGATAAAAAACCCTCCAGAAAGTAGGCACAGAGGGCACTTACCGCAACATAATAAAGGCCATATATGAGAAAACCACAGCCAACATTGTTTACAGTGGTGAAAAACTGAAATTATTTCCCCTAAGATCAGGAACAAGACAACGCTGTCCATTCACACCACTATTATTAAACATAGTTTTGGAAGTTTTAGCCACAGAAATCAGAGAAGAAAAAGAAATAAGAGGAATCCAAATCAGAAAAGATGAAGTAAAGCTGTCACTGTTTGCAGATGACATGATACTATACACAGAGACTCCTAAAGATGCTACCAGAAATAGCTCTAGAAAACTAGTAGAGCTAATCAATGAATTTCGTAAAGTAGCAGGATACAAAATTAATGCACAGAAATCTCTTGCATTCCTATATACTAATGATGAAAAATATGAAAGAGAAATTAAGGAAACACTCCCATTTACCACTGCAACAAAAAGAATAAAATAACTAGGAATAAACCTACCTAGGGAGACAAAAGACCTGTATGCAGAAAACTATAAGACACTGATGAAAGAAATTAAAGATGATAAAAACATATGGAGAGATATACCATGTTCTTGGATTGGAAGAAACAACACTGTGAAAATGACTATACTACCCAAAGCAATCTACAGATTCAGTGCAATCCCTATCAAACTACCAATGGCATTTTTCACAGAACTAGAACAAAAAATTTCACAATTTATATGGAAACACAAAAGACCCCAAATAGCCAAAGCAATCTTGAGAAAGAAAAGCAGAGCTGGAGGAATCAGGTTCCTGGTCTTCTGACTATACTACAAAGCTACAGTAATCAAGACACTATGGTGCTGGCACAAAAACAGAAGTATAGATCAATGGAACAGGACAGAAAGCCCAGATATAAACCCATGCACATATGGTCACCTTATTTTTGATAAAGGAGTCAAGAATATACAATGGAGAAAAGACAGCCTCTTCAATAAATGGTGCTGGGAAAACTGGACAGCTACATGTGAAAGAATGAAATTAGAACACTCCCTAACACCATACACAAAAATAAACTCAAAATGGATTAAAGACCTAAATGTAAGGCCAGACATTATAAAACTCCTATAGGAAAACATAGGCAGAACACTCTATGACATAAATCACAGCAAGATCCTTTTTGACCCACCTCCTAGAGAAATGGAAATAAAAACAAAAATAAACAAATGGGACCTAATGAAACTTCAAAGCTTTTGCACAGCAAAGGAAACCACAAACATGACCAAGACAACCCTCAGAATGGGAGAAAATATTTGCAAATGAAGCAACTGACAAAGGATTAATTTCCAAAACTTACAAGCAGCTCAATAACAAACAACCCAATCCAAAAATGGGCAGAAGACCTAAATAGACATTTCTCCAAAGAAGATATACAGATTGCCAACAAACACATGAAAGAATGCTCAACATCATTAATCATTAGAAAAATGCAAATCAAAACTACAATGAGGTATCATCTCACACCAGTCAGAATGGCCATCATCAAAAAATCTAGAAACAATAAATGCTGGAGAGGGTGTGGAGAAAAGGGAACACTCTTGCACTGTTGGTGGGAATGTAAATTGATACAGCCACTGTGGAGAACAGTATGGAGGTTCCTTAAAAAACTACAAATAGAACTACCATATGACCCAGCAATCCCACTACTGGGCATATACCCTGGAAAAACCATAATTCAAAAAGAGTCATGTACCAAAATGTTCATTGCAGCTCTATTTACAATAGCCTGGAGATGGAAACAACCTAAGTGTCCATCATTGGATGAATGGATAAAGAAGATGTGGCACATATATACAATGGAATATTACTCAGCCATAAAAAGAAACGAAATTGAACTATTTGTAATGAGGTGGATAGACCTAGAGTCTGTCATACAGAGTGAAGTAAGTCAGAGAGAGAAAAACAAATACCGTATGCTAACACATATATATGGAATTTAAGGAAAAAAATGTCATGAAGAGCCTAGGGGTAAGACAGGAATAAAGACCCAGACGTACTAAAGAATGGACTTGAGGATATGGGGAGGGGGAAGGGTAAGCTGTGACAAAGCAAGAGAGAGGCATGGACATATATACATACCAAATGTAAGGTAGATAGCTAGTGGGAAGCAGCCGCATAGCACAGGGAGATCAGCTCGGTGCTTTGTGACCGCCTGCAGGGGTGGGATAGGGAGGGTGGGAGGGAGGGAGACGCAAGAGGGAAGAGATATGGGAACACATGTATATATATAACTGATTCATTTTGTTGTAAAGCAGAAACTAACACACCATTGTAAAGCAATTATACTCCAATAAAGATGTGAAAAAAAAAAAACTCAATGGCCTTCCAAATGTCTCCCTGCTTCAACCTTTACCCCATTCATTCTATTCTCAATATAACAGACAGACTTATCTTTTAAAATATAAGGTCGTATCACTCTGCTCAAAACCCAACAAGTCTCCTCGCTTGTTCAAAGCAAAAGGCAAAGTCCACACAATGGCCTGCCAGATTCTACTTCTGTTACTTCTTTGACTTAATCTCCCCTCTTTTACTCTTCTCTGGCCTCCTTTGCTTTTCTTCAAAGGTGCCAAGCACATTCTCACCGAAGAGTTATTACACTTGCTGTTCCTCTGCCTGGAGCTTACTTCCCTTATCCATATGGTTTGCCCTCTGGTTTCCTTCCAGTCTCTGCTTCAAATGACCCCCACTTACAATCCATCTTCCCTGACCACTCCTCCCTTGACCCTCTTCAACTCACCCTATCTCTCTGACCCAGCTTTATTTTTCCCTACGGTACTTCTCACTATTTGATACATTTCATACTTTCTTGTTTTTGTTTTATTTTAAAGTCCTTGTTTTACCTAGAACATAAGCTGCAGAATGGCAAGGAATTTGTTTTGTTCATGCCTGTCTCCCTAGTACCTAGAACAGGGCTTGACTCATAATACAATGATTTGCTGAATGACTAGCCTATGGCAATTTTGTGCTCAGAGAACCCCCAATAGCATCATCTCCTACTTCCTGACAAAGCTGTCTCCTTCACCTAAACTAATTAACACCTTAAATTAACTAATTTATTTTTGGCTGCGTTGGGTCTTTGTTGCTACACATGGGCTTTCTCTAGTTGCGGATAGCGGGGGCTACTCTTCGTTGTGGTGCGCGGGCTTCTCATTGCGGTGACTTCTCTTGTTGAGGAGCACGGGCTCTAGGCGCACAGCCTTCACTAGTTGTGGCTCGCAGGCTCTAGAGCGCAGGCTCAGTAGTTGTGGCACACGGGCTTAATTGCTATGCACCATGTGGGATAGTCCCAGACCAGGGCTCGAACCCATGTCCCCCTGCATTGGCAGGTGAATTCTTAGCCACTGCACCACCAGGGAAACCCCCAAATGCCCATTTCTTAGTGCAAGGAAGGCCAGGAAAAAAAAAGTCAATTGTAAAGAGTTATGTGTCGACTGGGGGCAGAGTGATGACATATTTACTAGAGGGTTTCTCTGTCCTTTTCGGGGGGGGACTCCCAAATGCAATAGGTAGAGGTCTTTTCTTCAGAACCATTCAGTTTGTCCAAAGAACATTCACTCTCAAACCTCACTGTCTCATTGATGGGGGTGGGAGTGGTAATACGCCTGACTGCCAAGGAAGGGGTTGATGGTCCCAAAATCTTATACAGAAATTTTAACTGAATTCCTCCAGGCCTCTGATTTACTTGATGTCCACACTTTTGACACCTTTTGGTTCATTTTTTTTCAAAATTTAATCTTCAATTTTCTGCAACATCAGAAGAGGTAGATGAGGGTGGGTTGGAAGGGGAAGAGAGTAGTCACCTGACTTCAAACTATGGAGGTGGTGTAGGGTAACCAGGAAGTCCAAATGGTCTGTACAGACATCAGCTCACTGTCTGCTGCACTGACACCTCTGGAGTCCTGAGTCTCTCAAGACCCTGCTTCACTCGCTCTCCGTGTCATTCCTGCAGGGATTTGGGTCCTACTCACCCTGTGCCATTATGTCCATTATCCCTGGCACTATTATCTCATCTCCTGTTCAATGTGTCATGTTATATATAGTGTATATAAAATATATTACTGTCATTTTAGTGGAGAGTATAAACCGAATATGTGTGGTCAACCTGTCATTTTTATGCAGAATCCCAGGATTTTAAAGATTCTATAAATTCAAATCTGTCAGGAACCCTACTGATCTGGAAAGCAGACCTTGTCATTTTACAAAAAAAGAAGACAGGAAATCTCAGAGAAATGAGGTCCTTGCCACAGTGATCTGTAGTGATGGAGTTCTTCTGGGGGCAGCATGGAGACATGGTCCGGACTCCATGCTGTTGAGTCAGGCTGCCTAGTTTTGCATCTCAGTTTTGCTCCCATTCTCTACCAGCTCTGTGATCTTGGGACAGTTTCTTAAACTCTCTGTGGCTCGCTTTCCTCAAATGTAAAATGGGGATAATAATACTTACCTAACTCATCAGGCTCTGGTTGGCATTAATGCATTAATATTTGTAAAGCACTTAAAATAGTACTTTTACACTGTAGCCATCTATTCAATATTACTATTATTAGTTTGGATAAATCTAACTCAACTTTCAAAAACCCCAGGCACAGTGCTACTACAGTAGAAAGAGATCTTAATTTAAGAATTTGTAGAACTAATATTAGGGACAATTTATTCTAGTATATATGTTCTGTATGGAGAGATTAGCCTAACCCTACTGCTGACAGAAAAAACCATTATCCCTGAAAAAGTCTGCATTAATCCATCCCTTTGAAATACGTTAAATTTATCCAATAAAAGAAACAAACTGAATTACATAATGGTTTTCAAATTAAAACATACTCATTAATCATCTAAAATGACTAACAATTCTAATCCTTGTAAGAACACGACCTTTAAACATCAGAAAAGATCATTGTTTTTTTTGCTGGTGCCAAATGCTCTTGAATCAGCATTTTGCTTCAAAAGGCAAGGACACAGGGGCTTGTACACTGTTTCAGTAGGAGATGGGTGAACAAACAACCTGGCACACCCCAGCACCTATCGGAATGTAGGTATTCAGCACACACTGGTTGATCGGTTACTGGACAGAGGGCGCTCACTCACTGGGCTGCCCAGATAGACGGTGGCCTCTGAGACGCACCGTGAAGTTTAGTGGGGATGCCTGGGTCCTGGAGGTAGACCCCCGACTTCACATGCGGCTCCCAGGCTGAGTTGGTGAGGCTGCAGAGGAAGTCATGCCTACCCGATGCTGGTGGGAGTGGAATCGGTCCCCCTCCACAGAGGGCCGTTTGGCCCTATCAGAACTCCAAATGTGTGCAGCTTCGGTTCCAATTCTACTTCGAGGAATTATCATTCAAACATTTGCACATGTAGTGGAAGATACAGGTTACAAGAATGTTCCCTGTGTTGTGGGGACTGATTAAGATCCCAGGGAATCCTGGGCAACCTTCTGTGTTGGTACAAAGCAGCCCCAGGCTGGAGTGAACAGGCAAAGGCAGTGTGCCTCGTGCAGGATGCCACGGGCGGGGGAACTGGGGAGGCGCTGGCTGTGAAGGTGCCGTGTCTCTGGAAGGCGGTACAATGAAAGGCTAATATTTGTGGTATCTGGTGAGAGAACTGGATGCCTGGGAAAGAGGCAGTCTTATTTTTCACTGTATGTTATTTTGTATCATTTGGTTTTTGTATCAAGTGCAACTATTATCTGCCTAGCAGTTCTCAAAATGTGGTCCAAGGACTCCTGGGGATTTCCAAAGCCCATTCAAGGGGTCCCAAGTGTCTTCCTTTTTCCAACTATGTATCTATGTGAGGCTGGTTTTTCTTCATAGATTTCAACCAAAGCAACACATCACAGCAGACCCGATGCAGAAGCAGCTGTGGGGATCCAGCCACTTTTCTCCCTAGAATGTTTTCATTTTGGAAAATATAATTGTTTTATGAAAGCATTATTTTTGATAATATGTATCATCTTTATTACAGTTATTTTAAGTCAATTACTGAATTTTAAAAATTTGTCAGTTTTAATTTCTACTGCAGTAAATATTAGTCATCCACAAAAACAAAAAGTTCTTTGACGTTTGCAATTATACCTTAGAGGATAAAAGTTCCTGAGGAAAATCTTGAGAACTACTGATCTAGCTAGGGCAGACCAATTCTAATTAATTAATTATTAATATTTTAAATTTATTTATTCTTGGCTGCACTGGCTCTTCATTGCTGGACGAAGGCCTTCTCTAGCTGTGGCGAGCAGGGGCCACTCTTCATCGCGGTGCACGGGCTCTAGGCGTGCAGGCTCAGTAGTTGTGGCTCACAGGCTCTAGAGCGCAGGCTCAGTAGCTGTGGTGCACGGGCTCAGTTGCTCTGCGGCATGTGGGATCTTAGTTCCCCAACCAGGGCTTGAACCCATGTCCCCTGCACTTGCAGGCGGATTCCTAACCACTGTGCCACCAGGGAAGTCCCAATTCTAATTTATTTTAAACTCCTGTTTCCACCAATTAGTAGCTAATAACCCAGGGTAAATTAACTATTTTTCTGAGCCTCACTTTTCTCATCTATGAACATTAATACAAGGATGCACATATAGCATTTAGCACAAAAGGTAAACTCAACACTATGGTTATTTAACACTGCGGTAGGCTCCGGCTACCCAGCTCCACCTTCAGTGACGTTAGGTCGGCAGCTTGAACTCGGCCTCGGCCACGGGGACAGTCTTTACACCAGGGAAACTGGAAATCAGCAAACACGACATGCCAATGACTTGTTTTTTTTTTCCTAGTGGATTGTTAAACATTTACCAGCACATTACTGCTACCTACAGGCCATGAATGTACAGGACAGATGTTTGCATCTCTTTAATCTTAAATCTGCAAGAGCAAAGCGATCTGATAACATAACAGGTTTTGTGTCTGAGTCCACAAAATTTTGGTTTGGGCAGAAACTAGTTTTTACTTAAATGCCTGCCCTTCATACAGCTAGCTGGGGCTCAATTCCCTATTTGCAGGGGAATTCCTTACATTCGAGATGCACCAGCTTACGAGACCTCCACTAGACCAGTTCTCTCCCTGGAGGGATGTGCGGGTCTTGCCCCACGGCCATCTTGGGTGGGCTCTGCTTCTTGCCACACAGACAGAAGTTCAAACCATGGGTTTGTGCCTAGGGGTGAGGCATCTTGTACCCAGTTCATACTTCCCCTTTTCTGGACTTCCTAGTCTCGTTACTATCTTCCTTTTCCCTCTGTGGGTTTTTTGGGGGGAGTGAGGTGGGGTTGGCGGTATTTTCTTCTGTTTTCTGGCCTTCATTTTTTTTTTTTTTTTTAAATTGAAGCACAGTT
This sequence comes from Orcinus orca, assembly GCF_937001465.1. Lineage (NCBI taxonomy): Eukaryota > Metazoa > Chordata > Mammalia > Artiodactyla > Delphinidae > Orcinus > Orcinus orca. The sequence goes on along the minus strand of NC_064568.1, from coordinate 41,265,316 downwards.
GATTTACAATGTTAGATTAGTTTCTGGTGTAGAGCAAAGTGACTCAGTTTTATACACACACACACACACACACACACATTCTTTTTCATATTCCTTTCCATTACAGTTTATTACAGCATATTGACTATAGCTCCCTGTGCTATACAGTACGACTTTATTGTTTATCTATTTTATATATAGTAGTGTACATCTGCTAATCCTAAACTCCTAATTTCTCCCCCCGCTTCCTCTTTGGTAACCATAAGTTTGTTTTGTTTGTCTGCGAGTCTGTTTCTGTTTTGTAAGTAAGTTCATTTGTATCATATTTTAGATTCCACATACAAGTTATATCATATGATATTTCTCTTTCTGTGTCTGACTTACTTCACTTAGTATGATCACCTCTGGGTCCATCCATGTTGCTGCAAATTGGCCTTCATTTTTGATGTTTACTCTCTGCCAGGCACCTCCTGGCAGTTTCCCTGTCACTGAAAGGGATGTTCAAATTTTCATGCAATAATCTTCTATCCTTTTACCCCTTGCAGACCGGACCTGCCCAAGGCCACTGAAGACAAGGAGGGGGTGGATCCCCAACGGGATGCATCTTCTGGGGCCCCTGGCCTCTGTCGCGTGCTTAACTGCCAGCTTTTCCTCCTGCAGCGCCCACCACCACCATGTGCCCCCACTCTCCTCCGTGCCTCCCTCCCTCTTCACTGCTGTGCAGATAGTGCTCCTTTTTCAACTTTAATTCCCATTTTGAGCATCCTTTTCTCTTTCTGATGCCTTCCAGTCATGCCTGTTCCACAACGATGTTGCTGTAAAGGGGACCCTACAGAGGTCTTTACAAAGATCATTTCGGAGCCTCCACGGGTTGCGTAAACTTGAAGTCAATTGAGTCTCCTCACCCTGGGCTTTCAGTTTTCACTGGCTTTAGTTAAACAGAGGGCTGGGGAGGGATGATTCCTGGAAGAAGGGACAAAGAGCTCTGATCCTTCTTCCACAAGCTCAAGGAGGGTGGTCTGGCAGTAGGGCCCCACTGGGGTCTGACCACTAAACAAATTACCCCACGAGGCAGAGACAGTCAGTGGCCTGCCCCTCCCAGAGCTATGCACTGAGCAGAAAGAACCATGGCTCCAGGTTTGAAGGGCCATGACCTGGTCCTCCGGAATGAGGCCTTGGGCCGTGGCAACGGCTTCCTCCAGGCCCTGACCCTGAAGACTCCTCCTAGGTCTGGGCAGTGTCCAGATAGGCAGGGCCTCCCAGGCTGTCCCCCTCTCTGGGGGACGGGTGTTGGCAGTCTCCAGCTCAAAGGGCTGACGTCTGAACTCCTGTTTCGGAACAATGAGACGAAAGGAAGGAGGATCGAGTGCCACATGCCACTGCCAGTCCACAGCAGCCCAGCAGCCATGGCTCCACACCCTACGGCTCCATGGTATATGGCATGGCTAGGGCACTCCTGAACGGGCAAGGTGGAGGTGAGGAGAGGGGGATTTCACGAGACAGATGGACTTCCAGCCAAACTGGGCACGTGAGGGATCGAGGATTAATTTGGGAAGTTACAGGGAGGGGGGCTGACAGCCTGGCTACGTTACCTTCTCTTATCTAATTTGCTTCCCTCTTGCTCCTGCCTTGCTATCCAAAGCCACCAGTCAGGCAGCCTTACTCCTGCCTTGAAGGGTCTGCCCCTTCTACTGGGCCCTGCCTCAGAGACCTAGTACTCCAGGGCCTGGGCTTTAATCTCTGACATCATGAGTGGCCAGGCCCACTGTTCCCTTCCCTTTAACCAAGCAACAAGCAATGGCAGTGTCTCACAGCGAGCAACAAGCACCCCAGCATGTCCGGCCTGCTTTGAATCATGGCTCCACCAGATGCCATGTTTTTTCTTTACCACATACCTGAGCCTCCGTTTCCCCACCTGTAAAATAGGAGCAATAATACTGCCTTCTCAGAACTATGGCAAGAATTAAATGTTATTTACTACATGCCTGGTACTTGGTAGGCGTTCGGCTGATGGGAGCCATGTAGCTATCTATTTCTTCAACCCAAGCCTCAGTCAAACCCGCCAACATGTGTTGAATGTCTCCTATTGCAAAAAAGCTGTCCAAGAAACCCCCTCCCCGGACACCCATGCTGAAAAGGGGAAGGAGAGAGTATCTCAAGGAAGTGCTCTAAAAACTTCCTGTCCAGGGCCAGCCTGAATTAGCACTTATAGTCTTGCATGCCCAGTTCTAAAACTCTTTGATTCTGAAGAGTTATGTACTATCTAACACGCACTATTTTATTATATCACATAACCTGTATTACGTCTTTTCTCTCCAACTTGATTGAAAGCTTCTTGACAGCTGGACCCATGTCCAGTCCTTCTTTGTGGGTTTTCCACAGTGCTCAGCACTGAGCTGCATGCATAAGAGGCAGCTGATATGAAGACCTGTTGATTAAGGTTGGTGCCTTGTGTGTGTGTGTGACCAAAGGCGAGAGTATAGTCTGACATCTTTTATTCAGAGTGACATTATCATGTATCTGCTTGAATAAATTCGTTTCCCCTTTTCATCCTGCCTCAGTGAACAAGAAATCTTCCTGCTCCTGAGAAATAAGTGAGAGGTGAAGGGACCAATGAGACAGTGATTTTGTATCCTATGGCTGGCCCAGAACCTGGGCAGGGGCAGGCAGTGTGTTGGTGTGAGTCTGAGACACCGATGGAGGTACTGGAGAATGGTTGGTGACTCCAGCAGGATTTGGAAACTTAAGCCTAGAGATGTTTACAAATAGAATCACTATCAGGAATGACTGCGGGGAGGTAGGCAGGAGCTGGGTAGAAAAAAGCAGAAGTGCCTATAACCAGAAATAGGTCAGAGGTACCTCTCTTGGATAAAGAGCTCATATACAGAATAGATTACAAACTCCTACAAGTCAGTATGAAAATGACAAAAAACCTAATTATTTTAGATCAGGAAAGATCTGATTAGCCACCTCACAGAAAGTGATAACCAAATAACCAACACATACGCAAAAAGGTGATCAATACCATTAATCATTTGAGAAATGCAAATTAAAACCACAATGAGAGAGCAGCACATACCCACCAGAGGAGCTAAAGCTAAAGTGTAAAAGAAAAATCTCTAACAACAGACAATACCAAGGGTTGATGAGAATGGGGATCAACTTGAGTTCTTACACATTGCTGGTGGAAGCATAAACTGGTACAACCACTTAGAAAACTGTTTAGTGGTATGAAAAGCTAAACATGCTTTCTCTATGACCCAAAAATTCTACTTCAAGGTATATACTCCGGAGAAAGAAGTGTATGTGAACCCACAAGATATGCACAAGAATGTAGCTAGTAATTTTACTCATTAACAGTCTCAAACTGAAAAATCCCAAATTTTTATCAACGATAAAATGGGTAAATTATAGTATCTTCATGTAATAAAGCACTATACAACAATATAAAAGAACAATCTACTACTACTACATACTGTACAACTCCATTTATACTGAGCTCAAGAACAGTCAAAACTAGTCTATAGTGATAGAAACAAAATAACAATTACTCTGTGAATACAGACTGGGAAGAAGCACTAAGGAATGGTCTAGCGTTCTGGCAATGTCCTGAATGGTGGTTACACGGGTGTATATACATGCAAAAACTTTAAGATTACTGGACTTTAGGCATTTTAACATATGCATGCTACATTTCAATTTTAAAATCTTAAAACAATTTTTTATTTTGTGATAAATTGCCCAAGAATGTGATTGCTGGATTGTATTCTAAGCACGTTTTAGTTTTATAAGAAACTACCATACTCTTTTCCAGAGTGGCTGTATCATTTTATATCCCCAACATCAATGCAGGAGTGATCCAGTTTCTCCCTATCCTCTCCAGCATTTGGTTTTGTCACTACTTTTTATTTCAGCCATTCTGAAAGGTGTGTAATAACATCTCATGATAGTTTTAATTTGCATTTTTCTAACAGCCAATGATATTAAACATGTCTTCCTGTGTTTAGCTGCTATCTGTATGTCTTCTTCAGTGAAATATCTGTTCATGTCTTTGCCCATTTTTTCTTTTTTTGTTTTTAAACCATCTGAAGATTTCTTTATTCATTTGAGATAAGTCCTTTTAAAATTTCTACCTTGTTGGAAAAAAATCTTTGCCCATTTTCTAATCAGATTGGTTCTTTGTTTTTGAATTTTGAGAGTGCTTTATATTTTAGATACAAATATTTTATTGGATATGTTCTTTACAAATATTTTCTCTGAGACTCTGATATTTTCACCTGCTTAACAGGGTCTTTCACAGAGAGGAGTTTTTAATTGTGATGAAGCCAAATTTATCGATCCCTTCTTTTTGTGGATAGCACTTTTGGCATCAAGTCTAAGAACTCTTTGCCAAATTTTAGATCCCAAAGATTTCTCCTTTGTTATCTTCTAAAGTTTTATAGTTTTACATTTTACGATTAAGTCTGTAATAAACTTTGAGTTAATTTTTGTATAAGATGTGGTTTTTTAAGTTTTATTTTTCATTGAAGTATAGTTGATATTTATTAAATTTTTTTATTGAAGTATAGTTGATAAATGTGAAGTTTAGGTTGAGGCTTTTTTTTTTTTTCCTGTCTATGGACATCTAATTGCTCCAGCACTATTTGTGGAAAAGGCTATTGCTCTTCTGTTGAATGGCACTGCACCTTTGTCAGAAAGCAGTTGGATACATTCGTGAGTCTAGTTCTGTAATTCTCTATTTTGTTCCATTAATCTATGTGTCTATCCCTCTGCCAAAACCATACTGTCTAGATTATTCTAGCTATATAGTAAGTCCTGAAATCAGATAAAATGATTCCTCCTACTTTATTTTTCTTCAAAAATGTTTTAGCCATGCCAAGTCCTGTGACTTTCCATATAAAGTTAAGAATAATAAGCATATCTGTATCTACAAAAAACCTTGATGGGATTTTGATATAAATTGCCTTAACAGATCAATCTGGGGAAAAACGGACATCTTTACTACATGTTGAGTCTTCCAACCCATGAACATAGTACATTTATTTAGGTCTTCTTTGATTTGTTTCATTTTGTAGTTTTCAGCATATAAGTCCCGCCCATGTTTTGTTAGATTTATACCTAGGTATAATCTGAAAGCTTTTGGGAGCAACTGTAAATGGTATTTTGTTTTTAATTTTGGTTTCCAAGTGTTCACTGATACAAAAAAATGTGATTGATTTTTGTTTGCTGGTTTTTTCCTGCAACCTAGCCGAACTTGTTAGTTCTAAGAGTTTTTGGGTGGATCCCTTGGGATCTTCTCTGTAGACAACGTCATCCTCAAATAGGGACAGTTTATTCCCTCCTTTCCAATCTGTATGCCTTTTATTTTGTTTTCTTCCTCACTGCACTAGCTAGGACTTATGGTTGGATAGGAGTGGTTGAACGGAAATCCTTGCTTTGCTCATGATCTTGGAGGAAAGCATTCATCTTTCATTGTTAAGTATGATACCATCTCTAGGCTCCTTGTAGATGCTGTTTATCAATTTGCTGAGCGTTTTTTATCATGAGTGGGTGAAATATTTTGTCCAATGTCTTATCTGTGTTAATAATCAACAAATTGGTCTATTTCTTCTAAATTGTTGCATTTATGAGCATAAAGTAGTTCACAGTATTTTATCTCTTTTAATGGCTGCAGAATCTGTAGTGATATCCCGTTTCATTCCTGACATTGCTGATTTGTGTCACCTCTCTCTCTCTCAGGTCTTGCTAGAGGTTTATCATTCACTGCTAATGATTTTTTGAAGAACCAGCTTTTTGTTTCATTACTTTGGTCTGTTGTTTGTTTTAAATTTTATTAATCTGTGCTCTTATTTTCGTTTTTCCTTCTTTCTGCTTCATTTGGGTTTATTTTGCCCTTTCTCTGGTTTCCAGAGGAAGAAACTTAGACTATTGATTTGAGTCTGTTCTTCTTTTCTAATGCAAGCATTCAATGTGGCAATATTTTCCTCTCGTAACTGTCTTAGCTGCACCCCACGTATCTTGATATGCTGTATTTTTGTTTTCACTTAGTTCAAAGTTTTTTTTTTTATTTCCTTTGAGACTTCCTCTTTGACCCGTGGATTATTTAGAAGTGTTTTAAATTTTTCACGTTTAGAAGTGTTTGTTATCTTTCTGTTTTTAATACTGCATTTTGGTCTGAGAACATATTCTGTAGAATTTAAAATTTAAAAACTTTCTGAGGTCCTGGATATAGTTTATCTTGGTGAATGTTCCATGAACACCTGAAAACATTTGCTAGTCGTCAAGGCACTGGAATCCTATATAAATTCCCCTCCTGGCCAAAATACCTACAGAAGCCTTTTTCACGACCAAACCCTAACTGAGATAGAAGGTTACACCCCACATTACATGGCAACCCATGCTGAAATCCTGCTGAACTTTGTCTTCTTTCCCTACATCCTTTCTCATCTGCTGCCCCTTTGCTGGGTGTCTTCCCTTCTCCCTTCTGGCCCCATGCAGCCATTCCAGTCTCCCTGGTGCCAGCCTCATTTTTCTTTCCAGATCTCACGTCACACCCACTTCCCATCCCACTCTCTCGATCTCCTTTCTTACCTAAAGAATTTTCTTCTCTCTCAAATTAAAACATGTGGCTCTTCTCTGCACCCCTGCCATCAGCTCATTAAGAATTTTCTTTGTGATTCACCCTTCTTAGAACGCGGGGGGGATGGTAAACAGCGAATAACTTTCTTGCTCTCATAGGGCTAAGTGTGACCCCACCCTTGTATCTGTGGTGCAGGTGTCTTGTTGGCCATTGGCCCAGAGGTCTAAGTTGTGAGAAGCTTATTCACTGGTCCTTCTAGAATCTCTGAATAATGATAGGTTCTTGATATTCTTTTTTTTTTTTTTTTTCTTGTGCAGTATGTGGGCCTCTTACTGTTGTGGCCTCTCCCGTTGCGGAGCACAGGCTCCGGACGCGCAGGCTCAGCGGCCATGGCTCACGGGCCCTGCCGCTCCGCGGCATGTGGGACCTTCCTGGACCAGGGCGCGAACCCGTGTCCCCAGCATCGGCAGGTAGACTCTCAACCACTGCGCCGCCAGGGAAGCCCGGTTCTTGATATTCTTGATGTCCCGGGTTATGTTGAAATCTGCCGCTGATAATTCACAGCTCTCATCAAAGTGGGAAAATCCTGTAGTTGATTTGTTCTGCCTCATGCTAACCGCAGAAGCTTAGGAGTCAAGAAAGACCTGGGCACAAATTTATCCTCTGCCATTCAGTTGGTAGCCATCTGGCAACCACGGTGGGTCACATAATCTCCCATGACTTTAATCCTCATCTGGAAATTGCACACCTATAGAATCGTAAGGATAAATGTGATAAAGCACTTGGTATGAAACTCGTCAAAAGATGACAGTTATTCTTATTGTGTGTTATTTCGTTGTTATGTTGTTGCTGTTACTGATGATAATGGCATTATATGTCAGTATGTCTTTTATCTTCCTCTTTTGAGCTTTTCCTTTTCTGGTCAGGTAACTACATGCATACGGTGAGCATTAGTAATTTCTGGACACACAGACAGACTATATTCTAGCCTCTCTTGCACTTAGGTGTGGTCATATGACTGAGTTCTAGCCGATGGAATGTGGACAGAAATGATGTGAGTGATTTCTCCACCAGCTCGCTCATAAGACCCTTCCAGGAGCATTCCTTCATACTCTTCCCCTTCCTCTTAGGTGATGCAGCTGTATACGTCTGGGTCCTGAATGCCAAGTTTAGTGATAGCAGACACAGTATATAGGTGCCTAGGTCCCTGAATGAATGACTGGAGACAGACTGCCACGAATTAACAATCCTGATTAGCTATAGGTGATCAAGAAACACTTCTACGTGTTAAACCTCACTGTACATTTTAGAGTTTGTGTGTTAGTAGCTAGCATTTTCTAAACTAACATAAAAATTGGTACCTTGGAGTGGTGCCACACAAAAATCTAACATATAGCACTGGGTTAATGTTCACGCAATGGGCTGCAAAGAAACTGATCTTAAGAACTGGAAAGACGTGGTTGCCTGGAGTTGGGGGGTGGAGGAAGGGATGGATTTCAAAGGGGCACAGGGAGTCTCTTGGAGGGGATGGAAATATTCGTATCTTGACTATGGGAGTTGTATCCCAGATGTATACGACTGTCAAAATTCATCAAATTGTAGGCATTAAATGGATATAATTTATTGTCCAAAAATTATATCTCAATAAGTTGTTGAAAAAAAACCAACTCCCATCTATGTTAAACGACCTGTCTTACAAGCGTCAGGTTCCCAGACCCTGAGGTGAGGATTCATGTATGAGTGATTTACTCAGTGAGTGCTCCCAGAAGACAACAGCAAGGTGAGAGAGCAGGACAAGGAGGGAGGAAGCAGCAGGACTGTGGTCTTAGGCAGAGCTCCCCACAGTGGCCTCCACCTGATCCTGAGGGGGGCTCTGGGGCATGAGCCTCACAGTGTGTCCTGTTTCAAGACAAGGCAGTAGGAGAGATTCCTCCTGGGGCCTGAGGACAATCCACAGTGAGTCACAGGTGCAGCGGCTGGAAACAAAAGAGCACAGAAGCTGGGGAATGAGAGCCAGAAATGGGAAAGGGATTCAAGGGGATCCAGCAGAGCACCACCAATATCCATTACACCCTCCTAGAAGAACTCGTTTCTTATTATGATGAAGTATAATATGCCTGCTTTCTTCAGACTGTTTTCTAAATGCTGAATTACTAAAGCAAGGGTGTTCTGACATGAAAATCATCTGCAGAATCTTGGGCACGAACCACTGGAATGGGATGAAGGGCCAGCACCAACTGACCCACGGCAGCAGCCCACCCACTTGGGCCACATCCACAGACCCCTGGGGGGAGAGCAGACACAGTGGTTGGGGGAGGGGCTGGAAGCAGACAGATGTGGGTTCCAGGATGAGCCCCACCATTTTCTGGTTGTGTGGCCCTGCAGCTGTTGCTTAACCCACTCGCCTCACTTCCTCCTCTGAGAAATGGTAAAAACAAACTCATTTACCTCACAGGGTCACCGAGAGGTTTAAAGAGACAAAACAGGTAAAGCCCTCAGCAGATCCCTGGTGTGACATGCGACACAAGTGCTCAGGAAGAACTGCTTGTATCCCTGAACAATCATTTCTCTCCTCCCCCCCCACAACTTCCCCGCCATCCACGGCAGCCCCCACCCCACCACTCCTGGTCACCGTCTGCGTCCACTGATGCCGTCTGGAGCTCAGGACTGACACACCTTCCCTCCAACCCTCACGCTAGCTCTTTTAGCTTTTCCAGAGCAGAGGCTCTGGCACATTTTAGGATTCATTCAGAATTTGTACGGGTCAAAACAGAGGCCTGACATGTTTAGAAAGTACCCAGATTAATCTTGGGGGTGGGATGCAAAACAACACCCCATAGGAAAACACCATCCAGTCCTCTCCACCCCAAGTTACACTTCTAGGTGTCCTTCTAGCCACTGGGGTTTACAGAAACCTCCAAAACACCATATTACTTAGTTGTGAACAAAGCAGAAATTAAATTTTCTCATTTGGTGGAAACATTTCTGGCTGACATTTGGGAAAAGGGAAGAGATTAGCTTAAAGATCTAGTATCTCCCCATCCCTCATATCCCCAGTTTCTCTTGTCTGTTTACCTATCCTTTTTCTCTCTCTCCTCTCTTACATTTCCAAGGGCCCATTTCATAGTTTGAGAAACCAAGGAAGAAAGGACATCACTTATTCTACTTGACAGATATTATGCAGGTTTTCCCTGTTCACGCAGAGGCACCTACCATACCTCGGGGAGAAAACTGTATTTTCTACATCACTTCTAAATCGTTGTTCACTTTTCTCTTCATCATTATATTTATCTGCTAATTTTGATACTAGATTTTTTCTTCAATATTGACATAACAGAATGAAACAGAGCAAAATAAAACATACAGAATAGTGAGAGCAACAACAGCAACAACCCAATTTCTCATGGGAATGGCCCAAAGGGACCTGGGCTCTGTTTTGAAGCCAGTTTGAATATGCAGGTTGCGTTAGTCCAGATCTCTGAAAAGCAGACACCCAGCAGGTTTTATACCTTTATTAGAGGAGGCACCTGTGAGGGAAAATGAGCAGTGCTGTCAGGCCCCAAGTGAAGCAGGGAGCAAAGGAAGGATGGCAGAAGACTCCCAGCCTGTTGTGTAGACTAAGGGGAGTTTGGCATGTCCACTGGGGAGCCCTCGAGCTAAAGCCGGCCGTCAGAGGAGGCCGTGTCTCCCAGGGGTGGGCATGCTCGGTTCCTTGCGGGCTGGGTCAGGAGTGGTGCAGGCCACAGGATGCGTGGCCTTGGGGCAAACAGAGCATTGGTTTCAGGGCCCAGCAGCGGGGCTTGGTCAGTCACACACCCTGCAGTTGGAGGTGTGCCAGGTGCATGCTCATGGCCGCCCAGTGGGTGGTTCGTTGCATCGCTGGTTTAATTCTAGATGGCAGCTGGAGGCCAATACTGAGTCTAGACTCTGCTCTTCCGTTCAGATCTTGAGACGCCCACTACCTCCCCAAATAGCACAGCTTCCACGTGGTCACTCCAATTTGTCTTGCAGAGGAGTCTGTGACGGGGGCTTGCTTCTGCTGATGTTGGGCCTTCACAGAAGGGCAGGGTGCTGTCAATGGAGGGAACTCAGAAATACACTGGGCCACCAAGTGCCAGAGGCAGGCGCCGCCGGCTGCATGAATCCTTCCCTTAACTCCACTGGGAACATGTTAGTAAGTGGAGGTAAATGGCCGGAGTCCACCTTCCTGCCCCAGGACCCTGCACCCAAGAGCTGGTGTTGAAGATGGGGGTAATTAAAGGAAGCCGCGTACTTCTCCCTGCTGCTCTGGCAATCACTTCCTTTCACACGCTCAAGGCCATGGTTGACCTGAGCCTTCCGCAAGAAATTTCTGGCCCCTTCATAGCTTCTGAACATCTTTTGCTTGTCCGTTTGTTTTCCCCTCAGATGCTCCCATATTCCTAAGCTGTCTTCTGTCTGGTTTGTTGTTGTTGTTGTTGTCATTTGGTGGTTTTTCCTGAAAAATGTTTCTTATGTGCACTGAGAATCTGAAAGATCAGAGGTATCAGTGTTTGGTGTCAGGTTTTCCTGTGTACCTTGGGAACCTGTGAGTTGAATGCCTTGAGCAGCCTGAAAGAAGCATCAGATATCTCCTGCTTATCCAGACAGAACAAGCCACTCTGGACCTCGGGGAAACCCCTTTGGGTTCTGCCTTTACAGTTTGCCATCCTCATCTTCAGCTGAAGGCACCAGTCCTTCAGATGGTGCTACAGTGCAGGAAAAATGACCACCAGTGAACAGTCTAAACTCTGGGGTGGAGCCCAGCTCTGCCTTTCAGCCTCTCTGTGGTGTTTGCCAAGTCCCTTGTTGAATCTCAGTTTCCTCGTCTACCACATGGGGTATCAACAGCATCCCTATCAGCCTCGTGGGGCTGCTATGGGGACCCTTGTCAAAATGAGAGGATAGGCCAGAAAGGCAGTTGGCAACTATACTGTGCTGTGCCCATGTGATGAGCAGTCATCAGACAAGCACCTCACAGAGTTCTCCGACCCAACCTTAGTCTTGAGGGATGATAATAGGTGTTATTTGAGAAAGAAAATGTTTTTCTACCTTAAAAAACGTTTGAGGAATGCAAGGTTACCCACGTTTAAACCTGTTCCTCACTGTGGATTTCTCAGAGACTTTAGCATCCTATGAATCTCTATGAGTGCTTCCACACAGTGTCTGAGAGGATATGCTTCCTGTGCAAACCTGTGGGCTCCCACACCACACCCTCTGTTGGAAATGCCGTATTAGATAACATGATGGTCCCTGAGTGGAGGACACAGGTGTCAGACTTGGTGCCAGCCCCCATGCTGATGCTTGGATCATAAGAAACTTGAAAGACCGATGAGTTCATTTAACCAATGGACAGTTGATATGGGGCTACAACCTGGCAGACTGAATGCTCTTGATACCAAAAAAAAAAAAAAAAAAGCCCAGGAGAAACCCCTGACATGCGTGACGAATCTGACCAAGATCTCCCAGGGTCACCAGGGCCCTTCCAGAGTCCACACAGGCTCCTAAGTCACATTTCTAACAAGAATCCTATGTGATCGTGATTCTTGGAGAATTGGCCCATGGGAAAGGCCAACCCTATAATAACAGAAAGCAACGGAAGACTTCTTGTTTTCTTTCTCTTATTCAGAACAGAAGCTTGCAGTCCTCCTAACTCTTCTCTGACGGGGGTTCTACTGACCACCTGAGGTTGAATGCGGGCTGTCAAGCTCCTTCAAACTGGGGCCCCCAGTATGCCCGTGAGCCCTCCCAGCAGTCTTTGTCTTTTTTTTCCTATCTTTTCTTTATCATTTGAAGCATATAGCACAGTCCTGCATACACAGCAGATGCTTGATAAATACTTGGTGAATTTCATTGTCTTGTCCACTTAGCCAGTGTATCACAGATCACACCATCCATGGTCAGACCTCTCCCCACAAATATCGGGTGAACACTGGTCTGTGCCCAGGACCATCCTAGGTCTTGTGGACACATCAGCACATAGAGCAGGCACATGGCTCTGCCCTATGAGGCTTCTGTAACAGTGGCGTTCTACCCACCCGTTACGGTTGCTTAGCCATGGATAGTCCACAAAGACTTTTTACATATTTATCTTAGTTGGGTCCATGGCAACCCTATGATGTAGTTATTATTATTCCCAGTTGACAGATGAGAAAGCTGAGGTCCAGCAGGATTAAATGATTAACCCAAGGTCATGCTGTGGGCATGTGGGCGCCCCAACTGAAACTCAAGCTCAAGTCTTCTTGGGTGTGTAAACCCATACTACAACTCACCTCATCAAAGTCTCCCATTGAGCTCCGCAGAATAATTAGGTTATCCCCTAGCCATCAGTCTTTCTTTAGAAGGAAATCCCGATTTCGTTTTTTATCCTGTCTCCTCAAAGGTCAAAGCCCTGCTTATTCAAGAATTATCCATTATCCCCCCTTCCAAAACAATGAGCAATTCCAAGGGAAGGCAGAACCCCTAAAATAGCTGCTAAACATCAATGGCGTTCATCTCAAGGATTACTCAACTGAGTGCTTAGTGTGTGATCTCAACCATAGAAAAGAAGAACTGCTCTTAAGCTCGATTATCTTTTTAAAAATTTGCAAAACCGTAGAAACTAAGCCCATTTGAAACAGGAAGCTGTGTTCCTTCCTACCTTACTAATGTCGCTGGTGGTATCAGATGGTATCTCCGTTTCATGAGTAGCAAGACCTAAGCTATCACTGGACGCATAAAGGACTTTGCTAAATTGGCAGGTACCACTGTCTTCTTTTTGTTCTCATCTGGGCGAGAACTTATTAAATGCAACAGAAGTTGTTTATTCAGGAGAGGTTCCCAGGTAGATCATCAGGTTCCTAGGAGAAAGGAGATGGAGCAAGGGGTGTAGCCAGGCAGAAGCAATTCCTCCCAGGAGTACTCTTGGATGGAGGAGGTAGAGAGGGAGGCCTACTGCAATGCAGTAGGTAGTTTGGGACCAAAGTGGGAGAGCAGATTGTGAAATATGTCCATTTTCGTCTTGCTTTCTCCCATTCTGCTTTTCTCTCACCCGTATCATGATGTGTTTGCCTCTTCCACTCATCCAAACTTGGCCTTTTATCCTCTTCGGTCAACATGCCCAAGGCTGTGTCCATGCTGCCTTCCCTGGGCTTTCATAAATTCTCAACTATTGAGAGGATGACCACTCCAAAAGGGTTATACTTAGTAGCTTTGTGTTATTGATATTGATTTGTAAGAAACATTCAGTGAAAGTATAATTGACATATGTGTGTACATACTTTTATATATTATATCTGTATATATACATATATATTTCAATTTTTCATTGAAAATCCACTCTAAGTCTGGCTATTAGATGGATCAGTTGTTCGGCTGGCTTGGTGTCTTTTTATCTGGATCTACAAAGTTGACTGTTTGCTTTTCCTGGATCTATATTAGAGGGCAGGAAGAGAAAGCCTTCCTAATCTTCTGGGAAACCTTCAATTGGTTGGGGATGAAAGTTAACTGTTGTGCGACAAGCGTTTTGAGGGGAGGCGGTGGGCTTACGGGGTCTTTGGTACATGGAAGTGATAGGAGTTGGAGTGTATCTGAAGCTCTTTTCAGAAAATGATGATGATTACCATGAACTATGCAGGTGGAGTTATTTCTCCTAGAGGAATAACTGCATGACTTAATAAGAAAAAAGCAGATATACCCAGCAGAATAAAATGGGTAAAGGGCACAAACAGATAATTCGCAGAAAAGGAAATACAAATGATTAATAATTACAGCTAAAAAAAAAAAAACCCTCGGGGCTTCCCTGGTGGTGCAGTGGTTGAGAGTCCGCCTGCTGATGCAGGGGACGTGGGTTCGTGCCCCAGTCCGGGAAGATCCCACATGCCGCAGAGCGGCTGGGCCCGTAAGCCATGGCCACTGAGGCTGTGCATCTGGAGACTGTGCTCCGCAGCGGGAGAGGCCACAACAGTGAGAGGTCTGCGTACCACAAAAAAAGAAAGAAAGAAAGAAAGAAAACAACCCTCAGTAATTAAATAAGTGTTAGTTACATAATTAATGACATCCTTGTTGCCTGTAAAATTGGCTGAGGAATTTTTTTCTCTTAGATCTCCGTATTGATGGATGCTTGCTGAGACTGGCACCATCACCTACTAGTATATATATTGTTACACACCTTCTGGAAGCAATTTGGCAAAATGCATCAAGAGTCTTAGCAATATGACTAGCAGTAGAAACTGTGCTTTGGGAAATCTACTTTAAGGAAATAATAAAAATACAGACAAAGATGTTTACTGCAGCATTATTTGTAAAGGTGCAAATTGGAAACAACTTAATCACACAACAGTAAGACAACGATTAAATAACCATAAATATACAATATGTTGCAGTTGTTACAAATTATATTTTCAAATAATTTTTAACCACATGGAACTAGGTGCAGGGTATAAAATTTTAAGTCTCAGAATACAAAAGGGCATACAAGTGTGATATCAACTGTAACAAACATGGGGCCTAGAAAAGAGGCAGTGGTTCTCTCTCCAAGGCACAGGTGGAGGTGGAAATACCAGGGGCCAGGAAGCTGACCCTCCAGTATGCTGAACATCCCAACCATGTTATTTTGACTGCATAGGCGTAATTTCCCCATAAAACACTTCTTCATGATCATCTCTTTCAACTAGGTAACATATCAGCCTGTATACAAACACTAAAAATCAGCCACATTGGAAACACCCGCTACTGGAATATAAAGTGTAAATCTAATCTTTGAACAAGGAAGTTGGTAAAAATATCCAAAGTCACTTGGCAGGTGGATGAAACCAAGTTACTTAACTGACTACACTCCAAGAATAGCGTGTAAACTTTGCTCTAGTAACTAATAATATGAGTGGCAGCCGTGCAAGTCCATGTGCTGCTCTAAAACATAAAGGCTGGGAGATGTCTGCTGCTGGGAAGAAGACTGCATTTATTCAGGATTTCAACCTTGAGGGGTTCCTGTGTATTTCTAGGGAGGGAGTTTACTGGCTCACAAGACAGCCCATTCTGTTCCTGCACAACTTGGTTCTCAGCCAGTTCTTCCCCATATGTGACTGAATGTAGTTTCTTCCAATACCATCAAATTCCTGTTCTCTGGAGAGTCTACTCCCTCCTCTACAGGAAAAGCTATTCCATTACAGGCTTTCCCTTCTCAAAGGAATCCAAAACATCGCCTAATCCAATTTTTTAACAAAAAAAGATTAGAAAACTTTGGTCCAGATCAAAGATGTATAAATATTGGGATAAAAAGGAAAAGAAAAGAAACTAAAATAAATCTGAAGACTTTTTTCATACAGAACATTCAAGTTCTGCCAACTACAGCTGATGTTTCTGGACCTTTATCATCCTAGCCTGTCCTATGCTCCAGGTTGATCCTATGCTCCCTCTTAAAATGTGGTACCTGGGACAGAACCTAATATTTCAAATGTATAGTCTGAAAAGTGAAAAGCAAGGTAAAATTATTCTGCTCCATCCTTGTATTCATTTAAGAAGCATTTATTAAGCAGCTATTACTTGTCAGGCATTATACGGGGCACTAGTCCTGCACTGTCCAATATGGTGGTTACTTGCCACATGTGGCTATTCCAACTGAACTTAATTAAATAACATGAAAAGCTCAGTTCTTCAGCAGCAGTAGCCACATTCCAAGTGCTCAATAGCCATGTGGCTTGTAGGTGCTTTACTGAACAGCACAGATACAGAACATTCCATCACTGCAGAAAAGTTCTATTGGATAGTGCTGTACCAGACCATTATTTTTTCTGACTATCCCAGGTTTGCTGTGGAAAGAAGTACAAGGGAAGGGGGACTGGTTTCACACTGTGTAAGTGGGAAGCAATTTGAGGAGCTAGATGGATAGGTAATTGGATGAATAAATGAAGGGCTAGCTGGGTAGAGAGGAACATGGAGAATCAGATGGGTAGATTTCCTTTGTTCTGGATGATCTGTTAACATAGACGAAGACTGAATTAGCTCTTGGGGTTGGCTTCTAAAGAGCCTGCAACTGAGGATACTCTTAGTTCAACCCCTAAATTTCCTCTTTTCTTCTCACTTCAGCTTAAGGAGGTTGGAGGGATGTAACTCAGAGACAGTAAACAGATTCAAAAAATTTGGGAGGGTGCAGTGTATCATCTATCTATCTATCTACCTACCTACCTACCTATCTATTCCTGTCATCTTTGTGAAAGATAATCTAACCTCGATGATTCTTCATTGGAATGTCAGTCGGTAAATGGATTAATATAATCTTGGGTTCCCATTAGGTTATTTAATTTGCTTGAGATCCAAAACCATTTGTGGAAATTCAAAATCCTCATTTACTGTAACTAAAGATTTTAACGAAGGCTGAAATGTCTTGTTAAAACATTACTGGATACCAATCACTGTGTTTTCTATAACCTCACTCCCTCACCTTCCTCAAGACTTTTCTCAAATGTCATCTCACGAGCTCCTTGTTGACCCCCTCCAATTTAAACTGCACCTCTTCAACCCCATCCTACTGCCTTTCCTCATCTCCTACTTTATCTTTCTCTGTAGCACTCATGACCATCTGAGACACCGTAGATTTTAGTTATATATTATTCCCCAACTAGAATATAAGCTTCATGAGGTCAGAGAGTTTTGTCTATTCTGTTCACTGATATGCCTGTGTCCCTGGAATAGTGCCTGGCATATCATAGGTGCTACTAAGTATTTGCTGAATGAATGACTGGAGAACCCCATGAGGCAGTAACTCTTCTTATCACCAGGTTACACATAAAGATTCTGAAGCACAGAGAGGTTAACCTACTTGCTCTAGGTCACACAGTCATTTCTTCAGACTCAGGAATTGAATAATTATCCTAGACTGAGGAGGACCAAGGATATATAAGCAAGGAAATCTTACAACTATGATTCCTTGGCACCAAATACCCATGAAACCAGAAGTATCTAGGGCCTTAGGCATGGAACCTGATCTTAACAGCAGGTGGTCCTGCAGGAGTGATCCCCACCAGGAGTCACCTGTAGGCAGGGCTCTTCCAGATGGACAGGCAGTTTCAGGATGGTAAGCACTGACTTCACACCTGCTCTCTTCTCTATATTCTTTAGATGATTTATCAAGTTCACCTGAGAGGCGGATCCCCCTCAAAGAGACTAAGCACTTACACACACACACACACACACACACACACACACACACACACACACGATTAGTGACGTTACTAAACTGGGATATCATTCAGCATGTGGCCTTCTATCAGACATGTCTGGTTTTAACCAAACTCCCGCTACTGTCAAGGATCAGCACTCTTCATCATAGGCATGACAGTTTTCCACTTTAGCAAAGTTTTAGAATAAAACGGATTTCAAATTAATAGTATCTTTCTTGTACTTTGGGGACTTTGAAAGGTTGGGGGGTAGGATGTCCAATTATAATCAGGAACCAGACAAACGTACTAACACCACTATTACTTAACATCACTGTGGAAGTTCCAGCCAAAGCAATAAGGTGAGAGAAACAAATAAGAAATAACAGAAAGGAGGATATAATCTTATCACTGTGTCACAGATATATGATTATCTATCTAGGAGTCCTAAAGGAATTTATTTTTAAAAATCAGTAAGGTAATCAGCTTAAAACATGTAAAATAATTTTTTTTACACTACTAATGATTGGTTAGAAAATTTGCTAGGGAAAAATATATCATTCACAGTAACCTCAGAAATATAAAGGCAGATAAAAATTTAAAAAGAAATGTGCAAGACCAATAACTTAAAGCTCTATGGTAAGCAGACATAGCATGTTCCCAGATATAAATGTTTGATATGTAAACTTATCAATTCTTCCTAAACTTATTTACAAATGTAACAAAATACCACTCAAAATTATGTTTCTGTAAGTAACTGACCAAGTGATCCAAAAGTTTATCTAATAGGACAAATGGCTCTAACAGATAAGACATACTGCAAAATGAATAATGAAAGGCAGTTGTATAATCGGATAATCTATATAAATGATCTAATAAATCTACAGTAATTAAAAGAGTGTTTCTGGCACAGAAATCAATGGAATGTAAAGTACACAAGCAGAATCAGGAACTTGAGGGAACATATGGCAAAGGTGATGTTTCCAGCCCAAGGAGGAGAGAGAAGGTAGTTACTCAACATATGGTGTCTTTAAATTGGTCAACCATTCAGAGAGAAATAAAATAGAAATGCACTTCACGCCATGTATCAAACCAAACTAAAACATATTAGTGATCTGCGTGTATAAAAACGGAACCATAAAGATACTAGAATATATATAAACATCTATGTAATCTTGGGGTGTGGAGGCCCTTACTAAATGGAACCCTAAGGCTATAGCAGTGTGGTCTTTGGAGACACAGAGTCCCAGCCCTGCCGTGCATCAACGGAATAGTGACTGAGCCTTGCCAAGCCTCTGTTTGCTCATCTATAAAATGGGTATATAAAAACCTACCTTGCAAAGCTGTGAAGACAAACAAGCCTGTATAAAGTGCTGGCCTAAGGAAGGCACAGTTATTACTCACTATTGTCTCACATTGGTTATGTGTAAAGAACGTAAACTTCCTGAACTCAGAGGCCATTTTCTTCTCAGTATTTTTTCCTTCCCAGGTGGTTGCTGACAATAAGGGGAAAAAAACTACATCATACAAAGAAAGCTTCTGACGATATCATGCATTATTTGATCCATGCTGAGAAATACATATTTCTTTCAGTCAGAGGCACTGTACTGGCTGGGGCTCAGGACCAAGGAGCTGGAGGCCCAGTGCACTGGCTTGATTTGGCGTGTCTTTAGAGTTTAATAAGATTCTTTGAGTGGATTCTCATTAGGAGGGGCTCTGGCTTGCATTTGGGGAGGGTCCAGAGAAATGGTCTCCACGTCTTCAAAGACAGGAAGGTTTGAATTACTGTAAACCCTGGGGGGTGGCCTTCTGATGTGCAGTCTGGATGTTTAAGCACAGTGTCCAGCTATACAGGCTGAAAGGCTGGCCCAGCAAGAGAAGAGCAGGGGCCCTGTGAATATCCTCCAAGTTCAGAATTTGCCAAAAGCGCTAAGAATCGTGGAGTGGGAAGAAGAGAAAATGTGGGCATGAGAGTATCACACACTGAATAATTTGGAGGCATCCTGGGAGCTGGTGTCCTCACGGCCCACCTGTCCACACGAAGGTGCCCGCTGTGGTCATCCGAAAGGCCTTCTCACTCTTCTCGTGGAGGCCCGCTGAGCCCCAGCCAAAGCAGGTCTCAAGACCCTAAAAGACACCTCCCCTACCCCAGTCTGGGGGTTGTATGTCAGCTCCACCCAAGATCAAGGGGGAGAACCTGGCTACTAAGATCTCCAAATTTCAGAACAAAATTCAAATGCTTTACCTAGTGTGCCCTCTTCTTCAAGTTTCTTAGATCTCAGTTTGTGGTTTCAAGTTCTGATGAGGAAACCCTTCATCTTTTAATTTGCCTGGGTTTTCAACACAATTACCTTTAGAAAATGTGTCTGCCAAATCTTCCAGCAGTCCCTGCCTAAAAACACTAGCTTTCAACGACAGTTTAATTGATAAGGGAATATAGAAAATTTTAAAATTTTACAGCTTTGAAAATGATAATCCACCTACGCCCCACAGCTATTTTGATTCTCTGCCTGTTGCCTTTTACATGTACATATAATTTCATGCTGTTGCAATCTTCGTTTACACACTTTACATTCTCTTCATTTTTATAAACATTTGTCTGTGATTCTATCTGGTATCCAAAACTAGTTTTAATGACTACATAATAATCTATTGTGTAAATGGACTACAATTTATTCAAAATATCCTTCATGTGTCAAACATTTAGATCGTTCCCATTTCTTGTTTTTCTACTACAAAAACAATGCCACAGTGAAGACCTTTGTGCACATTATGTCTTGGACCTTTTCCCCTTAGGGTAAATTCCCAGGATTAGAACTACTGGATCAAAGCCATGTGTATCTTGATGGTTCCTGTTATATATAAAATTTATTAAAACAAGTTACATTGCATCATCAATGAATAAGCGCTCCAGCAATGAATAAGGTTCACTGCAAACTCACTAGCATTGAGTATCATCATTACATTTTTTTTTGATAATTAAAATGGCATTTCAAACAAATATATTTTCTAAAGAAGGGTCTCCAATTCTAAATATTTCTGTTCAATTCAGTTTTGCAACACTCATTAAAATTTTACACTGGTGAATGTGAAATTATGAGGTATCCATTACCTCATACCATTTACCACAGTATAAACGAAGGTTGCATATATATTTAGTTGGACCTGGCCAGAAAAGAATGGCAGGGAGAGGGCTCCTCTCCTTCTGAGTCCAGGAATTGTGAGAAAAGAGACTATGGAAGGAAGCAGTCACATCTGTGTATCCCTATCTCTCCCATCCAGGCTTTGACCAGAGTTGGGGGGTGTGGAGGGCTGTTTGATAAATTGGAGGTAACCCCAAAGGATGTCTCTCTGCAAGGCACCTCCTTACCCACATGGGGTGGTTAGCGCAGTTAAGCTGGTGGTCAGGCAGAAAAAAGATCTGGTTTGCAGTCTTGCGTGTCCCTTGGTTTGTACATGGCATGGACATGGAGTCAAGGAGGAGCATGTCTGCCTGGGCACCTGCCAGTTCAGAAGAAAGAGCATAGCCTGGGCCAGAAACCTGATGGAGATGTGCTTCTCCATTCCAGCCAGAGCCGAGGGAACACTCCATCACCTGGGAGAGGTCACTGTGCCTGGGGAGGACTGAGAATGAATCGATCCTGAAGCCATTAGCTACAAACCATTGCAGCAGATGCCAGCACAAGGCTCAGGGCTGGGACTAGGTTGACCCGCCTCAGCAGACACAAGCCACGTAAATCAAGAACCAACAGGAGACTAGGGTACCCCCTTCTCCCTCCACCCACGCATCAAGTCATGCTGGCCCTTCCCCCATATCTCCACTGCCATCTTAGAAAGAACCAATGAGAGAAGACAAGGGACTGAAATTATAAGCTGGCAACACAGGATGAGTAAAACCTAGTCATCATTCAAATCAATGGATGGATCAGACTAAATTTAAACCACTTAGGACTAAAATTTGTGAATACTTTTTCCTGCTACCCAGCAGGTGGGAAGCTAGTAACAGAGATCCAAATAGTTTTGGAGACTAAAGAAACTTCATTTACAGTGCACGGTTGAGTTGTATTGTGAGCAATTTTAGTGAACCAGCTAAAGGAGTATGATGTCAATTTTTGTAAAACTTCGTATCCGCATATGCATATCTACATAGAGAAATGTTATTGGTGGTAAACTCATCATGGTGAGATTTGGGGTGGTTTTTACTGTGTGTGTGTGTGTGTGTGTGTCCGCGCGTGCACGCCTTTCTTTATTGTTGATGTTGTTTACTATTACTGTATCATTTTTCCAAACTGCAAGGACTGTGATTAGGACTGCAGACAGGTAAAAACCCTGTTTTTGTGTCTCTGACCCCATGTAACTAGTAATCAACGACTTGGCTTCTGACTCTACAGAACCTGCTTGCTTCCCTGTGCTTTGCAGTCTAGGCACCCACCCCCCACCAAGATTCTATAATCTTATACTGATCATGTTGGATTTATGGAAGTGACACATGAATTAAAGACGATCCTCAAGTTGAACAAAACTTCAGTGAAATTTTTTTAAAAGTCTGACATGTTTTTAGATCAGTCTGGGAGAAAAGGAAAGAATATACAAATAATTAATGGTGAGTAGAGGCCCTGCTCCTTTCTTGCTTTAGACATTAAGATTTAGAGAGACACTCATGTTGAAAATGCATAACAGACAAAGTGACAGGTATTTTTTCTCAGCTGCTGTGGATTTTGCCATTAGGAATAAGAATGCTGATAAGATCATACAAATCAGTTATTCCTCAATTCCATTTTTCACCTCAAAAGCCTGAAGGTGTCACTTATCAGTAGATGATGTACCAGGACAGAGCTATGAAAATAGATCAAGTTCTATCCAAAAGTCCCTACTTTTTCCTGATTTCATATGAAATTGCTTCTCATTGCCTTTCTTTCACTTCTGCTTCCTACCAATTTTACAGGTTTTTTCTAATTTAAAATGTTATCTCATGTAGACTGTCTGATTTGATGCTCACCACAACCTTGGGTGCTACCATGATCCTTATTTCAGAGATAAGTAAACAAGGCTCAGAGGTAAAGGCCTGTCTAAGTCCTATCGCTGGCGAGCAGAACAGCCAGGAACAGCTCCTGTGTCTCCCCTCTCCACTCTCACATGGACTACACAGAACCCTGACAGGTGCTGACCTCTGGGGTCCCAGTATTCTCTTAAGAAGCAAAGACAATCCTTGCCATTGGCTCCAATTATTGCAGTTTGAAGACTTGCCTTGAGAAATGCCTGCTGACATACATTCATGACCTCACATGTGTGCCTTCATAGAAAGGAGAAAGTCAGTAGGACTCCTTCTGAGGAGGCAGTGCAGGGATTAACTGCCCTTCATGGACTCCTCCCTTGTCTGTTTTTCCTTCTTCTCCAGCCAAGTCTGTAATCTTAAGAAAAGCAGGCACTGGCCCTAGGGATCCTGCTCTAAAAAATATCAAATCTAATATGAAGTCCCACTGGCCTATGCTCAGCTCCTTTATGAAGGAGAAGCTCTAAGGGGTTTGCTCTTGGCACATGACTGGCTTAGTCAGCACTGTCACGAACAGGAAAAGGGAATGCTGCTTATAATTATTATAATAGTTAGTAACTATTATAATAGCTAAGTCTTCAAAAGTTAAAGATCATCCCAGCTTACCCTTCCCCCTCCCCATGTCCTCAAGTCCACCCTCTACGTCTGCATCTTTATTCCTATCCTGTCCCTAGGTTCTTCGGACCTTTTTTTTTTTTTTTAAGATTCCATATATACGTGTTAGCATACGGTATTTGTTTTTCTCTTTCTGACTTAATTTACTCTGTATGACAGACTGTAGGTCCATCCACCTCACTACAAATAACCCAATTTCGTTTCTTTTTATGGCTGAGTAATATTCCATTGTATATATGTGCCACATCTTCTTTATCCACTCATCTGTCAATGGACACTTAGGTTGCTTCCATGTCCTGGCTATTGTAAATAGTGCTGCAATGAACACTGTGGTACATGACTCTTTTTGAATTATGGTTTTCTCGGGGTATATGCCCAATAGTGGGATTGCTGGGTCATAGAGAGTGGCAATGACATATATACACTACCAAATGTAAAACAGATAGCTAGTGCGAAGCAGCCGCATAGCACAGGGAGATCAGC
Organism: Orcinus orca; assembly: GCF_937001465.1. Classification (NCBI taxonomy): domain Eukaryota; kingdom Metazoa; phylum Chordata; class Mammalia; order Artiodactyla; family Delphinidae; genus Orcinus; species Orcinus orca. The sequence continues at coordinate 41,241,453 of NC_064568.1, read as the reverse complement.
TCGGTGCTTTGTGTCCACCTAGAGGGGTGGGATAAGGAGGGTGGAAGGGAGACGCAAGAGGGAGGGGATATAGGGATATATGTATACGTATAGCTGATTCACTTTGTTATACAGTAGAAACTAACACAACAATGTACAGCAATTATACTCCAATAAAGATGTAAGAAAAAAAAAGTTAAAAATCACTGCACTTGAATCCAGGGATGAGAGAACTGGACATAGACTCTGAAGATCTAGCTTGAACTTTTGCAATTACTTACTAGAGGATTTTAGGCTAATTATTAAATTTCTTTAACGTTCAATCTCCCCATTAGCTATGATGAACAGCACATTGTTATGGGGCCATGGAGAGGGGGTAGTTATTTCTAATGATAATAATCACTATTATCATTATTACCACTATTATTATTATTAGCATTTGGTTTTTAAATAGGTAAGATGATTTTGAAAGTCATATATAACACATAAAATGCAAAATACCTTAAAAGATACAGTAATAATAAAATTAGTATAATATTATTGTTATCATTACCCAACCTGTCTCTTCGAGTTTTGTATTTCTTCCTTCAAATGCTTTCTGAGAGCAACACGCCCACTCTTCACCACCACTCACAACTCTTCTGTTTCCTTTCCCATCCCGGATCATGCTGACTTTGAAAACGGTAGATCTTTCACTCCAGACATCTCCCCCCACAGCATCTCTGATATACCTTTGGAAATACATGCTGAGGAATGTATAGGCTGTTTATCCCATGTGGTTTTATTGAGTAAATGTATAAACCAAGTGGTGTGGGTCACAAGGGGTGATCATGGCTAATTGTGGGGTTGCTTTTTCCTTCTTCTATCACAGAGACAAGGGAAATGGCGACCTCAGTCGATGGGACTGAGACTGTGGGTGAAGCTGCTGGGACCACACCCTATGACTATGAGGGGGCACTGCCATGTGAAAAAAGCAACATCAAGGAGCTGGGGGCTCAGTTCCTGCCCCCACTGTATTCCCTGGTGTTCACGGTTGGTCTGCTGGGCAATGTAGTGGTGGTGGTGATCCTCACAAAATACAACAAGCTCCGGATTATGACCAACATCTACCTGCTCAATCTGGCCATTTCCGACTTGCTCTTCTTATTCACTCTGCCGTTCTGGATTCACTATGTTGGGTGGAATGAGTGGGTTTTTGGCCACCATATGTGTAAGTTGCTCTCTGGGCTCTATTACATGGGCTTGTACAGTGAGATCTTCTTCATCATACTCCTGACCATAGACCGGTATCTGGCCATCGTGCACGCCGTGTTTGCCCTTCGAGCCCGGACGACCACTTTTGGTATCATCACAAGCATCTTCACCTGGGTCCTGGCAGGGTTAGCAGCCCTCCCTGAATTTATCTTCCATGAGTCCCAAGAGGAGTTTGAACAGACTTTCTGCAGTCCTCTTTACCCAAAGAATGGAGAGAATGCCTGGAAGTGCTTCCATGCTCTGAGGTTGAATATCCTGGGTCTCGCTCTGCCTCTGCTCATTATGGCCATCTGCTACTCAGGAATCATTAAAACACTGCTGAGATGCCCCAGTAAAAAAAAATACAAGGCCATCCGGCTCATTTTTGTCATCATGGTGGTCTTCTTTATTTTCTGGACACCCTACAATCTGGTTGTCCTCCTCTCAACTTTTCAAGTGCACCTGGAGACTGAGTGTGAGCAGAGCAGACAGCTGGACCTGGCCATGCTGGTGACGGAGGTGATCGCCTACACCCACTGCTGTGTCAACCCCGTGATCTACGCCTTCGTTGGTGAGAGGTTCCAAAAGCACCTCCGCCACTTTTTCTACAGGCATGTGGCCATCTACATGGGCAAATTCATCCCATTTCTTCCTAGTGAAAAACTGGAAAGAGCCAGCTCTGTCTCCCCGTCAACAGGGGAGCAGGAACTCTCTGCTGTATTTTAGGTCAGATGCAGAACATTGCCTAAAGAAGATGGATGGGGCAGATGAAGCAAACACATCAACCTCTGCACCAGTCCTCTGAACTTCCAGCGCAACACTGAAGTTCTTAAAGACATTAAAATATATACCCAATGGTAGCAGTCTATCTATGCACCCCAGAGGCATTACCAAAGGTCAGCAGCTGGGCAGTGACTTATTGTCAAACCTGAGAAGTAGAGCTTTGCTTGATTCTTTCAAGAGTTACATATATTTTAATGCACCTGAATGTTACACAGTTACTATGTGCAGCTACACACAGGTAAAGCTTTTCATATCTTAAACCTTAACTTCAGCCAGTTATTGATATAAATGAAACATACTTCACAAAATACAATAAATCAATTACATTATCTCTTAATGTGCCTAGTTCTTTCCTTGCTTGATAAAGACTTGTAAAAAATTTATGCATATGTACTCTCAAGCACCATAATGGCATGTCACACCTGTTTTGAATATTCTTAATAATGAACAGATCTCCTATTCACACTGAATGACCACAGTTCCCATGAGCTACTCGATAGAAGAAGAGCAATTTGGTATTTTCAGTATAGAGAATAAAGGCCCTGCTCATAGAAACTTCTCAAGAGTCCTGAAATGTGCAGACACTGTCCTCTTTTACACCAGTCTCACTGTTCATCCAGTAACTGTGCATTAGGTGATACAGACAGGATGCACAAACACTGCCTTAGGTTAAGTGAAGGATGCAAAACTGTGTAGGACAAACACAATCCTTGCCCCCATGAAACTTTCCCTGTATTAGAGGATGTTTAAGACAGAAACAATAACTTTAGCGCAAAGAGGGACACACTCGATGCTACGCCTGGGCCAGGAAGAAAAAGACCATTTCCAGCTGGAATCTGAGGGAGGAAGTGGCTTTTGAGTAGGTCTCTGAAGGAGGGGCAGGATTTAGAAAGGGAGAGGGTTGGGGGGAAGGCACCCGAAGCCAATGTACACCCAATACAAAGGTGAGTGGGGAAGGCACCAACATGTGTGGATGGCAGGGTGAGGTGGGAAGGCTGGGATGGGGGGTGATTTTCAGACAGAGCATCTTGGGCTTTATTGGGAAGGCAAAGGGAACAAAGCAGTCAAAATGGTGTGTCAGGAAGATAAATCTGGTATCACGCAGAGGAAGGAGTAGAGCAGGGGTCCCCAACCCCTGGGCCATGGACCGATACCAGTCCACGGCCTGTTAGGAACCAGGCTGCAAGCAGGAGGTGAGCAGCTCCGCATCGCTCACGTTACTGCCTGAACCACCCCTCCCCCTCCCCCCACCACTGGTCCATAGGAAAATTGTCTTCCATGAAACCCGTCCCTCGTGCCAACAAGGTTGGGGACCACTGGAGTAGAGGCCCCAGAACCGGGCAGGGAGGTAAGTTAGGAGACAAATGCAAGTGTGGAGGCAAGGAAAGATTAATGGCTGGTCAAGAGAGGTGCCAAGAGCATGCCAAGAAGAATGTGGCCGAGACAGTATGAAGGAAGAGTTAAAGCATCAGGAGCAGTATATGGTTGATTGAAAAAAACAAAGGGCAAAACAGAATGTATGTTTTTAAAAAAAAAAAGAGGAGACACTTTTTTCATTGTGCTTAGATGCACTGACCATCCTCTTTAAGGATACAAAAGAAAGAAGTAACAGAGGTCATCTTTAGGGAGGGGCGTGCGTAGAGAATAGAAGGAGGGATCTTTCTCTGAATACCCTTCTGCGTCTTTTAGATTTTGAAACATGGAAACACACTTTTCAAAAAATAAACAGCACTTTAGATTATACAAAAAAATAAAAGGCTAGACTACTACTCAGATGTGGTATCCATTCTAGCCATAAAGAGATTAGAAGCCCTCTGCCATGAATTAACTCTGTGACCTGGTTAGATTATCTCTAACCCCCCTTACAGTCCACGTAAACTCTGATCTTCCTAAAGTTTTAGGAGCTGGATGCTCAAAGTCTACAAAATATATTGTAAAAAAAAAGGAGGTTGGGGCCTGATAGACAATTCCACAGCATCACCTCTTACTGGCCATGAGACCAAGTGCATTTTCCATCGTTCATTAAGGTATACTCAAGTTTCATGTGTTCATTCATCCATCTGGTCACTTATCACTCATTCATTCAGTAAACATTTGCTAAGCACCTGTCATGTTCTCAGCTAAGTCCCTCAGGAAGCTCACTGTAGGACTGAATTGGACACTGTTCTGTCCTACACTGCCCAAGATCAAAATCATGTCTTAAAAAGAAAACTGCCAATACCTAAATTCAACCCAAATGAGAGAGACTTCCAATGTGAAGACCAGAAAACATTCCATTTCCAGAACATTTCACATCCTAATCAGATGCTTGGAGAAGGGATGTACCTGCTCTTGGCCTTCCATGCCATCCAGCCTCGACCGCTAGTGAGTGGCCTTAATTTTTCTTACTTTCACCCCTGTCTGAAAGGTCTTACCTCAATCCAACCCTACATGGGCAGCACAGGATGTGAACTTTGGAACACTAAACCACGCAACACGAATCTCAATTTGGTTAGGAAACTTTGAAGTTACTTTTTCTCTTTTTTGTGGTTCAGCCAAAATGTAAATAAAGCAATCATTTAAAAACTATACATCACTGGTTCTCTCTTGCATTGAGAAGTACTGTTTGCCCTTAGGTAATCACAAGTGCAGGATATAGGTGCTAGTTCATACTCCCCTGATCCCTGAAAGCTTTTAGGAGCTCTGTGACCGACACAAAACTGCACATAACCAAATCACAGATTCAGTGTGCTCCCCAGCCCCATGCTGTCCGATGGAACCATCTACAGCGATAGAAAAGTTCTACATCTGTGTTGTCCAATCTAATCACCACTGATCGTATGCAGCTATTGAGCACCTGAAATGTGGCTAGCGAGACTGAGGAACTGAATTTTTCACTCCAATTCAATTTTAATTGAAATGGCTAACATGTGGCTAGCGGCTACTGCATGTGGTTAGTGGTACAGCACTAGCCCCTTCAAACTTGCCTCTTCATATCAACTCTGCCTATGCATCAAGCTTTCTGTAGTCAGCAATCATGTCTTGAACACTGTGCAACAGGCTGAGGAAAATGCCAGTGATGTAAAGATGAATAAGATTCATTTCTAGAAAACTTACCATTCAGTGGAAAAGATCCATCTGACTCAAATGACTATAATGAAATGTGACAGGTGCCCAAAGGCCCTCAGCAGAAAGTTGAATGAAGAAAGTTACACAGAGAAAGTGACATTCTGCTTAGGTTGGGTTCCCCCAAAAGCAGTTCCTGAGCAAGAAGTGGAGAGCAAAGAGTTCATTTGAAAGGAAACTCCAGGAGGGAGTGGGGAAGTACAACAGAAGAGGAAGATGCCAACAAAGGGTACATTACGAAGTACCTTCCACTGAGGGGTGACTGGAGCTCAAAACCACTAGAAAACTCTAGGAAACAGTGTAACTCACACTCCTCAGTTATTCCATTCGAGGGGGAAGACAGCTGGGGTATTAACACTCCACTCCTGTTGGTCACTGGCTGATTGGTGCTTAATTCCTCAGGATTTCCAGCCTGCCTGGTTCTCAAGAGGCCTTCCAGCTTGAGGAAAGCTCCCCAGCAACAAGATGCAGATACTGGATGTTGTACGCCAGCTAGGCACACTCAGTTAAGGCTTGAGGGATAAAGCATTTGCTCCATGTTTGAACAACTTTTTCATGAACCAAAGGGTGGAAGTGAGAGCAGTGTCTGCACTAGAGAGAGTCTGCTGCGGTGAAAACTAGGGTGACCTTGACAGTGGCAGGTGACCTTGAACACACCTCAGTGTTGACTTCCCTGCTGCTCTTTTTTGTTGAGCATCATAATCTGCTGGTTTAAAAAGTATGATCCTTTTCCAGCTGGAGTTTCTGAGGTCTTCAGAATTCCAAGGCTAAAATTCTAAAGTCTTCACATCTTCTGGACAAAGCAGGTTTATGTCCTCCACAGGCTATGGGCTTTCAATCACTGAGATTTTCTTCCCTTTCTGCCCAGATAAATCCCCAGTATAGTTAAGGTCACCATTTCTCTTTCTCTATTCACGGATCTAATCCAAGGGTCAGTGAACTGTGACCCATGGGCCAAATGCAGCCCACTGCCTGCCCTGTAAATGGAGTTTCACTGGAGCACAGCCATGCTTGTTTGTTTATGAACTGTCTGGCTGCTTTTGTGTTACAACAGAGTTGAGTAATTGTGACAGAGACCGTACAGCCCACAAATCCTCAAGTATTTACTTTCGCATCTTTACAGAAGTTTCCTGATCCCTAATAATCCATGCCCTACAGGATGGGGGCTCTGATATGCATAGCCATGATGAGGGAGACCAGATTTGGTGGGGGCAGGGGGAAACTAAGGATGTGAGGTCTGTGGACAAGCTGCTTAAATCCCCAGGTTAGTTCTAGCTTGACCCTGGATGCAGTTCTAAACAACCAAAATAGGGCTAGATTGTGTAGTAGTCAAATGCTGCTCACTAATGCAAAATGCTATCAGTCTGTACCAACATAGCACATTGGAAGTTTCAACTGGGGCAGCCGGACCCCACAGATGCTGTATTCCAAACTAGGGCTATACACAGAATTGACACAGGAATTGTTAAAACACATTTCACAACTCTTGAGACCCCTCACCTATACTGGGGACAAAGAGATTGGACTGTGAAAATTAGGGAGATACTTGAATAGGAGCTGTTTGTCGAGGGCTGCTGGTGCCACCTCTACACCGGGGATGGGAGGAAGGAAGTCACGGTGGGTGTGGTCTCTCACCTCAAGCCTGATAAGAGCGATGCCAGTGGGACCACCCGAGAGCTTGATACAACTCATTGAGGTTAAAGAAGACCTGACTCTCACCCAGGAAATCAGGAGAACAGAGACAGGCCAGCCAGCTGCTTTGCGGGTGGAGTAGACAAAAACTGCCACTACTCGGGGATGGATCTATGCTTTCAGAGTTGATTTTGGCAAAGAACGTGGGATTCTTTTCCATGGACCAGATGAGAAAGAGCTGAATGGGGGATTTCTAACCTTGCCAAAGAAGACTGCCTGGATGGAGCTTGTCTGTAGGATGAGAAAAATGTGTGCAGTGGACCGCCGAAACAGCAGGGTATCCCTGTTAGGTTGAATATGAATATTCCCAGGGATGTCTCCAATTACTCTACAAAAGCAGTCCTTGAGAGAAAGAATCAACTTTTACACCTGCTGGTCCCAGGGGTGGAGCTGGAGGTGAAGTCATCATTTTATGACAGGGCCACTCAAGCAAAAACTTTCCTTCCTTTCCCAGTGCCTACCAGTCAGGGGACTAGAAACCATGCTTAGCAAGTAGGGGAAGAAGTAGAAATGCCAGGGAAGACGAGAGACAAGTAGGACAGCACCCCTCACTCCTCTCTCCTGAACGTGGTTCATCCCTCAGCCAGCTGGGAGGTGGCGGGAAGATTTAAATGTCAAATCAAGTTGAGTTTTGATATTCTTATGGGGATCAACCCTTCAATTTCTGAATTGAAACTCTCTCCTTTTAGTGAGTTCAAATGATCATGGGACTTTTTTGTACCTAAGCGTGATGATAAAAGTCATGGGACTGCCCTACTTTTCACTGTGGCTGGAAGAACTTCAGCCTTTAATTCATTCTGAAGAGATGTGAGACACAAAAGTAGATTCTTTCTGTTCATACCTCATAAGCCCTGTTGGTTCAACGTACTGGTGGCAAATTCAAAGCCACCAAATTTCAGCTCTTGAGGTCCACAGATGGCTTACATGAATTTGCAGGACTGTCCTGCAGGACTTATATGGATGTCAGAGCCCCAGATTCTGGCTGAGAAATTAGGCAGAGGGGAAAAAAAGCAATGATATTTAATATAGAGAGAGATATAAATATACATACGGATATTAATATGGGCTTGAATAGAGACATACTTATTAATGCCTGTAAAATTCTACATACCTAGATTTTGCCTATTTTCAAAGTTAACCTTCCCAGGCTAAGCAAGAGCTAGTCCACTGGCCACTTCCCAATGCCATAAGAAGAGTGGTTGCCTCTTGCAATCTAGACTTTCTGAACTGAGAAAAGCCTCTCAGTTTTCAGATAGGACAAGATTCTTCCTTGCTTAGTTTGGGTCCTGGGAAATTGACCCCAAGCCTAAGACTGTCCCTTGCTAACACCTGCTTCAGTTACAGGTGTAGTGGGAAATGTGAACACAAGGGGGCCTCTGCACGCTAGAGCTGCAGCTAGCCCTGTGCAGTCATTCAAGAAAATAGTGAAACAGAAAATATGCCCATATGCTAGGTGGGAGGTGAGGTTTTGATGATATCCCAGCACGAAATCAGGAATGCCTATATCTGATCCTGTCCAACTGGGTTGCAAAACTCTAGGGGATGTCATTTATATCCCTAGGAATTGTGCAATACAGTGGCCACAGGAGGGAGGAACAGAAGATAGGAAACACGGTTTCACTTTGTTAGTACCAGGGCTTAATTCCTAGTTCCCTGGTGTAGGGCTTTGGTAAAGCTGGTTATAGTTCAAAGCCTATGAAATTACCTTATCTCCTCTTAAACAAAAATTCACATCTAATTCCAGAGGGCCACACACAAGCAATGGGTAGGCTGAAAACATGTGCCATCAGAAGAGAGATGCAGGATGGCAGAACCTGACTCCATGGGGCCCACCCTGATTCCACATACTGCTGCTTGGAGGGTGGAAATAGACTAGACTTGCTAGTGCATATGTGGGACTTTTTAACACACAAAAGCCCCAATTGCTAATAAGTGTGTCCCAATCCATTTTCTGAAATCTGTAAATCAGAACAGCCACTCCTCTGACCCAGGACAAGTGAGAATGGACAGATGGACAGATGTTCTGCTCACCCTACTGTTGTTCAATCAGGATGCTGTTCATCAGTCGAACCCCAACTGGTCACACTTACTGAACATCTATAATCGTCCTTGTCTTTATGCAGGGAGGTAAAGGGGATGGTAAAAGAAAAACATGGTTGCTAGCCTCAAGAAGATGAGAATTTATCAAATTAGGGAGTGTGTGGGACATTCTGCTGCCCCACCCAGATCCACTCTCCGCCCTGCTCTGCCCTGCTCTGTGCCTGAAAAGCTGCCCTGTATGGACCACACCAGTTTTCTCCCTTGTTCTCTGGCCTAGGTCCATGCGGAGACTGGAAGAAGGGAGGAGAGTGAGATCAGAGTATTTATTCCCCCAGCCCCCTCCCTGCAGCAGCACTGGGGGCCGATAAAACAGCAGGTCCCATCTCTGAGTTCTGGACCTTGCCACATCCTCCCACCCCCAGCCCCTTTCAACCTAGGGCTGGTAATAAACTCTGTTACTCATCTCAGGGGACTGCATTCTCCCTCCACCCTGCTATCATCTTTGTATATGGTCCCTTGATTAAACTCTCCTCAGACTGCCCAATTAGAGTGTGTCATTTCCTGCTGGGACCCTGAGTGACATGAGGAGACAATATATGGCACAGGAAAACAAGTTGGCAACAAAAGAAAAAATATGGAAACTGTCAAGTAAGTGTTCAGGGAAGCCCTCCTGAAAGAGGAGGGGTGAGGATGGGTCCTAAGGACAGGAAACGACACCTCTGAGGAAAGCTGTAGGAAGGGGTTATACAAAGGTAGAGTTGAAAATGAACAGAGGATGTTCAGGGAATAGAGACTAACAGTCGATGTGGAGGGGAGAAATCAGCAGGGGAAGAAGCAAGGGCACTTTGATGCCTGAATTAAGAACGTGCCAAGGGTTTGGATGTACCCTATTGGCAACGGGAAGTAACACTGCTATAGATACAAACCAGGGCGGGGTGGGGGTGGGGGGGTGCTTGGTTCATAATGATTCCTACAGTGGCCATCACCACGCTCCTCTTGACTTGTTTGATCCAAGAGTGATAGATCCTAGCCTGACCTAAGCTAAGCCAACTGGAATTTGAAAACTCAAATGAAGACACATAGAGATGGATGGGTGGCATTGATTGATCCTGTGGCTGTGGCCTAGACAGGGGCTCCATGACCTCCTCCTGAGGTCCTTCTCACATTCTGTGAGCTGTCCAAACCACGTGCAGTCATTCTTGGCTGAAGTTGGGGTCGTTTATAAATCAAGATAAACTGATGTGGAAATGAGTGCTAGAAAGCAGGCTGCAGGCATCAGACTTCCAGGGAAATGAGACTCACATCCATATCCCAGAATGGGAAAATACCAGCCCATGGGATAGAGCAATCGAACAATTAGTCAGGCTATCACGTTGTACTATGTGCCCACTGAGGACAGAGCCTGGCCAGGGGTGAGGGCAGGTGGCAGGAAGGTGCTGCCACCTAAAAGGATGAGGGATGCCAGAACCAGAGGGTAGGATGGCTGCTTCCAAAGGCACTGAGCAGCTTAAAGCAAGGGAAAAAAAACCAAACACTCAAATACTGAAGCTTTCATCTTCAAGTTAGAGTGAAACAGAGGCTTTCTGTGACCAAGTCGGGAGGAAAAAAAAAACAACTCTTATTACTTGAAGTTGCCAGGTTACAACTGTTGGAAACCAATTCAGAGCCCGAATTGGCAGGTGTCTTAATTATAATATGAGTTGAATTCACACATTTGCCAAAAAGCATGTATGAATGTTAAGGCATTAATTGAGACAGACCAAGAACCAGTGGGAATGGGACTATCTGGATGGACACAGAGAACCTGGGAAACCCTGATCCTCATTGCTCTCTGGCACACTCTCATCTATACCTTTCTTTCCGAAGGAAACCATTTTTCCTTAGTATGACAAAGTTAACAGTTCACCCCATGTCCCACTCTTCAAGGCTGCTCACCTAATAAACAGGATTCAAATTCAACATGACCCAGAAGATAAAATGCAGAATCAGAGAAGGGAAGAAAATTCCATAAGGAATTAGAGAAACTGTTCAATACATATTATCAAAAATCTGAGTTTGGATTTTGAGAGTGCTTAATAAAAGTGAGAAGTGAATTTTGGACTCGGCTGAATTTACTGATATGTGCACTCATTAGAAATACTGAACTCGATGGCTAAAGTTCTATGAGTTTGCGACTGGGCCAATACAGACTTAGACCAAATGCTTGTCCATGCTAGGCAAGTGTGAAGGGCCAGGGATCCTCTGGAATAACCTAGAGGAAGACTGAACATTATACTACCTCTATCACGTGGGTTCTGACTAGTCTACTTCACCTCACTCTCCTCCTCTCTAGAGCAGAGAAGACCCTTCTCTCTTTTGTCTTGAAGACAAGATTGGAGAGGGAGGGTCATCTGGAATGGTGGTAGGAGGGGCTATACTGAAATACAATCCTTGACCTCAATGAGTAGGGAGTATATTAAGTGTGAACGTTTTACCCGCCAGAAACAACACGGGTGTGGCCATTATGGAAGCCAACAGGAAAAGGACGGTGATCTGGGCCCAAGGAGTGATCTGACATCCAGAAAACTCTGTGTTCATTCATCATGGGGATCCCAGGCATTAAATCATGTGTTACTTAAGAAAATTTCAAGTACGGCAAAAATCAGACCTGTCCTGATTGCTCTGGTAGAGAATGCAGCCGCTGTCCAAATTCTCAGAAGTGAGTCATTTCACAAAACCAGGGCCTCTTGAATGAAAAGGAAAACACACATCTTTGAGGAAGAGCTTTAAAATATTGCCAGTCATGAAAACCTTTGCCCTAGCCTTTCTCAAGTGGACCCACAGCCAATTTTTCTGGAATAACAGGCACTGGGAAAAGAAATACACTTTTTAGTGGATGCCAGTTGTAAATTACAGTAATTCCAAAAGACCCAAGGAATCACTGAAGTCAGCCTCAGAGTAGGTGCTCATGAGAGTCAGGTGATAGAGTTTTGATGTGATTTTGTATCACTGTGGACTGGATAGAGCCCTGAACCTACCTTGCGATGTTTTCACCAGACCTCAAGTGCAGTGCAGGAAGAAATATACTCAGCGAAGGGTGGGATTCCCACACTGGCTTTCAGAGAGTACAGAAAGGTTACTATGAGAGGATGGTCCAAGTGGAAGCCATTACAGGCATCCTGTCCTCCCAATCAAGACCAGAACACTACCCTATGAGGAAAAGAGCAGAAATCAGCATCCCATCACAGATAAGAAAGGTGCAGACATATCAATTCCTATGATAGTGCCTGCTTATAATTCTCCAGTTGGCTGACATAAAAAACCAGTGGGTCTTAGAGAAGAACAGTGGAATATTACAACTAAATCAGATAGTGCCTTTAACTGTATGTGTTCTTTTAAGTTTGGTTCTGTTGCTGAAGCGAATCGTTATAGTCCTGGTAATTAGCATGTAGATATTCATCTAGAATAGGGGCTGTCAAATATTTCTGAAGGACAAGTTGCTGCATTGTGTTGGTTATCTATGGCTGCATAACAAATTACCCCAAAACACAGGGGCTTAAAACAACAGCACTCATTTATTATTTCAGGGTCAGGAATTTGGACACGGCACAATGGGAACAGCTTGGATCCGCTCCATGATGTCTGGGTCCTCAGTCAGAAGACTCAAAGGCTGCAGCTGGAACCATCTGAAGGCTCACTCACTCGTAGGTCTGGCAGCTGATGGCGGCTTCCACTGGCTTAGGGTCTAACTGGAGCTGCTGGCCAGAACACCCACATGTGCTCTCTCCATGTGACTTGGGTTTCCTCACAACATGGTGACTAGATTCCAACGGCAAACATCCCAGGAGAGAGTGAGCCAGGCAGAAGCTGTCCCCTCTTTCTAAACTGGCCTCATGAGTCACAAAGCATCACTTCCAGCCCACATTCTAGGGGAGGATGATTAGCCTTGAAGGGAAGTATGCTAAAGAATGTGTACATATGTTTTCAAATTGCCACATATACCTTTATTCCACCAATAAAGGAATATCAATAACTGAGGGGTCTTTTGGATGGTGGAGCGGCATATACCATATTTGTGTGTTCTGCTCTACCTAATTACTGGGTTACCCCTAAAACTTCCATTTTTGGGGTCCAGAGCAAGAGAAAGTTCTAAAGATAACCAGGGGTGTAAGTCTAGTGGCTTTGTCACCACTGTGACAACCCATCAGGTGAAATGCTGTGGGCAGTGTACAGAGCATATCAGGATACTGTGTGGAGCCTGCAGCCAGCCTTGAATGAACATGGCAGCAGCTCCTAGGAGAGTGGAGTAAGGCCATGTCCCCAACTGCAAGAAAGAACTCCTGGACTGCTACTGGACTCCAGGGGAGACTAAGAGTTTTTGACTACAGGACACCAGGTTGCCATGACACTCAAGTTGTTTATTTTGAACTGCCATCTGACCCACTTAGCAACAAAGCAGGGAGACCTATAAATACTGCCTCGTAAAGTGGAAGTGATGTATACAGGATCTAATCCAAGCAGGCGCTGAAGGAAATGTGGGCAGGTTGCTCACACCCATAGCATCCCTAACCCCAACAACCTGCCACCACCGTCCCTCAATCTGGACCTGTGACCTCACACGGGGTGTCCCCTCTGACTGGCTGACTTAGGATGGAAACTCTTATTCCTGGGCCATCTATTCCTAGAGACGGCCCTGCACTTTGCTTGAATGAGCATGAAGTAAACTGCGTCAGTCACGGGCCCTCTTGGGGTAGCCCTAAAGGACAGTAAAGGAGAACACGCCTCCCAGGTGGTAGAATTCGATGAGTTTACGATATCACCCACTTTGCCTGGAAGGAGAGATTATCTAGGGTCAGAATCTACACCTATTCCTAGACAGTAGCTTACGATCTGGCCAAATGTTGAAAAAGGAAGGAATAAGATTTAAAACTTCTGGTCAAGAAAGTATGGAGGACCATGTCAATTGATGTCTTGGAATGAGCTCCAAACCTAAAAATATTCATATCTCATGTAAACGCTCAACAAAAGGCTCTCATAGTGGAAGCGGCTCTGATAATATGGTGTGCTGGTTGCTCTCCCTATAGCAGCCAGATGATTTACCACGGGCTCATGAACAAAGTAAACAATGGTACAGGGAAGGAGACAAAGCACAGACTTAAAAGCGCGGACTTCTACTGGTTGAGGCTATCGTGGTTTCTACCTTGGCTGTATGCCAATTTTCCTTCAGGAAAAATCAACCAATTTGATTGACTGATAAAACTACAATATGGCAGCCTGCTCAGAGCAGACCAGCCAGCTTCCAGATGCATCGAGGAGGGGGATGGGATTTGCCCTCAGTGGACTAAATATTCTATAATTGAACTGCTTCCCTTACTCGTTGTGCCTCTGCTAACTCCATCTATCCCCACACCTTCTGAAGGCCTTATACATCATCACAGCATCCTAACCGCAGGCAAGGAGTTTATTTCGCAGCATAAGGTGGAGGGTTTAGGCTGATGCCCGATGTGGCATCTTGGCCTTGGTTCTGGTATGAACCCACATTCATTTAGAATCAATTGGACCTGTAGAATGGTGGGAAGGCCTACTGGAGAATTTGCTAAGAACGATGAGAAGCAAGCCAGTTGAGCCCTTCAGAACTTTAGCCATTTTTGAGACTCAGGGGTACCAAGTACTGTGGAAGCTGGGATTGAATCTCAAGGCTGAAAACAGGGCAGTTAGTTAAAAGTCTGCAAAAGGAGTAGTTAGATGCCCCACATCCTTCTCCACCCTGCCAGGCCAGGTGACTATCTTACCCATCCCCATAGGAGACACTCGTGTATCTCCAAGAGTAAATAAACCCAAGGTTCTCCGCATTCAGAGGCACACAGTAGAGGGCAGGGGTGAGTGCTGGACTCAAACCAAAGGGATTTAGCACACTGGCTTGTGCCAAATATTGAGACTGCTAGCCCCACTTCAAAAATACCACTTTCAAAAACTCTGCAACCAGGCAGCGGAGGAGATAAGATTCTTCTTTGCAGAAACAAATGACCCCAGAGAAAGATACCTACAGGTTCTGCAGTTCAGGGGTCCCCCAACATAGGGACCAGCTCACTAAACACCTGTGACAAGCCACCAGCGGACAAGTCCTGCCCACTCAGGGCTTCCCGCCAGCTTTGGTATCTCACTCTTAAATATAAATGGAATGCCAAAGACTGCCAGACTCTGAGGACAACTGCCTACATGGAAGACAGCATCTGGAATGAACATCTAGGAGAAAAGGAACTCAAGAGGCAAGAGAAATATGGGGGCATGAAAAAACCAAAAAAAACCCCACCAAACATGTAATCAATTCTCAGAGAGATAAAGAAAAGTATGGCTCCCGGAAGAAAGCAGAAAAGGGAAAGAGAGAGAGAACACTCAGAAAAGAGGAAAAAACTCTTGGAAATAAAAATATAATTTTAAAGAAAAGTTAACAGAGGGTTTGAAAGATAAAGGTGAACAGAAAAACTAATAGGTAATACACCATAATACAACTTTTATTATTTTCCCAGGAGCTGGTCTAAGAGTTTTATATATATTAACTCATTTAATCCTCATAACAATCCTCTTATGTAGAAATCCCCTCCATAACACATCCTTATGAACTTTCATAACTGCAGGGATAAATAAGTATATTGAGAGCTTTCAAGGAGAAAAAAATGGGCAACAGAAAGGAACAGAAATGGTCCAAACATCGACACAACACTGACTGATAAAAGACAGTGGGGCAGGGCTTCCCTGGTGGCGCAGTGGTTGGGAGTCCGCCTGCCGATGCAAGGGACACGGGTTCGTGCCCCGGTCCGGGAGGATCCCACATGCAGCGGAGCAGCTGGGCCCGTGAGCCATGGCCGCTGAGCCTGCGCGTCCGGAGCCTGTGCTCCGCAGTGGGAGAGGCCACAACAGTGAGAGGCCCGCATACCACAAAAAAAAAAAAAAAAAAAGACAGTGGGGCAGCAGCTGCACGGTTTTGAGAAAACACTACATTCAACCTGGAAATCTATACAGAACCAGAGTTTTGATCAAGTATGAAGGTATAATACGGGTACTTCTAGGCACGAGAGGACTTTAAACTTTTCCTCCAATTTACCCTTTTTCTCAGGAAGAGACAAGAGATATGCTTCAGTAAAATGAGGGGTTAGCAAGAAAGAGGGGGTCCCAGGATCCTTAAAACAGGGTTTAATACAGGTGAGCAGCAAAGGGAACTCCAGGACCCCCAGAGACAGTCCAGATTAGTCTCGAGGATGAAACATAGAACGTGTGGGTTTTGAACATTCTGAAAAATTATCTTTGGGCGATAACTGACAGATCAAACTGGAGCATTTTGGGAAATTGGTGATAGGTGTAAAAACAACTAAGTAGATGGAGGGTGTGGACCCAATAAACTGCAGGAACACAACACACTGGCTTCACAGTGAATACTATTTATCATGGCATGAACACTAATTAGTGATTTAACCAGAAAACAGAAAATAACCAGACTGAGATGTAGAGAAGGGAAGAAGTGTGAGTGAGTTAGTCCTCACCTACAACAACAGGAAATCAATAATAATGCCTAAAACTGGTACACCATGAGGAACCAACATAAGCATATTACTTAACAACATGTAGGTAAGCAGCAAGAGAAATGGCCAGTAGAAATCAAAGTGGTTGCCTGGGAAGAGTGGGCAGAGATGGGGAGAGGTGGAGCAGCAGATGCTATTTCTAATTTCTTTCTTTTCCTGTCCTCTGTAGGCCAGGATCTGATTTTCTTAACTATGCACTCTTATAACCTTCATAAAAACAAATGTAAAATTTTTGATGTTATTATATGAGAAAGTAAGTACAAATAGAAAATAAGAATAGGAGAGTAAGATTAAGCCATACACAGAATCCCTTACTGCATATAAGTAAGGCTCTGACAACTGCAAGAGTTGAGCTCAAACCTGACCATGCCCTCACTTCTTAGTAACCCAAACGAAGAACAAAACACTATCCATAACAGTAACTAAAACATAATTAGATTATCAGAACAATATTAAATTAGAGGCTAATCAACTACGCATTTTTGGTAAATGCTGAATGGTACAACATTGGCTAAAATACCTGGCCACAGCTAAGTCCAAAACTGATGGTCACTATCATAGGAAAAAATTGCTGGGATTTACATAAATCTGATATCTTATTTTAAAATTTAATTATAATTGCAGTTGTATTAGTAAAGGTGAGTGCTCTCATTTTTAAAGATTGACATCATGGTGCAGAGATAGACACTTTTCTGCACTGTCAGCATTCAGCAGCTCCAGTGGTCACCGTGCGGCACATGTAAGATCCTACATAGTTATGGCTTCCAGCCAAGGCTGGTGGAGGAGCAAGGTCTTGTGCTCACTGTACCAGTGTGGGGAAGTGCTCACGGTGATGTTGTCACAGACTCACTAAGCTTTCCTTTCCTTAGCGCTCATGGTAATCGACTAAGGTGACAGTCTCCTCTTCAACTCTTGGAATTAAAGATACCATCACTGATTGATAATGCAATTTCACTATTAGTGCACTGCTTGAAGAGGATGCCTCTGAAGAGCGTTCTTAAAAGCTGACTATTTGCATGGACATAAACACACTAACAAACGTAAGGTAGATAGCTAGTGGGAAGCAGCTGCATGGCACAGGGATATCGGCTCGGTGCTTTGTGACCGCCTGGAGGGGTGGGATAGGGAGGGTGGGAGGGAGGGAGACGCAAGAGGGAAGAGATATGGGAGCATATGTATATGTATAACTGATTCATTTTGTTATAAAGCAGAAACTAACACACCATTGTAAAGCAATTATACCCCAATAAAGATGTTAAAAAAAAAAAAGCTGACTATTTGGACACCTCTTAGGAGCCACTTCCAATCCTCTCAGCCTTTTCTGCTGGGGCGCCTGTCAGCCTCTCACAGGTGCAGCCTGATGGCACCTGGTCTGGGCTCGGACCATGCCTCTCACCACCTACCCCAGGACTCCTCCACTGACACTCAGCACCATGCATGTGCAAGCTGGGAGTGCAGGCGACTTGATGTCCAGGGGGGCAGAGCCTTGACCAATGGAAGATAGGCACTGATGGGGAAATGTGTCTGCCTCCACCCCCAGACAGACAATCCTGAGAAGCATCTCCAAGCTTCCAGCACGCATGGTAGTGGTGTCACAATGCATCCTTGTACTGGCCCTTACTCTTTCCCTGCCTTACTACCCCATCCTTCACCTCCGCTGCCTGAGATCACATACGCTGATGAAGCTGTGGCACATAAACCTTGATCTTGATCTTGAGCTCTGCCTTCTGGGAAACCCAAGTGAAGACAAGGGATTACGATTATCGCCTTCACTTTCAGTTTAAATTTCCAATATTTTCCCATGCTTGTTCCATATAAGCACTTGAGAAAGGGTTGTTCTTAAGCCTTGAATCTAATAATGTGCCATAAGCAATCCGATTGGCATTAAATATTTTAAAAAACTGTCTCAGATTCCACCTGCACCTCAGCTCTCATCACAGGCACACCTCTGGAGTGGAAGGATACCAGGATCTTCACAGCAGTATTGGGCCAGAAATACTTGTGCTTTCAAGATGACTTCTTCAGCGGGTTCCAGTAAATGTTATTTTTCCACAAGCAACTAATGGTTGTTACCAAGTTTTACTGTGCCAGCACTGTTATTTGTGAAGTGCATTAGTCCACTTTCTTTTGGTCAAGCAGCCTTTCTAACACATCAAGGATGCTATGCCATTTGAGCATTTTGGAGAAATGTGTATCAAAGCAGTTTTACTATCTCGTGTATGTCATATAGTTTACCTTTGGCTAAACACTGAATAATACTAGTGGCCGTCTACCTTTTTGCTTATGACCAGCAATTCTGCTACATTATGCAGTGTCATAGGTACTTTCTGAAAACACAACTGAAAGGTGTGAACAAAACACTACATGTTTGTGATCTCTAAACACTCATAGTCTCACCATGTGTTTTCCATTATCAATGACAATTACAGAACATTTTGCATTGCTGATTTTCCATTCAATACGTGTTTTTTCTTTCCTTCAGATTCACTAAGTTGTTATCCGTGTGAGACTTAGAAATTTCTTGACAAGCAAATAAAGTAGAACATAATAGAATTACGTCTGATTTCATGGTGCTCTCAAACTTAAAAAAAAAAAAGCTATCTGGTTGTCTCTGCATGCCCAAATAGCAGGTGCATCGTACACAAAATTTAGGATTGTCAGTAATCCATGTTTTCTAGAAGGATATTTGCATCTAGAATTCACAGCCTGGACATTTCTCAAAATTCTTCAACTTCTGAAAATGGTTGGGAACCTCTAGCAATCTTTTTGACAAGGTTTTTGTTTAAATTTTAGCCTCTGCTTTCAATTGTCTTTTGAAAACAAAGATTGTGCCTTTGTAAAACTATCTTGTGAAGTAGATTGTTTCAAAGTTTGATTAATAAAATAGAATGTTTCCCTTTCCCCTCAACACTTTCTTTTTTAAAAATACCTCATATTCTTTTTTATGTCTGGATCAAAGAAAATTTATCATGGATATTTTCATACATTCTTCTGAAGTTCTTTTAGGAAATTTTTAAGGTGAAAATCTTCACATTTTGCTTTTAATTCATCTTCACAGGATGAGAAGAATTCTCAAATAGAAAACCTTATGGAGGGGCTTCCCTGGTGGTGCAGTGGTTGGGAGTCCGCCTGCCGATGCAGGGGACACAGGTTCGTGCCCCGGTCCGGGAAGATCCCACATGCTGTGGGGAGGCTGGGTCCGTGAGCCATGGCCGCTGAGCCTGCGCATCCGGAGCCTGTGCTCCGCGATGGGAGAGGCAACAGCAGTGAGAGGCCCGCGTAGCACAAAAAAAAAAGAAAAGAAAAGAAAAGAAAACCTTATGGAGGGGCTTCCCTGGTGGCACAGTGGTTAAGAATCCGCCTGCCAAAGCAGGGGACACAGGTTCGACCCCTGGTCCGGGAAGATCCCACATGCCGCGGAGCAACTAAGCCCGTGCGCCACAACTACTGAGCTTGTGCTCTAGAGCCCATGAGCCACAACTACCGAGCCCGCATGCCACAACTACTGAAGCCCACGCGCCTAGATCCCATGCTCCGCAACAAGAGAAGCCACCGCAATGAGAAGCCCACGCACCACAAGGAAGAGTAGCCCCCGCTCGCCGCAACTGGAGGAAGCCCGCGTGCAGCAATGAAGACCCAATGCAGCCAAAAATAAAATAAACAAAATAAATAAATTAACTAAAAACAAACACACAAAAACCTTATGGAAAGATTCTTGGCTAAAATTGAATTAACTAAACTAAGAATCAATTACAGTTCTTAAAGCTTATTTTGTTTAATTTTATGAATAATTCTAGGAAGTCAACTACAAATATCAAAATTATATAACTGACTCTCCATAATCTCTATTCTTTTTTCTGTTCTACCTTTTAATGTTATTTATATGTTTATAAACATTTCTCAGCCTAAAACTGACACAATGTACTTCCTAGTATCCAAATAAAACAAATTCTCCCTGATTTCTTGTTTTAACTCCAGTTTAATTTTTCTATTTATTTAACTATTTGAAACATCTTAATTTTTGTACATAAAATTGACAGCTTATTACCATCAGTTTTTGCAGCATCTTACTCTTGCAATATTCAATGTACATTTATATTTCAACCAGTTGATAGAATTTCAACATATAAAGCACATAAAGAGATTTTTCACTCTATGTTACTTCCAAATGCTTATGTATGTCTGGAACTGAATTCAATTATTTATAATAAACTTGTTCTTGTGTTTCACACATTTATATGATGGGGATCTGCACGATCACATGACCATTGATCATGCAAAAGTTCAGAAATCCCAAAACTAACATTGATGCAGGCAAATAGCTTTTTGCCCTTACAATGACTAAGGTCAAAGTTGAAGCCAAGGGGCTTCCCTGGTGGCGCAGTGG
The DNA here is from genome assembly GCF_937001465.1 of Orcinus orca. Taxonomy (NCBI): domain Eukaryota; kingdom Metazoa; phylum Chordata; class Mammalia; order Artiodactyla; family Delphinidae; genus Orcinus; species Orcinus orca. The sequence goes on along the minus strand of NC_064568.1, from coordinate 41,220,675 downwards.
TTGAGAATCTGCCTGCCAATGCAGGGGACACGGGTTCGATCCCTGGTCTGGGAAGATCCCACATGCCGCGGAGCAACTAGGCCCGTGAGCCACAACTACTGAGCCTGTGCGTCTGGAGCTTGTGCTCCACAACAAGAGAGGCTGCAACAGTGAGAGGCCCACGCACCGCGATGAAGAGTGGCCCCCGCTCACCGCAACTAGAGAAAGCCCATGCACAGAAACGAAGACCCAACACAGCCAAAAATAAATAAATAAATAAAATTTTAAAAAAAATTGGATAAAAAAAAAAGCTGAAGCCAAAATTAGATTCTTTTAACCATATTTTTTACCTGCCTCATATTATCTCAACCACATTTTTGAATGGCATTGAATTCTTACATCAACTATATCCATACCGGGTACTGGTCCAGAATCTATGTTTTTGTCTCTTGTGACTCACAAGAAGTTAAAACAGAAAAAAAGAGAGCAACATCTGTGTGGTTATTTCCAGAACTATAGATATTTCAGGAAGTCTTATAAGAAGCCTAAAGATACACTGGTGTAATGCTTTTCTTTCTCTTACTGTGCCTGAAAAGTCAATAAATGCTTTTTAAATTATGTAAACTTTTAACTAAGTTACCAGCTGAGACAGCATCTTGAAGATTGTGATGATCTAGCCTCTAAACCAGAGGCAGGAACCACAAGGTGAAGATGGGTGGGGAGACGCAGGAGGCTGTGACACATCTCATGTTTTTACCTAATGATCCACTCACAAATGTTTCCTGTCCTCACACCGTTAAGCTCCACTGATCTCAAGGTTTTAGCGCCCAAGTGACCCAAAAAAGTTCTTAAGGAAACTGAGAATGCCACCTGACCCCACTGTCATTTCCTTACACAATTAGAGAAATGGTGAACAAAAGAAAGAATTTTTTAAAAAATACATACAAATATATATATTCTGGAAGAGTATATATCACATATGAAACGTAGGGGAATGTTTTATGCATCACCTTATACTGTTATACCCAAAAGTAGGAATTAACAGAAACTACCCCAGTCCTATACAGACAGATCTGTGGATGTCTCAAGGGACTGAGGAATGACAGACTGGGCCACCTCAAAGGACTCCATCCATGCAGGTGGTGGCCACAGGAAAGGGAACCTGAAATAGTAGTGGAGGACGGGGGTCTTAAAAACCAGCTGCAAAAATATGTATTGTCCCTGCCTGTAGTTCTCGTCCCTCTTTACTTCTCCCAGTATTGTGTATGAGTTACATTGGTTATGGTTAAGTTTAACATTTGGTTCATAGGTTACAGATTATCAGTTGGGCTTAAGCGAAACCCCAATAGAAACTCACATCACTGGGAGAGCACAGGCTTGGATGACAGTGAACTCAAGTACTCATTTCTAGATGCAGCAGTTGTTGATCACTTTAGGCTCTTCTCCAAAACACACATTAACATACATAATTTTACATTTGTGGGATCATATTATACATGCACATCTGAGGGTATCTTTTTCTTTGTAGTACAGATTTTTGTTTCTCTCCTTTTTTTCCTAAGATGGTCTTTCCATCTCCACTCTTTCCTCTTCTGATATCCCCCAAGTCTCACAAATGACCCATGGTTTCTGTCCTAATGTACCATATCCATACACAGTTGTTTGGGTTTTTCTTTTTTTGCCATTGTTTACAATACACAGTACACTGTTCTTTGCATCTTACTTTTGAATCCCATAATACTTTGTGGAAATTCTTCCTAATCAGCCAGTTTGGCTCTAATTCCTTCTTTTTAATTGCATAATAATATTCTAGGGCACGGATAGGCCATAATTTATTGAACCTTTCTAGTATTCAGAATTAATGGCTTTTCAAAATTTTTCTTTTTTACTTACATATCCTTACATGCCAGTCACTGGTACTTTTATTTCTATGGCATTGGTTCCCAGGCATGGGATTGGTGGGGCACAAGATATGTGTTTTAAATTTGAAAGAACCTGGCAGATTATTTTATAAAACAGTAACAGTAATTTACTTTTTCATAGACAGCATATGAGGAAACCTCTCACTCCTCCTTACTCTTCAACTCATTATACCAGGCACTTCCACTCTTCCTAATGTGTTCTGTATGGTGGACGTAAAGTGATTTTTCACTTTGAGTGTAATTTCTGTGTTTGTGCATATTTGTATATTTTTCAGTCACTTGGATTTGCTCTTCTATGAGCTGCACATTCATTAGATAAGAGAGGAGACACACTCACAAAGACGGGAGGGATGAACAATTATAGATGAATTCTACATACAGCACTATGGCAACTCACTGGAAAACCTTGAAGAAATGGGAGGATGCCTAGAAAATTTTTATGTATCAAAATTCACCCAAAAAGAAGTAGAAAATACAAATGGGCTGATTAACGCAGAAAAATTAGAAAGGTAAATTAATATCTACTTTTTAAAAGATACCAGAACCGGATATTTTCATAGCTAAGTTCTACCTAAACTTTAAAGAAGAGATAATTTCTATGATATTTAAATTATTGTAGCTCATAGAAAACTATGGAAAAATTCCCATTTAATTTTGTGAAGTCAGTCTATTTTTAAAGATAGAGTGCAATTCTCACTTATAAATATATCAATCTCACTTATACATTTGTAAGTAAAAGTCAAAATATTGGGGAATAAAATCTAGCAGTACATCAAAAGAATAATAAACTGTGGTCAAGTGATGGTATCTAAACATGAAAAGATGGTCTGAATCAGGAAATCTATTCTCTTAATGCATTAGATTAACAAATGGCAAAAACCAAATGACTGCATTAATAGATACTGAAAAATTATTTGATAAAAGCTCAGCAATTGGACTTCCCTGGTGGTGTGGTGGTTAAGAATCCGCCTGCCAATGCCAGGGACACGGGTTCAATCCTTGGTCCAGGAAGATCCCACATGCCACAGAGCAACTAAGCCCATGCGCCACAAGTACTGAGCCTGCGCTCTACAGCCCATAAGCCACAACTACTGAGCCCATGTGCCACAACTACTAAAGCCCACGTGCCTAGGGCCCATGCTCTGCAACAAGAGAAGCCACCGCAATGAGAAGCCCGTGCACCGCAACGAAGAGTAGCCCCTGCTCTCTGCAACTAGAGAAAGCCCGCATGCAGCAGTGAAGACCCAACGCAGCCAAAAATAAATAAATAATAAATTTTTTAAAAAAGAAAAAAGCTCAGCAATTATCTCCAAAATGAGGGAAACTGTCATGAAATCTGTTACCAGAAATCCTCAAAAAAAAAAAAAAATCACCCCAAATAGTGAAATATTAAAACTAAGCCAAGGGGGCTTCCCTGGTGGCGCAGTGGTTGAGAATCTGCCTGCCAATGCAGGGGACACGGGTTCGAGCCCTGGTCTGGGAAGATCCCACATGCCGCGGAGCAACTGGGCCCGTGAGCCACAATTACTGAGCCTGCGCATCTGGAGCCTGTGCTCCACAACAAGAGAGGCCGCGATAGTGAGAGGCCTGCGCACCGTGATGAAGAGTGGCCCCCGCTTGCCACAACTAGAGAAAGCCCTCGCACAGAAACGAGGACCAAACACAGCCATAAATAAATAAATTAATAAAAAAATTAAAAGAAAAAAAAACTAAGCCAAGGGCTTCCTGGTGGCGCAGTGGTTGAGAGTCCGCCTGCCGATGCAGGGGACACAGGTTCGTGCCCCGGTCTGGGAGGATCCCACATGCCGGGGAGTGGCTGGGCCCGTGAGCCATGGCCGCTGAGCCTGCACGTCCGGAGCCTGTGCTCCGCAACGGGAGAGGCCACAGCAGTGAGAGGCCCGTGTAACGCAAAAAAAAAAAAAAAAAAAAAAAACCTAAGCCAAATAAGTCAGGCATCATGTATCAATGCCTGCCACCACCATTATAATTTAATATTTTTCAGAGGGTCTAAAAAAACACGAAGAAAAAAGTTGATAAAACTTTGCATGTTCATATACCTAGAAAATCAAAGAGAAAGAAACTTCTGGAACACACAAAAATCAATAGCTTTTCCTTATATTAGTGATATGGCACAAGAATCCAGAAGCTATAAAAGAACAGGTAAACAGGTCTTCCCTGGTGGCGCAGTGGTTGAGAGTCCGCCTGCCGATGCAGGGGACACGGGTTCGTGCCCCGGTCCGGGAAGATCCCACATGCCGCGGAGCGGCTCGGCCCGCGAGCCATGGCCGCTGAGCCTGCGTGTCCGGAGCCTGTGCCCCGCAGCGGGAGAGGCCACAACAGTGAGAGGCCCGCGTACCGCAAAAAAAAAAAAAATTGTTTGGAGAAAATACGTTTGCAACAAAGATGATCAATAAAGTATTGATATCTATAATACACAGAGTTCTTACACATTTGCAAGAAAAAGACAAACAACCCACTAGAAACAAGTGTTGAAAGTCACACCTTGATGAGATAAGGAACTAGACATTATACCACAGAGAGCAGGTTTCCCCTCAAAACTGTTGCTTCTAGCAAAGCAAAGCGTGCCAGGTTAACAATCAGATTGCAACTCTGCTTTCAGCACACTTTAAAAAATAATAATATAAAGGAGAAAGCATATGTACCACCTTTCAAATCCCCTCGCACCACCACCACCTAAAATCGTATGCCCTCAAAATCTAGTCTTATACTTCCTACCAGTCTGTCTTGGTTGTGGAGGAAATAGAAACACAGGCACCCTTTAAGTCTCTGGAGGTGATTTCTGACTCTGGCTTAATAGTACCCCTGTGAATTCCAGTTCACATATGTGGGGACCTGAAATCCTGCTGAGCTGCAGAAGAGGTTCCCCCTGGCCCTGGATGTCCTCAGCACTCTTTATACTCCCGATCTGTAGTGTAGCCCTGAAGGACAGATCACCTGCATTTTGGATGCAGATTTAGGTGGTGTCTGTAGTTTTACCACCAGGCCCCACCCACTAGACTGGGCTGTTTGGATGGAATCAGGACCCTGGGTCAGGACACCCCATTATACCCTGTGTAGAATGCACCACAGGACACTTCTTCAGGTGCAAAACAGCAGCCCAGCCACTCCCCTGTCCAGGCCACTCGCCACTCCCTCCTGTTATGAGTTGATCCACATGTGTTATGACAACTTGGACATTGCCCAGTGACCTGGGCTGAGGTGAACAGCACTGAGTGAAATGTTCAGAGCCCACCAGTTTCTGAGCTGCCTCTTGGTCCCAGCCCATGTATACAGCCTCCATGACCTGTGACTCATACCCTTTCTCCCGGAGGTTGTGTGTGTCTTCTACAGAAAGCACAGCAATCCAAGAGCGACAGTGGAGGGAATGTGTGGAAACAACCAAGAAGCGTTGGTGTGGATGGCTGAGGCATCAACAGTGTCTCTGCCCCAGAGAGAAGGTGGATGTGACAAAAGCAAGGTGGGGAGTCTCTCAGGGAAACTGACAAAGCAACTGTGACACATCCCAGGAGTGAGTGGGCTTGGACGTTAGCAGGGGACAGGGAGATGCAGACTTTCAAAAAGCATGGGGAGAGATGAGCCATGCAGATAATTCAAAACCTGCAAGAAGGAAACTACACTAAACACTTAAAATCAAAGGTTGTTAGTTTCAATCCTTCTATACAAGTTAAGACAAAAAGGCAAAAAAAAAAAAAAAAAAAGGAACAGGTAAGGAGAGGGGATTTCAACACAGGAATCAAAACTGAGGCAGCCGGGGGCTGAGAGAAGGGCAAAGATGTTTTCTGCTAATGGTGCATGATCCTAGCTCCAATCCATGAAGAATCAGGTGGGTTTTTGCGATTTTCTCATAGCTCTCATGGTGCCCACACCAAACATTTAGGAAGCAGTGCTCATGGATGGAGTGCTGAGCTAAGCATCATGGTAGGTACAGGCGAAATGTAAGACCTACTCTCTGCATGAACTACTGGAAGGCACTAAACAGCAGTGCTGACTGGTTTTATGTAGGACCTTTGCTCTTCAGCATGGTGGTCCAGCAACATCCACATCACCTGGGAGTTTATCAGAAAGGCCCAATCTCAAGTCCCACTCCATTCCTTACTGACTCAGAATTTGCATTTTTAGCAAGATTGAGTATGGATGCCGAGTGGACTGAGAAGTGCTGGGGTGGAAGAACTGAAGGTATCCTCAGGGCCCATTTCAAATGCTTCACACATATGAACTCAGGAGGATACATCCACCCTGCCTGTCCTCTCCCCAGCAAACTTCCCTGGGATGTTTTAACTCAGGAAATGGCCCTGGTTGTCAGGTGTGAACTGACCCAGTCAAAGAAACTGGCCTGGGCTACCAAGGCCATTCTGCCATTCAGCTTTTTGGCTGCACTCCAGAAGTGGGCCTGGGGTTTCTGCAAGGGGCCCCAGAATGACCTCACCACACCAGGCCTTTCTTTCCCTTACTCACGTGACCTTCCTGTTGGGGTAAGTATGTGTTTAGGTACAAGTAACATACTTCCCATTAAAGTGCCTGGGACTGTTACTTTTGCTTTTAGGAAACCCATAAAAGGGAAACTTCAACTCAATCCAAAAGAAAGGAATAGCTCATATGTTAAGAATGGCCCTAATCCCTCAGCAAGGGGCTGTTCTCTATGTCCAGAAAGGGGAGATTAATCCATGCACACTTACTGGATGCTCTGTATGAGGCAGATGCAGCCCTCCACACCCCACTCCTCCCACCACCACCCCCGCCCCCAAGAACACCTCTTCCTGAACTTTGCTTCTGCAACTGACCTACACTGAAGAGTGTTTCACTTTAAAATGGCTCTTTGAAGCGCTCTGCTGTATCTAGTCCATGGATCTTATTAAAGAAATTGATTACATTGCCCTAGTAGCTGCCATCATGAGCTCCATGATACACCAGTCAACAGCTACAAAAGAAAATTAGGAGCAAGAGGAAGAAGAAGTTGAAGATACTCTTCTGTGCTCCAGAAGCTCTGGAAGCCAGTCTGTCCACTGTGAAATTTACAGGGACTTTAATTCACTGATGTGGGACTCTCCAAGAAGGAGGTCTGATAGATGGGGCTTTCCAAACTTATTTAACCACCTTTTTCAAGATGGTTTTGTGTAAAACATTTTAGTACAGACTTCACCATGTCCATGTCTTCTCAAATAAGACCTGTGGAAGATACTTCTCTCCTCGAATCCAATACCAAGAATGGCTATGTGTCTCCTGTGGAACTACCCTGCCTGAGAATTTGAAATGAAATGTGTTTTACTCTTCATTGGCTGCTGGGGCTGAGGGCAAGATGTCGGAAGGCCTCCAGCAAGTGTACCGAAACTTGGAGCATACCCTCTGTGGCCTGACTCACTGGTGTCCACTTGTTTTCCTCCATTTCCTCAACAATTTATCTGAAATGTTTCTCTTGGCCTAGCTCCATTTGTAAGTTGCATTAAATCTTTTTCCAAACAAAAATTCAGAGAGGCTAAGCGACTTGCACAAGGTCACACAGCTTATCAGAGAGGAATCCAAGGTTCAGTCTCAGTTCCGCCTATCTTTGAGGCCTAAGCTCTCCTAGGCCACCTTCCTAGTCCTGTGTGGGCCCATTAAAGTTCTGGGTGTGTTGGTGACACTGGGGGCTGGTAGGAAATGACCGTTATTGAACAGCAATGATTTGGCTTAATCTTTCCTTCTGCCTTTGCTTGTTTCTTACTGCCTAGCCTCCTCCACACCCACCCTTTAGGACCCCTTCCCTACTTTCCAAGACTTTTCATCAGCTCCCCAAGTCCAAGACCCCTAATCTATGACTCACAGCTCCAGCCCACGTACTTCTAGATAACCAGATATAGGAGAACAATGTACTGAGTGGTCAGCACAGACACCAGCCATAATAACAGGGTGACCATTCCAGCTAAGTCTCCCCCACCTTGCACACAACAGAAACCCAGCCACAGGGGTGGCTTGACTAATTATGGCCTTGTCTGACTCACACAAACACCCCAGCTGCTTCATCCAGCTCTCTACTCTGCATCCCTGGAGTGACGTTTTCATCCCCCTGGTTGCCACATGGGCTCCAGATGGCTGGCCTACTGCCAGCCTCATATTTGCATTCTAAACAGGAAGAGAAAAGAAGAATAAATTAAGAGGAGGGGGAAGGGACAGCAAGAATATGAAGGAAGAACAATTTCCCAGGAATCCCTAGCAGATTTCCCCTTTAGTTTCATTGGCCAGGATGGTGCCACACGATCACCTCTAGCTAGAAGGGAGGCTGACCTGAACGTAATCACAGTTAGAAAGGAAGGAAGAGCATGAGGTTGGGGCAGTCAGCTGGTGTGATCTTCCACACCAGAGGCCCCCCCAAATGCTTGAGCTGAGTACAAGATGCAGAAAGCAGGCAGCAGGAACTAGAAGGGGAACCCCAGGGCTGAGAGGGTTGGCAGAGTCATCTAGGGGGTGCATCCAGGGTCACTGTGCTGCACCCCAGGCTCCCCTTCAGATCTGAAGGGCTCATTCCCCCTGGTGCTGGGAGTGCTGCTAACACAGCCACAGCTGTCAGCCTCCTTTGGGCATCACCTCTGCTGAAAAGAGTCACATTCCCTTTCCAGGACAGCCTTCACCCATTGCCTCATCTCTTCATATCTATGAAGGGTCCTTCCAGCTCCAGAGCTCCCCAGGGAGTCAGCTGAGGCCTTTGTTGAGATTGCCCTCTTCTCATCCTACTTCCTGCCTTTCCCTCCCACCTGAGTTATTCCTAGGCACTCCTAATAAACATGTGGCAGGCTAATTTCCCAGGGGCACAGCCTGCACCAGGGAATAAGCCACTTCTTTCTTTTTCAAGTTCAACCTAACAGGTGTGTCTAACAGGTGTGTCTGGTGAATGTGAGTATGGCTGAAGCCCTGAGCCAGGTGCTGGGAATACAGGGGGGCAGTGAATCCAAACAGGAAAAAGCATCAGTCCCCGCCTTTAAGGAGCTCACAGGCTTGTGCAATGGAGCTGGGAAAACAAGCAGCTAAGACACAGGACAAAACAGAGTAAGGCAAATATAAAGTACAATGGATGTTCAGAGGAGGAAGATGTTATCAACGGTCTGGACCGGAGTAGTAAGCGACTAGGAAATCTGTAGGAGCTGCACAGGAGAGGGAGCCTTTGAAATGACCTCTGAGGATGACAGGGCAGAGCCCATGGCAGAGAAGCACTCCAGGCAGGGCCAGCATAAGCAAATGTCCAGAGGGTAGTAACACATCCAGTTTGGCCAGAATGAGAAGTGAAATTGAGCACTAGTTCCAAGTCAGACAGCCGGGACTTGACTCCCAGGTCTGCCTTCTCTGAAAGAGGGGATCAGGCATATTGCTTAACCTCTCACAACCCCGACTTTCTCATCTGCACAATAGTAATTATACATCCCCTTTCCCCAAAGGGCTTTCATGGGGATTGAGTAGCTAAGACATGTAGACCACTACACAGACACCTGGAGAAGCCGGAGGCTCAACTGATACTCTAGTTGTTATCACACAAGCAGAGATATTGAGGAGGCTGTTGTTTAAGCCAGTGGTGCTCAAAGTTAGGTCCCCAGACCAGCAGCATCAGTAACGTATTGTTAGAAAAGCAGTCTGGGGCCCCACTCACCCCAGGCCTACTGAGCCAGAAACTCTCTTGGTGGGCCTGTCAATCTGTGCTTCAGCAAGGACGAGTTGGAGAACCACTGTCAGGAAGGGCTTGGAAACAATGCAAAAAGCCCATTTGGTGAGAGAGACGAATCATTTCCGTAACCTTGCCTTTCACTCCACTTCCTCAGATTCATAATGACATATGCAAAAGAGACACCAGAAGAAGAAACATCCAGGGCAGTGGCCCCCCTTTACTCTTCGTCCCTTAATGTGCAGTACAGAGCAAGAGACAACTTCCCAAATTCCACAGACCGTTAGATCTGGGATGGAGCCCGACATTCTTTTCTTTACTTTTGGAGAAACTGAGGTCCTGAAGGGTCACAAGCCATGGCCAGTGTCTCAGATTCATTGGCAGAGTCAGGACTGAAGCTCAGGCTTCCCAGCTTCAAACTATGATGGTGAAAAAATGGAACTGTTCTGGTCAAAGAGGAAAGTAAATGAGAAAGTAGATCAAAATGATGCCATAGGAGACCTGGGTGAATAATCAAGAGCAACTCAAAACCAGCTAGTGGAGTTAGGAAGCAAAAGGGTTGCATCTACAGTATCATTTTGCAGAATCCCCAACCAAAATTATCAACCCAACATCCACTGTTAAGCCCCATATTCCACCATTATAATTAAGAGCTTTTCATACACGACAAACCAGGCAAGCCAAACCCACTGCTACCTCAAAATAAGAATACATCCATAAGGCTTTAATTATAAAAGGAAGGAAGAGGAGGAGAGGGAAGAAAGAAGCAAGAGACATTTTACAGAGCCATTCAAAAGAAAACTACAGCTCCTAAGTTCTTATATTTAAATGGATCTGTGATGGGGGAAATAACTAAATTGCATAGAGTTGTAAAAACTATCTACTATAAGTTTGAACTTTGTGAAACTACAAAAAAGAAAGATATTCTTGGCAGTTAATGTGTCAGCCTTAATGAAAGGAAGTGGCGAGTCCAGCCTGAGTTAGGGTGGGTCAATGTGCCCTCACTATGTGGCATGCAGAAAGAAGTGAGCAGACAACAACAAAAAATTAAGAATTTAAAAAGAGGAGCCAGACTGAATCAAAGAGATCTTTGGTTGCTCTTAGCTCTGGGTTTTACCAAGATGTGACTGGAGGAGGGGTGAGCAAGGACAGTTTTGTATCTTGTGCCCTAAACAAGCCTGCTGCTCCTACCCACGGGGCAGGCGACAACTGAAATCCACGTGGTGCTCTGCTCACCCAGCCATGATCAGACCAGCACAGGGTGGCACATGTTCTTAACCTCATAAGACCAAATGACAGAATCATGCTGCTGGGTTGCCTTTTAATATTTGTAATTAAGTCTGTTCAAAGTAACTGCTTGGCAACCCATACCTTTAAACAAATGATGGGTTATTTTCAGATAATTTCCTTATTTTCTTTGTAAAGTCCCAAACTCAGAGATCCAACCAACCATTCAGAGTCCCTATCTTGGCGTTGAGACAGAGCAAAGTGAGAATCTCCCCTCGGAGAACAACGTGAGCAGATCTACTTTCAGGAAGAGGCACCAACTACAGTGCAGTCCTTCATAACTCCCCTCATTATTTTTAAAATTTTTATCTTGTTTGTTTCTGCAGCGACTCTTCTCAAGATCTTAGTGATTTTGATGATATATTTGGGGATCTGCTTTCTTGCTTCATTCCATGACACCTCCATGCTCTACGTGACTAGAAACTGTCAGACCGATTCACTTATAGAAACCCTTCCCCAACACTCTTTAAAGGGTGAGCTCTTTAAAGGGTCAAAATTAAACAAGGAGGAATAGTAGTGGCCTCCTCACTTTCACAAGGAATGGGAAAGAAGTGCTGCTCTCTGGGGGAGGAACTGGATTCTAAGAAGTACTAACGAAAGGGAGTTGACTTGTTTGCTGCTGGAAGATTTCTAACCCACACAACTGGACAGTGTGTGGGGGTGAGGCCGGTGCTACATGTGTGCTCAGCATCAGTCACATGGCCCCGGGCTATTCAGGATCTGACCATTCATCTCCACCCCCACTGCTCCCATCCTTAACAAGCCTCGTCATCGTGGGAACTTCGCCTAACTTGTTTCCCTGCCTGTGTCTGCCTTAACAAGCTGTGCTCAATGCAGCGCCAGAGTGATGTGATCCTGTTGAAACATCTGTCCCTCTGCCACCCAGGGCCCTCCAACAGCTCCCCAGCTGATGCCCACTAAAGGGCAAAGCCACACCCCGCCAAGGCCTGCCAGCCCTACACAACATGGCTCCCAACTGTCTCTCTGCCATGGGTCCCTACACACTGCCCTCCCCCTCCCTCTGCTCCAGCTACTCTGGTCCCCTTGCTGTTCCTTTGTGCAAAAGTACTGAAATTTCTTCAGGTCGGACATATATCTAAAAATGGAACTGCTGAATCAGAGCATCTCTACATTTTCTAGATATTGCCAAATTGCTCTACAAATTGGTTTGCCAATTTACATTCCAACCCACATTATGGAAGAGGGCTGGTTTCTCCACATCCTCAGCAACATTGGCATTTTCATCTTTACTAATCAGATAGGTGGGAACGGTTAGCCCAATACTGTTTCAGTTTGCATTTTCTTGATTAGGATGGAAATTTAGCATATTTTCCTGTTTACTGGCCATTTGTATTTCTTATTCTGAAAAGCTGATGGGGGAGACAGGAGATTTTAATAACTCAATTTCTTAGAAAAGTTTATTCGGTTTTTCTATTTTTCATGAGTCAATTTCACCAATGTATAATTTCGAGGAAATTATGCATTTTGTCCAAATTTCCAAATGTATTGGCATAAAGTTGCTCCAGGAGTTCTCTTATGACGGTTATTCTCTGTTCTACTTAGTTTAGTCTTTTGTTGCTGTTGTTGCTAATATTGCTTATTTGTGCCTCTTCTCGTTTTTTTTCCTTCATCCATTTTGCTGGAGGTGGGATCACTTGAGACTGTGAATGGTCTCAGGTCAGGTTTTGCCACCAAATGAGTTATGAACAAAAGTTTTCAGTTTTCAGAATCTTTCGGATTTCAGACCTGTGGACTACAGATTATGGATTGATGCTTTCATTTTCATTCAGCTCTAATTTCTTTGTAATCTTTGTTCTGCTTTCATAATTAACTCATAAGGCATTTAGAAAAGTATTTTTGGTTTTCAAAAACTTGTTTTTTATAATTTATGCAAAGACGGTTTTTAATTTAACAAATTGTGGTCAGAGAATGTGGTCTGTGTGATACCATTTCGTTCTTATTTGCTAATAACTCTATTATGAACTTGGATCTGGTCAGTGTTTATCAAAGTTCTCTATATAGTCTCAGTTCCAGAGCTTCTCTGCTGGTGACTCATGAATGGACTGTGGGTGTTGTAACATATTGATTTCTTCAGCCCTCACGACAGTTGAGCAGGGCCTTCTCATAAGCAACCTTATCTGGGTTTCCTGGAGGGCAGCCCCTTGCCCAGGAAGCTCACGCAGTAGCCTCCACGGGCAGTAAACTCATGACCTCCTTCCAGCCCTTGTGCTCTATGGTAATGTGCTAAGAGCCCAGACAAGGTGACATTCACATCACCAGCCAGCTGCAGAGCTCATGGCTGCCCAGCAAGGACAAGGGGTCTGTGGAACTGATGTTCATATTCCAGGTGCCCAGGAGATGGAGCACAGCCAAGGCCTCTGGTAGAGACTGGGGCCCGGGGAGGCTCAGTGGGGCTCCCAGCTGATGTAGCTGCAGGCAGCAGCGTCAACTCTCTGCTTTACGTATTTCAGTCACTTCTGGCCATTTGTGCCTGATGTACCCTTTTAGTGGCATCCAAACCAGCTGCAGGGGTGACTGTTTTAACAACGTTATGTGTGCTTTGTAAAGTAGAGCTACATCATCTTTTAAACTCTTTACATAACACATTTGATTGCCTTTGATATTCATTTGTATTCCAACATTATAAGAAATTTCAACATTACATTTGTTAATGAAAGAGAACTATTAGATTCTTCACATATAATTAAAACTGTTGCAAAATTTTGTATGGTTGTAAATATTGTGTTTTAATTTTGACTAAAAAATTATTATTTATGTGAATAAAGTTTCTCATTTATTGTGATTATCAAGAATTTGAAATTATTGTCATCAGAAATCTTGATCTGGAATGTGTCCAGCAGTTTCACACATAAAATATGATAATGGCTTATGTTTGTGGGAGCAACTTTATTTCTTATTTAAAAAATGGGAAAATAGGGCTTCCCTGGTGGCGCAGTGGTTGAGAGTCCGCCTGCTGATGCAGGGGATACGGGTTCGTGCCCTGGTCCGGGAAGATCCCATATGCCGCGGAGCGGCTGGGCCCGTGAGCCATGGCCGCTGAGCCTGCACGTCCGGAGCCTGTGCTCCGCAACGGGAGAGGCCACAACAGTGAGAGGCCCGCGTACCGCAAAAAAAAAAAAAAAAGGGAAAATATTTTATTTGTAAAATTTATTTAAAAACCAATGTTAATATTATATATTATGAATTTTACACCTTATTATAATTATAATACTAATAAAATGAAAGTTACTTTCTTAATAGATCATTCCTTTAATAGTATGTAGTCTTCTTCTTTCCCAAATTGAGGATTTTGCCTTAAATTCTATTTTGATATTATATCTCAGTGTTCTTTTGACTAACTGTTTTACAGAATAACTCTTTCCAACCCCTTTATTTTCAGTCTACATGGTGTTCTTATAGGAGTTCTTGTATAAGCAGTGAGTGATAATTTGCTTTCAACAAATGATCTTAATCCATTTACTTTTTACTTCTTTTGCGGCTACTGATATAATCTGACTTACTTTAGCCATTCTGCTTTATTTTCTCTTTACCAACTTTCTTCCTTTATTTCTTTCTTAAATCTCTTTCCCTGTCTTTAGTCCCCTGCTACTTTGGAGCCTATAGATTATAGTCAATTCTCTTCACAGTTACTCTTTATTTTTTTAAGCATCCATATTTAATTATAGATTTTTCTAACAGATTCTGAAGTTATTTAATATTTCTATCTTCCTCCTAAACACAACGTGGAGTTTTGCTCGCTTTACCCATTGGACATCACCTCCCTACTACCTAGTCATTCCTGCTTGGAGGCTTGTTTTTGGTTTTTTCACATTTTTAAACAACAAAAACAAAAACTTTTCTTCCATCAGTCTTGAAATTTACCAATATATTTTTATCAGTTTCTATCTTACAGCAGTTTTTTTATATCCCATGGTTTCCTTCCAAGTTCACTTCTCTTCTTGTTAGAGCATATTTTGGGGAGATAGTTCTTTTATTGAGTGTCTATAGACAATGGAATTCCCTAATCCTTGTATGTCTTAAGATCTTTTTCATTTGTCTTCATTCTTGAATGACAAATTAGCAGGCTATAAAATCTCTAGGTTGACAGTCATTTTCCTTAAATACTTTGATGACAGTACTTTGTCATCTGGCATAAAAACAGTCTTTTCTCTTTGACATCTTTGAAGTTTCTCTGTAACACTGATGTGCTGCAGTTTCACAATAATATATTTAAGCATATCTTGGCTCCATCTCCATTCAAGATATGCCTAGCCATATGACTGTGAACCACTTAATATATTTATTTTAAAGTACTTTTTCAATTAATTAATAATTAATTTCATCTGGAGTAAATTTGAATCAGTATGATTCAGGACACAACTAACAGAAAAGACAGCCAAAAGAATGGCTTAAACAATTAGGAGAGTTATTATTTCACATAACAAGAGGTCGAGAGGTAAGATAATGTCATGACAATGATCAGTCATACACAATGTTTTAAGATAAAAAATCTACCTGCATCATTAGTTTATTTTACCTTATTCATTCTTATAGCTAATTAAGAAATCATACATGCCCTTTTCATCACAAGTATTTACACTTGCAGAAATCAGAAAAAAAAAGGCTTATTATTACCAAGGGCAACAAATTATCAAGCAAGAGAACCAATTTCACAAACCAGACTTTGATACCTAAAGTTGCATTTCACAGCAGTTATAGTAACATCAAAAGTCCAAGTGTCTTGAAAATCTGTTACAAATGTACTGCAAGGATTATTTTGTATGATAAAAGAAAAAGGTGCTCACAGTTAACAAATTTTCTCACCCTGTTCCTTAACAGACAAAGGAGTAAGACCAATATTCTTAACATATTAAGTGAACGTTTTCAGCTTAATATGTTATTAGAACTGACTCTTGAATGCCTTTATGGTTCAGAACTTCGTCTACCCTCTGCAGCTGCTGCGAGGTAGGGTTGTTGATAGAAAAAGAGAAAGGGAGAGAGACTCTCTTACTTTTGATCTTCCTTAGACAATTTTCAATAGCACTGAGAACTGAAAGGACTGAAAATCTCAAGGTTAAGGACAGGAATTTCATTACGTAAATTTTTGAGCAGGAAAATTTTATGTATATAAAACAGCATTTTACATTAAAAACCATTACATTTTTGGTCCATTATTCCAAGTTGTTACATTTTTGAATTCTGTACCTGTCTTTTAAATCATCTGCTGTCACTCCCAACTTTGTGTCAAATGCTATTCTAATAAAGCATGCTTCTTTACTTTCATATCCCCAATCACATACTGCAATTACCCATTTATTTGTGTGTGTGCTTTTAATTAAAGTTAACTGTAGATTCACATACTTTTAGTTATAAGAAATAATACAGAAAAATCTTATGTACCCCTTACCAGTTTCCTTCATGGGAACATCTTAGAAAGGTATAATACAACATCACAGCCATGATATTGACATCAATACAGTTGAGATACAGAACAATTCCATCTCCAGAAGGAACCCTGGGT
Source organism: Orcinus orca (assembly GCF_937001465.1). Classification (NCBI taxonomy): domain Eukaryota; kingdom Metazoa; phylum Chordata; class Mammalia; order Artiodactyla; family Delphinidae; genus Orcinus; species Orcinus orca. The sequence goes on along the minus strand of NC_064568.1, from coordinate 41,204,318 downwards.
TGCTTTTTTTAGAGCCATACCACTCCCCTCCCTAGCCCTCCTCATCCCTGGCAACTGCTAATCTAATATTCATTTCTAAAATTTTGTAATTTCAAGAATGTTATGTAAATTGAATCATACAGTATGTAACATTTTGAAATGGCTTCTTTCAGTATAATTTCCTTGAGATTCATCTGTGTTGTGGTAACAATAACTTGTTCCTATTTATTACTGAGTAGTATTCTGTGGTGTGGATGTGCCTCAACTTGTTTTAACCAGTCAGCCACTGACAGCCATCTCAGTGGTTTCCAGTTTTTGACTATTATGAATAAAGCCACTATAAACATTCATGTACAGGTTTCTGTTATGAACCTAAGTTTTCATTTCTCTGGAAATCAATGCTTAGAAATTCAGTAGCTGTGTCATACGGTATTTGCATGTTTAATTTTAAGAGACTGCCAACTTATTTTCTGGGATGGCTGTCAAGTTTTACATTCTCACCAGCAATGCAATACGTAAGCACTCTTCTGCATTGTCACCAGCATGTGATTTTAGCCAACCTGATAGATATTTAGTGATAGCTCATCATGACTTAATTTGCATTTCCCTAGTGGAAAGTGATGTTGAACATTTTTTCATGTGCTTTTTGGCCATTTCCACTTTGGTAAAATGTCTGTTCATGTTTTTTTGTCCTTTTTAGGTGGGTTGTTTGTTGGATTTTTAACTGGTGAGTTGAGAGTTCTTTATACGTTCCCTTTGTTGGATATGTGGGTTGCAAATATTTTCTCCACTCTGTAGCTTGCCTTTTTACCTTCTTAAGAGAATATTTTGCAAACTAAAAGCTTTTACCTTGAAGTGCAACTTACCAATTTTTTTCTTTTATGGATCATGTTTTTTGTGTCAAGTCTAAGATCTCTGCCTAATGCTAGATCCCTAAGTTTGTTGTTGTTTTTTTTACAAAAGATGTAAAAAACATTTAAGTCCATGATCCACTTTGAGTTGATTTTTGTATTTTTTTTCTTTCCTAGGATGACTATTTGCTTGAGCACCATTTGTTGAAGAGTTTATTCTTCCTCCAATGAATTACTTTTGTCAACAGTTGGCCATATTTACGTGGGTCTATTTCTGGATTCTCTATTCTGTTCCATTTATCTATGTGAATATATCTCCACTAATTTCACATATTGATTACTGTAGCTATATAATGTCTTAAAATCTAGAATACTAATTCCTCTCCCTTTGTTCTTCATTTTCAAGATTGTTATAGCTATTCTAGTTCCTTTGCCTTTCCATATATAAACTACAGAATAATCTTGCTTATATCTACAAATAATCTTGCTGAGATTTTGAAATGAACTGCATTAAACCTGTATATTAGTTTGGGGATAACTGACAACATTACTATGTTGAGCCTTCTAATTCATGAACATAGTAAGTCTCTGCATTTAGAAAGATCTTTGATTTCTTTAATCAGTGTTTTGTAGTTTTCAGCATAGTCATCCAGTACATGTTTTGTTGGAGCTATACCTAAAGTATTTCATTTTTTGAGCAACTGTAAATTGTGTTGCATTTTTAACTTCTGTGTCCATGTTCACTGCTAGTACATAGAAACACAATTGCTTTTTATTTGCTTATCTTGCATCTCCAACTTTATTGAACTCATTATTTCTGGGAGTTTTCTTTGTAGATTCCTTGAAATTTCCCAGGTAGACAATTATATTATCTGCAAATAGGGACAGTTTATTTCTTACTTTTGGATCTGTATATTTTTGTTTTCTTTTCTTCCCTATTGCACTGGGCAAAAGACTCATTATGATGGTGAATAAGAGTGGTAAAAGTGCACATTCTTGCCTTGTTCCTGACTTTATGAAGAAAGAATTAAGTCATTCACCATTAAGCATAACCCTACCTGTAGGTTTTTTGTAGCAGAAAGTTATGCTTTATTTCTGGTTTTCTGAGATTTTTTTCATAGATGCATGTTGAATTCTGTTAAACGCTTTTCTGCATCAATTGATACAATCATGTGATTTTCTTCTTTAGCCTTTTAATGTAGTGGATTACATTAACTGATTTTCAAATATTAAGCCAGCCTTGCATCCCTGGAACAAACCTCCCTGGGTCATGTTATATAATTGTTTTTAAATATTGGTGAATTCTATTCATTAATATTTTCTTAAGGATTTTTATGTGTGTAATCATGCGAGATATTGGTCTATAGTTATCTTTTTTTTTTTTTTAGAAGATGTTGGGGGTAGGAGTTTATTAATTAATTTATTTATTTTTGCTGTGCTGGGTCTTCGTATCTATGCAAGGGCTTTCTCTAGTTGTGGCAAGCGGGGGCCACTCTTCATCGCGGTGCGCGGGCCTCTCACTATCGCGGCCTCTCTTGTTGCGGAGCAGAGATCCAGACGCGCGGGCTCAGTAGTTGTGGCTCACGGGCCCAGTTGCTCCGTGGCATGTGGGATCCTCCCAGACCAGGATTCGAACCCATGTTCCCTGCATTAGCAGGCAGATTCTCAACCACTGCGCCACCAGGGAAGCCCCTATCTTTTACTGTATTAACTTTTCCTGATTTTGGTAAAAAGGTAGTTCTAGCTATATTAAATTGTAAGTGTTCCCTCCACTTCTACTTTCTGGGAGCTACTGCATAGAATTGGTTTTAATTCTCCACCGAAACCATACAGACCTGGAAATTTCTTTTTTGGGAATGTTTTAAATTATTAATTTAATTTCCTTAATAGTTGTAAGAATATTCAAATTATCTATTTCGTACTGGGTGAGTTTTGATAGTATGTGCTTTTGAAGAAATCAGTGCATTTCATCTAAGTTATGAAATTTCGGTTTGTAGAACTGTATTATTTTTCCTCTTTGTTGTCAATGTTATTAATCTTTTAGAAGTATCTTTTGTTTCAATGATTTCCTTTATTGTTTTTCTCTTTTCAATTTCATTGATTTCTGCCCTTATTTTTAGTGTTTTCTTACTTTTTCTTGCTTTGGGTTTATTTAACTCTTCTTTTTCTAGCTTTTGGCAGTGGGAGCTTAAATAATTGATATGAAATTTCTATTCTTTTCTAATGTAAGCATTTAGTGCCATAAATTTCTCTCTTGGCACTGCGTTAGCAGTGTCCCACAGATATCGTATTCTCTTTTTAATTTAATTTAATGTATTTTTATTTATTTATTTATTTTAATTTATTTTAGTTTTGGCTACATTGGGTCTTTGTTGCTGCGTGTGGGTTTTCTCTAGTTGTGGCGAGCGGGGGCTACTCGGCTACTCTTCACTACAGTGCACAGGCTTCTCATTGCGGTGGCTTCTCTTGCTGAGGAGCACGGCCTCTAGGCACGCGGCTTCAGCAGTTGTGGCACGCGGGCTCAGTAGTTGTGGCTCGCCGGCTCAGTAGCTGTAGCTTGTGGGCTCTAGAGCGCAAGCTCAGTAGTTGTAGCACAGGAGCTTAGCTGCTTTGCAGCATGTGGGATCTTCCTGGACCAGAGCTTGAACCCATGTCCCCTGAATTGGCAGGCAGATTCTTAACCACTGCGCCACCAGGGAAGCCCCTGAATGTATTTTTTATTTCCTTTAAGACTTCCTTTTTGATGCATGGGATTATTTAGAAGTATGTTGCTTAATTTCCAAATGTTTAGTTTTCCTGTTATCTATTATTAATTTCTATTTGATTCCACTGTGGTCTGAGAACACACTCTGTATTATTTCAACTCTTAAATTTGTTGAGGTTTGTTTTATGGCCTAGGACATAGTCTACCTTCATCTGTGCCCTGTGGTGCTTAAAAAGAATGTGTGTTCTACCTCTGTACAGTGGAGTGTTCTTTAAATGTCAGATCCTGTTAATTGGTGGAGTTATTAAGCTCTTCTATAACCTTGATGATTTGCTGTCTGATTGTTCTATCAGTTGTTCACAGTAGGATGCTGAGGTCTCCGACTCAGCATCTCCGATAGATAATTGTAAATCTGTCTGTTTCTCCTTTCAGTTCTTTCAGTCTTTGCTTCACTTACTTTGCAGTTCTGATGTTTGGTGCACACACATTTAGGATCTGTATGTCTTCTTGGTAGAGTGTCCCTTTTATCATTATGTCCTCTCTGTCCCTTTCTATCCTGGTTAATGTCCCTCTCTGTCCCTGTTAATTTTCTTTGCTCTGAATTCTGATATTAAGAGCCACTATTGTTTCTTTTGACTGCTGTTGGCATGATATATATATTTCCATTTTTTAACTTTCAATCTACATGTGTTATTATATTTGAATTGAGATTCTTGTAGACAGGATACAGTTGGGTCATTTTAAAATAATCCATCCTGCCTATATTTGTGTTTTAAAAGGTATATTTAGACCATTTATATTTAATGTTACTATTGACCGTATCAGGGCTTACTTTTTTTTTTTTTGTGGTACGCGGGCCTCTCCCTGTTGTGGCCTCTCCCGTTGCAGAGCACAGGCTCCGGACACGCAGGCTCAGTGGCCATGGCTCACGGGCCTTGCCGCTCCACGGCATGTGGGATCTTCCTGGACTGGGGCACAAACCCGTGTCCCCTGCATCAGCAGGCGGACTCCCAACCACTGCGCCACCAGGGAAGCCCTGCCATTTACTTTTTAATCTCTATTTGTTCTGTTTTTCATTTCTCAATCTTCTTTTCCTGCCTTTCTGTGGGTTATTTCAACATTTTTTTTTTAGAATTCAATTTTGATCTATCCATTGTGTTTTTGAGTGTATCTCTTTGTACACTTTTTCGTTTTTTGTTTTTGTGTTTTTTTGGTGGTGGTCATTCTAGATATTACATGATATATAAACATCACAGTTTACTGGTATTGACATTTCACCAGTTCAAATGACATACAGAAACCCTACCTCCTTCTACTTCCCTTTATCCTTCCTCATTTATACTTTAATTCTCTTAAAATATTTCCTTTACATATATCTCAAACCACATCAAACAGTATTACAAGTTCTGCTTCAATCATCGAAAATCATTTATGAAAAAACTCGATATCAGCAGGAAGATGTGTTGTTCTGACCCATATTTTTACTCTTTCCATTGTTCTTGCCCTCTTCCTGATGTTCTAAGAATTCTTAATCTTATTATTTCCTTTCTGTTTAGGGAATTTCCTTTAGCCATCCCCTTATGAGAAAAGAGAGGTAGCAAATGCTCTCTTCTTTTCTCTCATCTGATGTCTTGATTTTCCCTTCACTCCTGCTGGATATTTTCACTGGATATAGGTTTCTGGATCAAATAGTTCTTTTTTTCAGCACTTAAAATATTGTGCCACTAACTTTGAGCCTTTATGATTTCTGATGAGAAATTCACTGTCATACTATTTTTGTTTGCCCTCTATAGGTAATGTGTTTCAAACTGCTTTCAAGATTTTTAAATTTGTCTTCAGTTTTCCAAAGTTTGACAATGATGTGTCTTGATTATATCTTTTGCTAAGTTTATAAAGTTTCATCCATTATTTGTTTGAGTACTTTTTCAGACTCATTCTCTTTCTCCTCCCCTTCTGGAAGTCTGACGAATGAATGCTGGATTCTTTTGTTATAGTCCCTCAGATTCCTGAGGCTCTGTTCTTTTCTTTTTCCTCAGTCTTTTTTCTTTCTGTTATTTCTATTGTTCAAATTTTAAGTTCACTGATTTTGTTTTTCTCTGTCACTTCCACTTCTGCTGTTGAGCCCATGCAGCAATTTTTTGTTGTTTTTATTGTTGTATTTTTCAGTTCTATAATCTCCATGTGGTTCTTCTTTATATCCTCTATGTCTTTCCTGAGACTTTCTATTTCTTTGCTGAGATGTTCAATTTATTCATGTTTCAAGTGTGTTTATAATTGCTCATTGAAGCCTTTTATATGATGGCTGCTTTTAATTGTATTTCTAACATCTGTGTCATCTCGGTGTTGGAAGCTGTTGATTGTCTCTATTCTTTCAAGTTGAGATTTTATTGCTTCTTGGTACGACAAGTGACTTTCTATTGAAACCTGGACATTTTGAGTAGCGTAATATAGGACTCTGGATCTTATTTAAACCCTCTGTTTTAGTTGGCTTCCTTTAACACTGCTCTAGCAGGGGAAAGGGTGGTACTGCCTTGTTAGTGCCATGTAGGGGTAAATGTCTGGGTTTTCCCACTTGTTCTTCATTGACACCCAAGGGGGAGGAGGGGCTCTTGTTACTGCTAGGTGGAAATGAGAGTACCCACTAGGTTTCCACTAATACCATTCTGGAAGGGAGGGGTGAGAGTGCCTCATTATTGTTCCTCCATGTGGCCTCCACTGACACCACACTACCACTGGACCTTGTTAATGAGTGGTGGTAAAAGTCCTGTCTTCCCACTAGCTTTCCTCTGACACCACCCCACTGGGGAGTGGGAGGAATCCTTTTTTACTGCTGGGTGGGAACTGAAATCCAGGCTCCTCACATAGTCTCCACTGACACTGAAGGGTGGTGGGGATGAGCCTCATTCCCTGGTGGGGATGACAGTCCCTACTCCCCACCTGGCTTTCTTGACACCATTCTGCCATGAGAGGAGGGGAGAAGTCTGGGCAGTCTCATTAAAGCCTATGCTCACCACTGGTCTTTGACAGCCTGGGTGAGCTTGGGGTCACAGTCCTCTGTGAGGCATTTGGCTGGAATAGAGTGTATAATGTCTGAAAGTTTTCTGTCTTTCTAGTCCTTGGGCCAGAGAGAGTAGAAATTCATTGGAGCTATTTTTTGTCTGTATCTGTTGTCAGTTCTAGGTTCCTAGCTTTTCCAGCACCCAGCCTGGGATATATGAGATGCAAAGAAAACCTAATGAACTCATCACCGTGTTGCACCTTGGGTACTGAGGTCTCTAGCTGGTTTGCCTTCTTTTCTCCACCTTTCAGAGTTTTCTTTTTTTTTATTAAACTTATGATTATTTATTTATTTATTATTTTTGGCTGTGTTGGGGTCTTCATTGCTGTGCAGCCTTTCTCTAGTTGTGGCGAGCAGGGGCTACTCTTCAGTGCAGTGCATGGGCTTCTCATTACAGTGGCTTCTCTTGCTGCAGAGCACAGGCTCTAGGCGCATGGGCTTTAGTAGTTGTGGCACACAGGCTCAGCAGTTGTGGCTCACGGACTCTAGAGCACAGGCTCAGTAGTTGTGGCACACAGGCTTAGTTGCTCTGAGGCATGTGGGATCTTCCCGGACCAGGGATTGAATCCGTGTCCCCTGCATTGGTTGGCAGGCGGATTCTTAACCACTGCACCACCAGGGAAGTCCCTCAGAGTTTTCTTATGTTTCTTTTATATAC